>NC_135717.1:110112846-110418623 GCF_964656455.1 Halichoerus grypus
TCTTTTGAGTCCAGAATATCAGCCTTTTAAGATGAGCAAGTATTGCTGTGTCCTGAAAAGGATCTCGGGGCAGTACAATAACATTCTATTTAGAGCTTCCTACAGCTTTTTGGTAACTAAGTCCATAATTGAGACCAGTGATTCTTAATCAGGGGGTAATTTTGTCCTCTAGAGGACATTCAGCAACATCTGGAGACATTTTTGATTTTCATGACTGGGGAGGGTGTTGCTACTGGCATCGAAATGAGTAGAGGCCAGGGATGCTGCTAAACATTTCACAGTGGACAGGGCGGTCCCCAGTCACTGTACCAAAATATTATCCAGCCCCAAATGTCAATAATGCTGAGGTTGAGAAGCCCTGCTCTAGACATTCTAGATTCTAGAGAGAAGAGGCAAGTCCTAAATCAGGAGTAGAGGGAAAAAAGCAAGAAGAGAAGGATGTGACAATGGTCCTGTTTATTTTAAAGATTACCTTTCATGCTTTTGTTATGTTTCTAGCAAGTATAACATTAAATACTACTGTCCTAGGGGGCAATGGAATCTATGGCCATTTCAGGCAGCCATATAACCCACCATTTTCCTTTTATGGAAGTTCATAGTTTGGGTTATGGGGGATCCTTTGATTAACCAGGTATTGTGATCAATGTCTATGTACAGTCTTTCCTTGGCATACATAGGAGGAGGCAAACTGATTCCTGAAATTGAACTGACTTTACTTCGAAGAAATCCCAGCTGAAGACACTTGTCAAAAGTTGCTGATGAGTGGTCTGCAGAGAGAGGAATGGTCTGATCTGGCCTTCACCTTACAGAGAGTTTCTTTGTAAGAAAATTAAAACACAACAGAAAGATCACAGACTTCAGAGGCTCCTAAACCTTGCTTGGTAAGTGTAAACCTTGCTTCACTTGGTCTCTCGAAGCCTTGGTGCTCTCAGTGGATTAATGGGAGCATAATGTAGAACTTGAAAGGTTCTAATAAAGAATAAGAAAATGTTTATAAAATGTCCAACATAGTGTATAGCATGCCGTAGAATCTTGATAAATTCCAGTTATTTTAACTTCGTAAACTTAGGATCTGAGCTGCAAACTGGGTAATATGAAGGAATTTTCTGTTTATTTCCTAGGTAGAGAGCATGAAAAAGGTCAGCTGCAAGAACCCTGTTTTGTCTCTGTCCTAGCTGATGCTGTTCTGTCCCAGACTGGTTGACCACGTTGAATACACTCACTCATCTGGTCTAGATTTTTCTCTATAAAGCCCTAGCTGTGTGAGCTGTGTCCCTGATAGGCAGGCCATAAATAACCATGATGAAGCAGGCTGAGGAGTGCCTCTTTCTGTCCCTGGTTATTTGCTCATTTTTTTCCTTTTTCCTTTTTTTTTTTTTTCCAGCTTTCCTCATGACCTGTGAACATCAGAAACTAAAAGTCTCTGTAGGCATCAGAAGAGACATACCAGTCTGGACGGCAGTGAGGTAATTAGCCAGAGAACCTAGATTCCAATCGTGGTTTTTGCCTCTGAAGTTATATGACCCTAGAGTCTGTGATACTTAACCTTTTGTTTACCTCTGACCTCAGCTTGACCATAATGGTTATTAGGAAATACACCACCATCCGAAAGGAATGTTTGGAAGGTTAATGACATAATTGTACCTAATCCTGGTGATGAGGAGAGAGTAAATGTCTACCTTTTGGAAATGCATAATAAATCTTCCAGGTAAATTACTTCTCCTTTATTGAACTAAATATAACCTAAAGGGAAACCATATGAGGAGCATTCAGTTTTAAAGTTTTTGCTCCTTTTAGTGGTCTGAGAGAGTTCCAGAACTTCTAAAGTAGGGCAAATATATTCTCAGCACAAGTGGAGCTTTTGATATTAAAAGGCTCTGGGTTCTCTGCATGGAAGGGACCTTGTACAATTATCTCATTAGGTTAACACACAGTATTTTCCCTGCAGTCTCCACTGAACTAGTTACCACCCTATATCTGGAACAGGGGAACACAGGTTTTTCAGCTTGTGTTTTATTTTATTTATTTATTTATTTTTAGATGAAAGACCTCACAGACCACTTCCTCTATCTGATGCTGCTTTAGGATACCAAGGTGAACCAAAAATCTAGATGCCCTTCCCCCCTAAAAAACCTCCCCTGTCTGTAGGAAAGTATCCTGATTCAGCTCATTAAAATTTCAGTTATCTGAGACCAAAAATTTCATTTTACCTGAAGACTAAGGGGAGGATGAGGGTAGAAATGTGATGGGGCCTGACTACCTCAGAGAATGTGGGGGAAATGGGGGAAGTGGGTAAAGCTATCCATACTCCCCAGTATCAGCTGTGAATTTTAAGCGAAGAATTCACTCTACATAATGAAGAAAACTAAGTATTTATGAGCATGTACTATCTTCCAAGTGTGATGCAAGGTGCTTTCACATACATTATTCTGGCGTAATTTTGCATCAGTTTTTGGAAGGGTATTTTATCATCGTTCTTGCCGATCAGGAAAGAGTCGTGAAATCACTTGCCCAAGGTCACACAGCTCGTATATAAGAGTCAGAATTCAAATCCAGATTAGTCTGACTGCTTAATTCATGTTCTTTTTCATAAACCAAGATCCTTTTGCAAACAGCAAACCTCCTTCACCTTTCTCTTCTCAGTTATCGCGCTCCTTTGTGACGTTTGTAAGGATTTTGGAAAATTCAGTTGTACTAGGGCATGTAAGCATGTGACAACAGAGGCAGCAGACTTTTTGCAAACTTGATGGTAACCATTACTGCAATACCATTGTACTTGTAGATTGTAAAGTGCTTACTATATGAATGCAACCCTACTATTACCTAGTAATTGTGTGTATCATTAAAATAACATGCAATTATTTAGCTTGGGTAAAATTAGAATGGTGTATATTAAAATGCCATCCAGGCATTTTTCTAGCTCGCTTTTTTCTAGACCCTTTGAGAAATACTGTTTCATTTAATAAACTGCATCATAATCTGTATTGCGTAGGACGTTGATTTGCATTAAATTTTCACCTTTACTTAGGAGTTTCCTGTTTTCTAGTAATATTCACCAATTTGAATTTATTAACACTGAAAGTATATTAATCAAGTAACATATAGACATCACACAATTCTTGATATGGGAAGTATCCATGGGAACCATTCGGCTCAATCAGCTAAATGTCTAGTGTGTTTGAGAGAAGAAAGTTTCTTTGGGATATCTGCCCCTAGCTCCAAACTGCTGAGTAACAAGCCCAGAGACCAAGTGCTGAAACCCAGAGACTACCAACACTACGAAAATCTTTCCCATTACAGCGAGCTGATTAAGAAGCCTTGCTGGTATACAAAATGTTAGGCGATAAGGTTTTTGCTCTTTAACTAGGCCTTTGACATTTTGGGGAGTTTCTCCTTTCCCCTTTATGCTCATTAGAATATTGATTAGAAGATGTGGTTAAAGCCAATATATATCATTCTGCAACAATTTTCAACACAATATATAACATTTTTAGCAATGGTGGTTAAAGAATTCGGTGGTAGATATTTCAAAATATTAAGTCCAAATTTGTTTTCTAAAAATTTCATGGTTTTGAGAAATTCATGATCTCTCCAACTTCATTTATTTGATGAACATAAATTTACTGGTCACCTACGATGCCTCTATTCCTTTACAAGCTTATAATATGGTATACAAGTAAATTCAACATAGTATACAAATATGTTTAACACAAGGGAGTATGTGATCTGTGATATGTACCACATTACCAGCAAGAATAATTCACTTCAATAAAGTTTTGTTGCTTATATATTGTGTGCCAGACTCAATGCTAGATTCTAGGATACCAAGATGGACGCCAAATTCATTCTAAACTCCCTAACTTTATCAGGCAGCCAGAGTAACATAAATAATGTCTTGGGTGATGGCTATAGATGAATATAGATGTATCTAGGGCAAGTTTAGTCTTTAATGTGACATGTGAGGGAGATCTAAAACTTTGAAACATTGGTCATCAGTCTGCGAGTCAGTGTATTCAGGAATGTGCTAGGGCCCCTGGCATCTCAGATAGCCTAACCTGGTGGTAATGCCAGCTTCGGCTCATATTTGTTTAAGAGCATCCTGTCTGATTCCTGGCTCCCTCCACTTTGGAAGTCTCCAGGGCCCAGCTTGAAATCTGTTTGTGAGTGGAGGAGAGGGGCAGGTACATAGTCTAAGCATTGACTCCGTGGAGGTGCCAGAGCTGACCTGAGTTCCTGGGAACCATTCAGGGCATGGGGATTTACTAGGGCTTGGACCTCATCCACCATTGTAGCCAGGGGCCCAGAATCAAATTAGATAATGGAGACTGGATCCAGCTTGCCTGAGGGTTTGGCAAGAAGGCAAGTGTCTGTGCGTCTGACGGTGCATCGTGTTGGTTCTGTGCCCGCTACAGAGAAACGCCAAGATTGGTGTTGATTAACCTGCCCTCAATTGTTGGACCTCCATCCAAGGGACTTGGTTCAGTGCCCTGGATGGTGCAGGTGGGGCTGGAACCTCCTCCACCCAGCCTGCCTTATTTTAGACTCCTTCTTGCTCTCAGTTGCTTGCCCCGTGGGGCAGGGTGCAAACCCTTTTTGGTTGCTGGCTGCCCCAAGGGACAGGGTGAGTCTTGTTTAGCAAGGAAGAAGCCAGTGAATCTAGCTTTTGTTTTGCAATCCTTTGGGACATGCTTACAACAGAGGATTCATGATGAGTAAATTTTGGTCATTCTAAAAGAAAAATGCATCCACTGATGTATTTGTCTCCTGGCTGTGGTTTCTGAAGTCATATTAAATTACGTTAAGAGCCCTTCTCTCATTGCTACTGGTCTTCTACTATTCAGTAGATGTTTAAAAAGATGCTATGTGGGTGAAAAATAAAAAGCTGAATGACGGTCACTGCCTTAGGGGAGATGTTCTCATAGGAAGGAGGTGTACTGCTGAGCAGAGCAGGGAGGTCATTTATGGGCAGTGGGATGGTTAAAATTCTCTTCTGCTGTTATGTTGTCTCTCTCAAAGTGGAGCTTAGCTTTGCCAGACTAGTTATTAGTTATTTTAAGCTCTTGCAAATAATTTCATAGCTTTATTTTTGCCCTTGGCTCCAGAAAATTGGGACCCCATGCAGTGCTTTATTGGCATTAACATGGATCTGAGCTGCTTATGGGCTGGGGATATGGAGGGTTGGCACAGTGGGGAGGGCAGACAACAGGGTAGGGCAATTCAAGGCTAGACCATTAAGGACGCTTCTTTAGGAATCTAGAGGGCTGAAAGTACAGTGCTGTACAGTGTGTAAACTCAAGCATTGGTTTGAAAGCCTCTCCAATCTCAAGAAAGGAAATCTTTTCAGGCTATTTTGTATTTCATTTCCTTTTGCTCTCTTATTTGAAAATTCGTATTTCCCTGTTATGATAGGTCTCTCTCTCTTTCTCTACATCTGTCCTATGAGTTTTGGAGACAGAATTTAGTAGCGAGAGAAATAAATACCGAGAAAGATATTTTGAGCATACTGCTTCTGAGTTTCAGTCAGTAGAAAAAGCAGCATATAGGAAGGGACAGTGCTGGCCTGTTATTAGTTAGAGCACCTAAATTGCTCATAAGAAACAAGCACAAAAGGTGGGCTGAGGTTTCCCCTACATCTGGAGTCTGGGGGAAAGCACTAGGGCTGAATAAAAACAGTCCTCATTCTTACCGTCTGTGAGTCCACCGTGATAGGGCATAAGGCAGGCTCTAAGTGCGTGGAGGGATTAAGTTGAGGGAATCTGAAGGTTTATATCCTCCCTTATTGGCTCAAGATTCCCACAAATCTCATCGCTCGGATGTTTTTCCTTGGCTTCTGACCTTGTTCATATCCCATAGCTGTCTTATCAGGGTTTTACACCTTAGTGTGAATTAGTTTATTGGCTTCTTTTCTTAGATCCAAGGAGCATGAGGAGTAGAAAATGAGAGAGGGCGAGCAAAGGGGAGAAGGGTAAAGAAAGTGGATGTCTGTGTATACTGTAGGTCAGCTTCTACTTTAAACCTTTGCCTAGAGTGTCTGTGCCCACGGGCTCTGCTCCAGGGCCTGCCGGCTGCATGAGCTTCCCATCCCCTTCAGCAGTTCTCCAAGCAGAGCCTTCTTTCCATTAGTGAGATGTGACATCTGTTTTAAATTATGTCAATTGTACCCAGATAGTCAAGTGATTGACACCTTCTTCAGAATATGTGTGAAAACTATAGTAAAAGTGATGAGCCAGATGCTTCCAGGAGAGTAAATTACTACCCGCAAGTAAGCTAGTCATGGGGTTAGTGCATTTACTTTTTTAGGCCCCCAATAAATTACTCTGCTGGAAGAGTAAATGGCTCCTGGGTGGCTGAAGTTCTTGGACATGTAAAGAACACATCCTCTTGTCTCTATGTAATATCTTTCCTCCAAATAATTAAACATACTTAACACTAGGGATTTGTATATTGATTTACTAGCATCTTTTGATCAGGTTCCAACAAATGTTTATAAGGTCCCTAAGCAGGTAGGTATATTAGCAAGCACATTTTTCTAAAAGATAAGCCTCTGAAGCTTGGCCAAACCATTTACCGTGATAAACCGTTATACTGATCTTTGCCTTTTGGGTGAATCGTCTCATCTCTAGGATTATATAAATTCTACACACCACTCAGGTCACACTGAAGTCATATATATATATATATATATATGTATATATATATGAACTATATATATATAAAATACTTATATTTATGTAACATATGTATATTTATTACATACATATATATAAAATATATATATTTTAACAAACTATGATGGCTTTATTCTGTGTCAGCTTATTTACTCTGGAACTATGTTTCCCAGAACTCTCTTCCCTGGATGATATTTGGTTTGTATTGGCCACAGGAGACATTCTGGGCAAGATTTGCAAAGCTCGAGTGAAGTTGCAGCCATATTGAGTTCTGCAGGTCAGTGCTGGGCACGAGCCACCGTAGCCACTCACCCACACAGCTGCAGGTCTGCTGGCTCACCTAGTTGGTGCAGGGTAGCCCCCAGGTCTGTGGCTCCCAACTTTCACCAGGTTCCCTCCATCAGCTTCCCCCAGGGCTAAGCCAAGTGAATGTGCAGCTCCATGGGGAAGGGCACTGGCAGGTCTCCTAAGGCACCAAGGTTGAGATGCGAGGCAGACATAGGTCCCAGTTCATCCTCATGGTTTCTGATTCAGCTTTCCCTCCCTATTGCCAGTCTGGCTGACCTCGAGATAACTAGCTATACTGGATCAACCCTAGTCACAGAGAAAACAACCTGTATATAGACTCCTCCATCGGCCTGCAGAGACTACTCCCACAGTCACATATGGTCTAATCCCTATAATAAATCTGTTTTCTGTATTATTTGTAGTGATACAGTGATGCAACCCTGATACCTAAAAATTTAGAATTATTTAACAAGCATGTGGAATGTAAGCAACATGAGGGTAGCATTCTTCTTCTCCTCCTTCTCCTGTCCTCCTCCTCTTCCTCCTTCTCTTCCTCCTCCCCGTGCTCCTCCTCCTCTTTCTTCCTCTTCTTCTTCATTGTTCTATCTCCTGCCCCTAGAACAGTGCTTGATACATAATAACCCCTCGTTAAATATTAATTAGGTGGGAGTCACAATTTGGGTTATCTATAGAAAGATAAGACATGTAGTTCCTGAAGTTTTCCTTTTATCTTGCATTTCAGAGGCCTGTCGTAATTCCAACCAGAGATTTGGCAACTGGTTATATAGATCTGGAGATTGGCAGAAAAATCTGGATTGAAGCTATAGATTAGGGAGGGGATTGTTAACATGTAATGAGAAAGGGTAAGAACCCAAGAAGAGATGAGAAGGGAAAGGGGATGAGGAAAGAACCCTGGGAAACAAAATTGAATGATTATTCTGAATTACTTACTTCCTCCTAATTCCATTATATATCCACATCCTTGCAGTGGGCTCATGGAGGATATATGAAACACCCATACCTTGACATTGGGCAGGACTCTGTGACTTGCTTTGGCTAATGGAATGTTAGTGGACATGATATGAGCAGTATTTAAAATGTACATGTGCCGGGGCACCTGGGTGGCTCAGTCGTTAAGCGTCTGCCTTCAGCTCAGGTCATGATCCCAGGGTCCCAGGATCGAGCCCCACATCGGGCTCCCTGCTCTGCGGGAAGCCTGCTTCTCCCTCTCCCACTCCCCCTGCTTGTGTTCCCTCTCTTGCCGTCTCTCTCTGTCAAATAAATAAATAAAATCTTTAAAAAAAAAATAAAATGTATGTGTGCCATTGAGCTTCCCTCTTATGTTCTGGTGATCTTCTGTGAGAGAAACATGCCCTCAGTTGCCACTGTCCCTTCAGACTGGCCCCAGAATAAAAACAGGCAGACTGGCCCCCAGGTTGAGCCTGACTTGCAACTCAGAGTCAAGTCCAGCTGACACACAGTCTGAAGCAGAGAGCCCACCCTAGTCTGACTGAACTGCAATTCAGCTGCAGACTTGAGAGGGTGAAAATAAATGCTTGTCACTGTAAACACCTGAATTTGGGAATGGCTTTTTGTTAGGCACCATTATTGTTGCAATTGCTAACTATTATAAATAGCAACTCTAAACTGATGAAGAAGAACCCATGAAAGGACCTGAGGAGGAAGAGCCAGACAGGTAAGAGAATTCAGGCAAGGGGAACTTCATGGTTGCCAAGAAAGGAGTGTTTCACGAAGACACAAGCCTTGGTCATGTCAGAGGCCTCAGAGAGGTCAAGCAAGTCAAGGACCAAAATGTATTCATTGGATTTGACAACAAAGAGGTTGAGGAAATTCATATCTGATTTCTACACATTTCTGTGGGAAGTAGGAGTGCAGTCTTCTGAGAGCGAGAAAGAAGAAGACTAGAGACCAAGAAGAAAGCTATAAAAATTGGAAACTTTGCTGAGAGGAAGGGGAGAGACACCATATGATTTTCCCCCAGTCGTGAGTGTAGCTTTAACAGAAAAAAGAAACATCTGGGGGTTCCATGTGGTGTTGGAGTTTTTTGGCGTGTGTGAGACTAAAAGACATAGAACATTTTTCTATCAGTCCCATCAGTTATCAACTCTCCTGATTCTGCAGCACCAGAATCTGTATTGCACACTTTGTGCTGTTTTATATGTTGTCTTACAATCTTTACTGATCATGTGCTAATAGCATTTTATTTCTCTGTATATCCATTTACCCATTTGTCCAGCTGTCCGCCCATCCATCTGTGCATGCTTTCATCCATCATCCATCCACCCACCCACCACATTATTCCTTCAAGGATGTGAGGGAACTTATAAGTAATACTGTATTAAAATGTTAAATTAAGATAGACACTGGGGAGGGTATGTCCTCTGGTAAGCGCTGTGAATTGTGCAAGACTGTTGAATCTCAGGCCTGTACCTCTGAAACAAATAATGCAATATATGTTAAGAAAAAAAAAAAAAGAAGAAGATAGCAGGAGGGGAAGAATGAAGGGGGGGGAATCGGAGGGGGAGACAAACCATGAGAGACGATGGACTCTGAAAAACAAACTGAGGGTTCTAGAGGGGAGGGGGGTGGGAGGATGGGTTAGCCTGGTGATGGGTATTAAAGAGGGCACGTTCTGCATGGAGCACTGAGTGTTATGCACAAACAATGAATCATGGAACACTACATCAAAAACGAATGATGTAATGTATGGTGATTAACATAACAATAAAAAAATTTAAAAAAAATTAAAAAAAATGTTAAATTAAAAGTAAAAATTTCAGAATGAAGGAATATATATATAAGAACATGTTAGTCACGTGGTAAGGACCCCAAACAACTTTTGATTGATCAAGTAGCAACCCAGCAAAAACATTATGTTTATAGTATCCAAAATCTATAAAGAACTTATCAAACTCAACACCCAAAAAACAAATAATCCAGTCAAGAAATGGGCAGAAGACATGAATAGACACTTCTCCAAAGAAGACATACAAATGGCCAACAGACACATGAAAAAATGCTCAACATCACTTGGCATCAGGGAAATACAAATGGAGATACCACTTCACACCTGTCAGAATGGCTAAAAGTAACAACTCAGGAAACAACAGATGTTGGTGAGGATGCGGAGAAAGGGGAACCCTCTTACACTGTTGGTGGGAATGCAAGCTGGTGCAGCCACTCTGGGAAACAGTATGGAGGTTCCCCAAAGAGTGAAGAATAGAGCTACCCTCTGACTCAGCAATTGCACTACTAGGTATTCATCCAAAGGATAAAAACATAGTGATTCGAAGGGGCACATGCACTGCAATGTTTATAGCAGCAATGTCCACAACAGCCAAACTACGGAAAGAGCCTAGATGTCCATCGACAGATGAATGGATAAAGAAGAGGTGATCTATAGTGGAATATTACTCAGTCATCAAAAATAATGAAATCTTGCCATTTGCAATGACATGGATGGAACTAGAATATATTACGCTAAGGGAAATAAGTCAGTCAGATAAAGACAAATACCATATGATTTCACTCATGTGAAATTTAAGAAACAAAACAGATGAACATAGGGGAAGGGAAGGAAAAATAAAATAAGATGAAAATTGAGAGGGAGGCAAACCATAAGAGATGCTGAACTCCAGGAAACAAACTCAGGGTTGCTGGAGGAGAGGTGGGTGGGGGGATGGGGTAACTGGGTGATGGGCATTAAGGAGGGCACTTGATGTAATGAGCACTGGGTATTATATGCAACTAATGAATCACTAAATTCTACCTCTGAAACTAATAATACACTATATGTTAACTAATGAATTAAAAAAAACAAAAACAAACACATTATGTTTGTAGATTCCATTCTAGAGCTATGAATTTCTACTTCAAAAACATACCATTGAAATTAGGTTATATTTTAAGATTAAAAAAGGGAGTTTGAACAAGTAAACATGAAGAGAAAGTAATATTTAAGTTATAAACTCTCAATATGAAAGCTTCTAGTTAAAACAAATTTTCCTTTGTATCTTAAATTACACAAAGAAAGTGTTTTTATGTAATTTCCTCCATTCTTACCAGATCATATGATCCTTCTCTCTTGTCACACCTGTCCCTTAGGATGCGTAAAACAAGTAGTGTTATCAGTTGTTAGGCCTTTGCAGAGAGAAAATATTTCTGTTTATCTTCCTAGGAGTGGGGGAAAAGATTGGAAATTACACATTGAATTCTGATTTTTTTTTTGTGCACACCAAAACTTATCTTCTGCCTCATTTAAAAGATTTTTTTTATCATTTCACTTACTTTCTTTTATAATTCATACCTAGGAAAATAAAAGACTATTTTTATGTTTAAGAAATTTAATCCACCTCCTCCCCTCCCCCCCAAAAAAAAGAAAGAAAGAAAAGAAATTTGGCTATCCTGGTTAATGAATGCCTTTCCCAGCTTCTCTTCAAGTGGCAGGAAAATGAAATTAGTATCATGTGATCATCATATTTCACAATTATGTTATTACTACTTAAAGATGGATTTATTTATTTTTAAAAATTTTATTCATTTATTTGACAGAGAGAGACACACAGAGAGAGGGAACACAAGCAGGGGTAATGGGAGAGGGAGAAGCAGGCTCCCCGCCGAGCAGGGAGCCCAATGAGGGGCTTGATCCCAGCGTCCTGGGATCATGACTTGAGCCGAAGGCAGATGATTTAACAACTGAGCCACCCAGGTGCCCCTAAAGATGGGTTTAAATGACTGGTTCCACCTCCCTTTTGAGTTTAACATTGACATAAATTGAAAATTATTTAGCAGATATACCTATTTATCTCCTTGGGTTCTAGAAAGAGCTTTTTAAGAAAGTAAAATATAAACCAATCTCATCACCTCAGGCTTCAGGAACCACAGGCTTCTAGCCTCAGGCTTCAGGAACCACAATTTCCTCCAAAGCTTTTGGCAACACGATTAACTCTAGTCATTTCCCAGACCTCTACATCCCATCAGCTGCTGTGATCATCCTCCCAGGGAGAGATAAGTCTATTAATGATATCCAAAGTTTTATCACTGCACACCTTCCATTGACTTTTAGGACAGTTTTTCCTTACTCTGTTGATCAGCACCTAGATTGAAACCCTTCTGTAGAATTCTAGGAAATGTATTCATTCACTCAATAAATATATTTTTAGGGCCTTCTATGTGTCAGGCACTGTACTAGGACTTAGGAAGATGCTAATGAGCCAGACTGTGCATTTCTTTCTGAAACACTCTCTTTAGTGCTGGAGACAGGCACAGAAACAGATAGAACAATGCAGCATGCTAAGAACTCTCATTATATTTATATCTCTTTATTCTTTCCACTAAATGAATGCATCTAAACTTGGCATGGAGGAGTGCTAGTGTATGGATGTACTCTTAGAAGGCTGGGTATTTTCTACGATAATTAAAATATTTTCCATTCAGGTGCCTGGGTGGCTCAGTTGGGTAAGCGTCTGCCTTTGGCTCAGGTTATGATCCTGGGGTCCTGGGATCGGGCCCCACATTGGGCTCCCTGCTCAGTGGGGAGCCTGCTTCTCCCTCTCCCTCTTCCTTCTTCTCCCTCTGCTTGTGCTCTCTCTCTCTGTCGAATAAATAAAATCTTTTTTAAAAAAAGAATGCAGAATTCTTTAAAAATATATTTTTCATTCACTTTGATGATAATTAAATTTTAAGCATATTCTTGGTCATCTGGATGACTAATTTATAACTAACATTCTGCAACTTCTGTGCTCAAGTTTTTATTACATAAAAAAATCAAATGTAATAAACAGAATCTTATTCACACTGAAAGATTTATTTTCTATACAACATTGTAGGTTACATAAAATTAAAACTGTTAATTTGTTGGTTCTGCCTTTATTTAATATGTAATTTTGTTTTGGTTATGTAGTTGTGTAAGAACATACACAGAAATACTACCAAGTTTTATGCTATTATTATTTACATTTGGTAGCTTTCTGATAGAGGCCATTTAAGTCAAAATGGTTAGGTCTGCACTTAAAATTATGGGTTATTTTCCTCTGAAAGAAGTTCCTACATTACTTGTGTTTGAAAGACATAGTTCTGGTTTCGTGTCAGTGATCTTTCAGAAATGCTAGTCCATAAAATCCCTTTCTCCATTCCCTTTGTGTGGGTGATTGCTATCATCTGACAGCTTACAATCTTCCCTATCTCCATCCTCAGCTGGTGAAGTGAGGGGAGACCCAGCTAAATGTGATGGCAGAATATAATTTAGAAACACCCAAGGGCTGCGCATTTTTTAACCCTATTAAAAATTATCTAAGTGGCAGACGAAAACATTCAGGCAAGGTTAAGCACAGTAGCCCCCTGGGTTATTTGCAGGTCAGATTTTCAGTTTTTAAAATGAGCTATGTGTAATGAGTTATGTATAAGATGGAGAATATGGCAATCATGATTTAATGTCAGTGAAAGTTAGAAAATGAAAACAAATACTATCTATTGGATAGAATACAATTTACATGCATGTTTAAGGGACAACTTCAAAGAAGTTCCAAGCTTTATGCTGGGCACTTCTTTGGGATGTGCTAGAAAACCTTTCAGGCTCTGGTAAACTCTCATCTCAGTCTACAAGGGCTACTTTGGTGGAAACCTTCAGAAAGCATTATACAAAGGAGATGCTCCACAGAGCTAGAAACCTGAAGCTGTCCTTTCCCTACCAGATTCTGAGCATTTGGGAGATTGAGAAGATTTTCTTTCGTGAAATCTCCTTGTAGTAGCTTTGTGGACTCTAGGGTATATTCTGACACACTGTACCACCCCATCACCAAGGTGATTATACTTTTCTTTTTCAATCTACAGAAATGTGCTTATTGCTATTGCACATAAGGGGTTGAAGACATTTGCAGTAGTGACTAGGCCCCCTCTGGGATCTTCTGTTTACTGGTTGGAAACCACCAAACTATTTGATGTTCCTTTCATCTGACCATCCCACTCTCCTCATCTCCTGGTCTGTGCCTACCAGCGTATGATGCCCATTCATTCATTCATTCATTCAATGAGTTACTGGGTCCCCAAAATGCAAGAAGCCATCTCCATGTACTTGGAAGCTCTAAATATGCTTTCTCACAATCCTCTTCTCCATTAAATATGACATCTCCTTGCATTTGGTTGAAGTGCATTATCTACTTAGTGGTCTCATTAGCCTTCATGTCTCTGTTTTAGTCCATAAAGTACTACAGTTAATTTGGATCAGATCTCCAGTTTACCTCTCCAATTTGGTGGCCAATAAATCAGCAGGCCAAATAATCAGACCTGGATCCAGAGACATGACTGCCTTCAACCCAAGCCTCTTGTGAGACCATCTACCAACACTTTGTGTCTATCCTTTGCTTGACATTGCCTTGGAACAGTGAGTCTCAAAGCAGGTGGTGGTAGTGTGGCAGGTGTGAATTCAGAATCTCCATTGGTGTATGTGAGTGTTTGCAAAGTTTGAATCATAATATCTCATTTAATTTTTTCAAATAACAATAAAAGAAGGCATATGATTTTTATGTTTTTAAAGGAAGGCATGGATTTTAAGAGATTGTAAAACATGGCCTTAGAATTTACAAAGAAGATGAGATCTTGTCTGCTTTCCAAATGTCACCCAGCACTGGAGCACAGTGATAACACCCTACATGTAATGCTCCCTTCCTGATAATTCAGGACAATTGCTGCCTATCAAAAGGCAAGATTTCTAGCAATCTTTACATCTTGAGAACAGGGAAATAATAAAGTAAACAAACAGCCTTTAGAGCCTTTGAATATATATGTAATATACTGGTTTGGAGAATCGTGCTTCCCTTTTAGCTAGGTGGAGTCAGTGTGGCTAAGTTTTGGTGCATAAAGTGTCATAAAAATGTTGGTAGGACTTTCAGAACAGTTCAGTAAAAAGAGGAGAGTTGTACCTTTTTGTTATTATTTCCTTCCTTCTTTCTGCTGCTTGCAAGGGAGCTGTAATGGTTAGAGCTCCAAAAGCTTTCCTAGACTATGACAAGTCACATAGAACAGAGTAAAGACAGAAGGCCTCAGAAGGTGGTCTGGAGTCCTCCTATCTGGATTGCTTACATCTACACTTCTTTTTTTGAGCGAGAGAGAGATTGACAGAGTGCGAGCAACAGGGGAGGGGGGCCGGGGGGAGAGAGAAAGAGAGAATCTTAAGCAGGCTCCACACTCAGTGTGGAGCCCGAGATGGGGCTCAATCTCACTACCCTGAGATCATGACCTGAGCCTAAATCAAGAGTCAGATGCCTACCGGACTGAGCCACCCAGGCGCCCTGCTTCCCTCTACACTTCTTTACACAAGCAAATATGCCTCTTGCATTTAAGCTATTACAGTTGGGTTTCTGTTACTCACAGCTGAACCTAACTTGAACTGATACGCCTTGTTAATTTGATTTCTCAGTAGCTTAAAAGGACCAAATTAGAAGCAGGAAGGGCTGCTTCTGTTAGCAAGTAAGGAAACAGAAAAAATTATTGCAGGCCAGGAAGTCAATTAATGGTGATATGGCTGACGTCAAGTCAGCAAGAAAGCAGGAAAAGGTGTAGAATATTTCAGACATTTTTTTTGGAATATGGTTGATGTTTAAAAAACTCTGACAGAGTAAACTTCAGTTACTTTTAGATTTGACACTTTAGACACTTCCTCATCACTGCTTTTGTCAGCAATATTTCTAGAGCTAGTCATTGTGTGAGCGAGGACAAAAAAAACAGACACAATATACCTTTGTATTCAAGGTGTTCACAGTAGACCCCAGGAAGGTGAGGCATTTGTTTCAGTGAGTACTGAGGGGTGTGAATGTACATTTATTTTGTGTAAATTGGTAGTTGGGAGAGCTTCTTAGTTCCGGCACTACTCCTATGGTTATCCATAGTTGTTTAAATTGTCCTAGGTTAAGTAGAGAGACAGAGGCTGAGTGTAAAACCCAATAATCCAAGCTGCTGGTCTAGTTCTTTAACAAATGACACTGCCTCACTTGTCCTAAATTCTCTTTAAATAACGAAAATTTATTTCCCTCTTGACTACCTTCTGACAAAGGGGCTCCTGTTCTCTTCCATTCTGTCACTCCCAGAAATACCAACACAAGAAAACTTCATCAGCAACTAGGGTCACAGTGTCAGACAAAGCTTATTGTCTGGGTTGGTGATTTTGTTCCAGGAAGAGAACTCTTAAAATAATACCAAAACACCAAAAAGCAGAGCTGGACTTATTCATTTCCCAACCTTTCACAGTTCTATTTTGTAAACCCAAGTCACTGAATAATTAATTTTCAAAATCTTCGGGACACCTTAGTCACAACCAATTTTTGTGGGTGGAGATAATGACTTGAACGGAACATGAGCAGAGAGTTGATTTTAAGTAAGGAAATGGGGTCAGGGAGAGGTTAAGTGGCTGGCCTGGGGTCAGATAGCAAGCTGGTGACTCAACTTTGCAGCTCCTGGATCTGAGGCCTGCAAAGAAAACCAGAGCCCATTTCCTCTTGATAAGTTAACTGCCCCATATCTGTGGTCTGTCGTAAGCTTTTAAGAGCCACATTCCTTTTGTGACTGCAGACCTGAGCTCCTATGACTTTCACCAGAGTCTGGAAAACACTTTCAAGGTCAGACTGTGGTATATAGAGAGGGCAGATTAGCACTTGATTTGCCACTGAAAATCATTATGCAATTCATAGGAGTTGCCATCTTTTTGGTGTCTTATGATCTCCATTGGGTACATATTCATAACAAGCAGCCTATGGAACAGATTGCCATGTCTCAGAAATGATGATGACATGTGTTTATGGAGTGCTTCCTATGTGTCAGGCACAATGTGAAGTGTTGTACATGGATTATCTCATTTAATCCTCCTGAGGGCCTTGCCGGGTAGGTTAATTTATAGCCCTTTTTACTGATGAGGATGTTGAGGCTTTTCAGGGGTTAAGTACCTAGTCCAAGTTGACACAGCTAGAAAATGGCCAACTAAGAGTTATGAACCCAGTTTTGTAGGACTCAGAGGCCGCCATGCTACAAAAAATTCCTATACACTCATACTGACCTTTCCCCCCACACTTCTGTTATTTCAATTCTTTTACAGAGTAAAATTTTATGTGGGTATAATTTTCATCCCAGCCTTAGGTAAGTGGTTTGACTTTTATATAATTTTATATATTTTATATATATTTATAATATATATATATTTTATAATATTTTATTTTTATTTATTTGACAGAGAGAGACACAGCGAGAGAGGGAACACAAGCAGGGGGAGTGGGAGAGGGAGAAGCAGGCTCCCCGCGGAGCAGGGAGCCCGATGTGGGGCTCGATCCCAGGACCCTGGGATCATGACCTGAGCCCAAGGCAGACGCTTAACTACTGAGCCACCCAGGCGCCCCTATATTTATATTTTTTAACAGTGAGGTTAATTGTCCTACCTGCAAACAGATTAAAGATGCATCTCCCATTGTGGTGTTGTTTGGAGATCGTAGTTACACCCCTCAGAAAATAACATTTTCCAAACTAAAAAGCTGAAAATAAAACTATTTGAAAGTAGAATTCTACGTGAAAATTCATGACGTATAGTGGCCCTGCCCCAGTCTTTCTGGGACTTCTTCCAATATTCTTCATTTTCTGGAAAACACGACCCAGCAAACTAAAAAAGATGATGGAATACACGTGTACAAAAGTTTTTACTTGAAAAGTTTGTTCCTATAAATGGAGCTATATGTGGGTTCATTGGAGAAACATCTATTTCTTTGGAATGGGATGAATGAGAAAGTTACAACTTTTCTGCTTGTTTGTCGGAGAAGGGAGGGAATGGAGAGCCTGAGAAGCCGCCGCCACCGCCGCCAGCGCCCCCGTGCGGAAGCCGAGGGGACAAGTCGGCCGCGCCTCCGAGCCCGCCCCTCCCCCCACTCGAGGTTCCTAGTCTTCTCCCCACCCCTCCTTCCCCGTGCGCCCAAACTCCCCTGCAGCCCCTGCCCCCCAGCAGCTCTTGCCCCCCACGGTTCTGTCCTCAGACTCAGTCCACAGCCTGTTAAACCGGCTGGATCACTCTGAAGTTCTACGCGGGCAGCGAGATGCCTCAGTGGAGCATGTTAAAAAGGCATATCAGAAACTGGCACTGAAGTGGCATCCTGAGAATAAACAAGAAGTGGAGAGAAAACCCAGACAAGTAGCTGAGGCGTATGAGGTGTAATCAGATGCTAAAAAACGGGATATCTATGATAAATATGTCAAAGAAGGATTAAATGGAGGTGGAGGTGGAGGTGGGTCATTTTGACAGTCCCTTTGAGTTTGGCTTCACCTTCCGCAACCCAGACCACGTCTTCAGGGCAGTTTTTGGTGGAAGTGGAAGGGACCCGTTTTCATTCGGCTTCTTCAAAGACCCATTTGAGGACTTTTTGGGGGGCAATCAAAGGGATTCTTGCAGAAGCAGGTGCTGAGGCACGGGTTGTTTTTCTCTGCCTTCAGTGGGTTTCCATCTTTCGGAGGAGGATTTTCTTCATTGATACAGAAATCGATTTACTTCCTTTGGTTCACCGGGTCATGGGGGCCTCATTTCATTTTCTTACATGGCCTTTGGTGGTAGTGGGATGTGTAACTTCAAATCTATATCACCTTCTACTAAAATTGTTAATGGCAGAAAAATCTCTAGAAAGGGAATTGTCGAGGATGGTCCAGAAAGAGTAGAAGTTGAAGAAGACCGTCAGTTAAAGTCCTTATGATAAATGGTAAGGAGCAGCTGCTATGATTGGACAACAAATGATTAAACCCGCATACGTAACAGAAATGTTGACTATATCCAGCCCATTTGAGGATTAGCAGGAACATTTTTATTTATTTATTTTTTTTGAAGATTTCAAATAACTCAACTTTCAGTATAACTGTAACTGCAGTATTATTTATACATAGCTCATTGAAGCCCTATTTATCATAGACTTTTGAGTTTATGGTTGAACCCCATAATAGAGCTAATTTTTTTTGTTTTTAAAATTGTTGTAAATCTCTGTATGCACTTTGCTTTTTTATTAAATGTTATCCAAAGTGACCTGACTCTTGTATGCTAACACCAGTGTGGACCTGCTTTTCCATTGTGTTTGAAACATGAGCCAAGTAGTCAGCCTGCTGTGAAGTTAACAGTGCCAGGATGAATCTTCTCCAAAAATAATTTCAATTTTTTTCTGGTATTTAATATTGAGAGATATTAATGCATTAATAATAATATGTTTCTCATTTGATATAAATTGAGGATGTTTTCTAGTTGTGCATGAATATTGGCATCTTAGTAACTTTTGACAATTGTTTAAATGTTAAGCTTAGGTTTAAAAAAGTAAAGCTGGGGGCGCCTGGGTGGCTCAGTTGGTTAAGCATCTGCCTTGGGCTCAAGTCATGATCCCAGGGTCCTGGGATCAAGCCCCGCATCGGGCTCCCTGCTCTGTGGGAAGCCTGCTTCTCCCTCTCCCTCTGCCCCTGCTTGTGTTCCCTCTCTCTGCTGTGTCTCTCTCTGTCAAATAAATAAATATAATCTTAAAAAAAAAAAGTTGCTCATTATGGAAAATGCAGGTAAGTGAACAGGAAGAACTAGGAGTCCTTCACAGTCCTACCACCTAGAAGAGCCACTGTTAATACCCTGGAGTATGTCCTTATAGGTCCCCCTTGTCCATGTGTACACGTATAGGCATGCACACATTTGGACTCTTTGACCTAAAATTTTAGAACATACTTTTCCTACTTACCTGTAAACCATGACTATGATATTAACACCCATAACTCTTTTTTACATAGCATAATTTCCCATGGATGTAGTTGGACATTTAAAATTGCTTTCGATATTTTGCTACTATAAAAACTCTGGAAAAACTTTTCCTTTTAGGAAAACTTTGAACTTATCCTTAATTATTTTTGTAGGTTAAGGTCCTAAAATTTTTATAATTTCCGGATGAAAGCAAATGCAGATTTGGAGACTTTTGAAACAGTCTGTAATGCTCTCCAGTTTACTCCCAATTTGCACCGTAATTTTTGGTATATATGGGCCATGGTTAGTTTGGAAGGCCTGAGGAAGTATTTTTAGTGCCAACTGTGATTGCGCTACAAATCAAGAATATTAGAACTAATGTTTGTTGTGTGGGTAGCTTAGAGTAAAATATCGTAGAGGTCAATACATGGCATATATTATTATGAATATAATTATTATCATTGAAATCCAGGACTTTTTAGAGGTGTAATTGAATGTCATGCAAATTCATTGACTGCTGGCCTTTCTAAGCTGGCCTTCCTGAACATGTGGCAAGCTCAGATTTGACATTGTAGACACTTTTCCATTAAAATAGGAAGAGCTATTTGAAGAGCTTCTGAAAAAATTGGCATATGTGGAAAGCAGATGCTTTATATTGATAACAGTTAAGTTTTGCATTTGAAATGTTGAGCCATGAGGATAAGACTAATATCTTTGAGAATATGTGATGTTTTTAATAAAGAAGTATATATTTAAAGAAAAAAATTCCTCACATGGTTTCCGTAGTTAATTTTTAGCAGGGTATTCTTCCCTAATGGTGCTTAAATTATTTAACCCTCTTCCTTTATGATATATTAGGTTGTATTTTAGTTATAGAATTTGCATTTTTGCTCTTTTCTCTTGATGAGAGCAGTAATTATTGGACAAGAGTAGACATTATTAACATTTACATATCTTTTTTTTTTTAAATAGTGTTTAAATTTTGTTGACATTTCCCCAGTCATCTCAATGGACCAGAAAAATATGTGTAATGAGGTAACATTATGTAGAGATTCTTCAATATATCTAGCTTCTTGTATATGAATAGTTCACTCAGTCCTTCATCCATCCACTCATCTATCCATTCATGAATCCACCTACCCAACCATTCATTGAATACATTTTTATTGAGTACCTACTTTGTATCAAGTCCTGTGTTAGGACCCATTGGCAACAGTGGAGGTTTAGCAAACTACAAGGGTAAATTTGTGTGGATAAATAGAAAATTAAAGAACTTGGGATGAAAAAGTCACTCTTAATCCATATTTCTGAAAGTTTTAGATAGGCTACCTTCTTGCAATACCTCAGCAGGCTATCTCTATTTATTCTTATGATTTGATATTAGGTGGAACTTCATATTCACTTTGTATTCAGTCAACATATTTACCATATATCTACTATGACCCAGACCCTTTCCTATCACTAGAGACAGAGGGTGAACAAGCACCAACTCTTCTCTCATGGGGCATAATATGTGGACCATACCTCTCCTGTCCCACTAACCTCTCTACTGGCTAGCACTCTATATTTCCACCTCTGCACTGTCTGGGAATTACCTGTTTATCAGTCAGTCAACCTCCTTAAGGGTAGAGCCTCTTCCATGTTTCCTGCTCTATTTCCAGCCCCTGGCACAGTCCCAACTAAAGTTGCTCCCTATATACTCATTGGATGCTCATTTACTATCCCTTCAGCTTACTTTAGGGCTATGTTTACCTCATCTGAATAAAACGACATATATATCTCATGGCCATAAGATACTTCTGTTTGACTTCAATTTAACTTTTCCAGGTTAAAGTCCTATTACATCCCTCAACCTGCCCTATGCAGACCACTCATAGTTCTCCAAATGGGCTCTGTTCCTTTACTCATATTTTCCCTTTTCCCAGAATAATTTAATCTCTGTTTGCTTCTCTTCTTTGAGGCCTAGCTCAAATAAATGTGCTCTGTGAAGCTTTCCCTGGTTGCCCTGATTAGAAACTATCACTCCTTCCCTCATGCTGCCATAATGCATTGACTGAACCTCTTTAGAGTGCTTTTGTCCTTCTTTCTTCCTCCAACATCAGATAACAGTTCATTTAGTCTGTGTCTTCCCTGCTTGGGTGTAAGCTCCTCTGAGGAAGGAGTAGGTGTCATTCATTTTGGTATTCCTCACCACATCCAGAGCAGTGCTTTGCACATAGTAAGAGGCCAGTAAATGCTTATGGAATGATTGAATGATTATATGAATAGACTCTCCACAATGAATGGGCTTCATGTGTGACTTAGTGGAAGAAGCTTATTACAAAGGAATATGTGTACTGGGGATTAATGATATTGATAAAGGTAAGGGGAAGAGCAGTCTACGTGGAGGGCCACAGGAGCAATAAGTGTGGGCCAGAGAAGGCAAGGTGTTTGTGTGGGGCAAAAATAATGGGATAAGGCTGGCTAACAGGCAGGTTTAGCATCCAGAAGGCTTTCAGTATAGGGCCAAGGAACATGGCCTTAGGCCCAGTGGAGGTGAGCCGCATTCTTGACTCCTGAACGGGATTTCAGATATCCAGATATTTGTGGCACCAACTCATGTTCTCTTCCATCTGTTCCTATGTTTTTGACCAATACATTCAGTAGGATGAATGTTATAGCTATAAAAGATTTTAGAGATAACTTCTATCCAACCATACCAGCTGTTATATTCAACTGGTGGGTATGGGAAAATAAGACTTCAAACAGTATTTTACATTTTAATGACAATTTAAAGTTTACAAGCTGTTTTTAGTGTGTTATGTTTTTATCTTCACAAGAAATCTGAAAGATACTGAAGGGGAAACTGAGTCCAAGTTAGCACAGATAGTACAATAAGTGAGGTAGGACTTCTAAGGCTCCTGAAGCCAAATATAGTGTTTTCTATGTACAATTCTCTCTTTTTAAAAAGATTTTATTTATTTAAGAGAGAGAGAGCACATGAGCAGAGAGGAGGGGCAGAGGGAGAGGGAGAAACAGATGCCACACTGAGCAGGGAGCTCAATCCAGGGCTCCATCCCAGGACTCTGAGATCATGACCTGAGCCAAAAGCGGATGCTTAACTGACTGAGCCACCCAGGTGCCCCTCTCTACAACTCTCTTATCTTTGCTATCATGAAGGTAGTTGGGAAAGACAAGGAATAGATGATGAGAGAACGGGGGGTGGGGGTGGAGGAAATGGGGAGGTAGAATTGTGACTTACTCAGCAACTGTATATCATGTGCTCTTCCTCTGCCCTCTCCTCCCAGTACCAGCCCAGGTCTCAGTCCTCAGGGACACTCCAGGCAGGCAGCTGAAAAAACAGTGGGAGAAGGGCTTTGGGAGCACAGGGTAGGGTACTAGTCTAGCTTTGGAAAATCAGGAAGGCTTTTTAGAGAAAGCGACATCTAGATTGAGACTTAGAGAAAGCATACGAGAAACCAGATGAAATGGGGGTGGGGTATTGAGGGTGGGGAAAGAATTTCAAGCCAACTCATGAAATTGGGCAGCTGATTTAGGGCAAAAAAGCACATCCCAATGTGGAAAAATGCTCTTAGAGCCTCTCAGAATGTAGGCAAGAAGGGCAAAGTGAGCTTTACATCTCTTTCTCCTTGAGTTGTCGTTTCTTTTGTCTTTTTCTCCCCAGTGAGGAGAGGGGATAAGCATCACCTCTGGCCCCTTTGGCCCAAGGGCTATAATGGTTTTAGATTGAAAAGTCCATGGGGGGATGGTTAATTGTGCACCTAACAATATTTCATCACTGAATTTTCTGGTCCAGCCCCAGTGATGCCTATCATGACCTAACCTGAGCCACTGTGGCTCACACTCTCTGAATTCTCTGCCCAGCTTGGAGGCAAGGCTCTATTAATACTTAATCAGGTTGAAGATGTAGTTGCCTCTGTTGGAAGAGATTGACATCCATAACCCAGAGAACAGAGAAAATATGCACTGGAAGGAAAGGAGTAGATGTGATGCTGGGCTATAGATGGAGAAGGAAAAGGGTCAATAATTTTGAAGATTTTGCATGAATACATTTTCTTTAGTCATGGAAAGAGTACTTGGTTTTATGTTATTTACAATTATTTATGTATACAGAATCTATGTATATGCTCAGATTACTGTACTCTTTTTCATCCTATTTAAAAATTAACTCTCTGCTTCAGTGAGGCTCTTAAACTTTATTTCTCATTAAAGCAATGTAGCCAAGAGCTAAAGTAGCATAACTGAAGTTACACGTGAACTGTATTTAAAAAAATTTTTTTAGAATGCAAAACAAAAGTACCTTTTTTAAAATTGAAAAATCAGTCTATGTTCCACTGAGGCTCTGAAAATCAGAATCTCAGTATATCAATTGAACATTGACTTTTAAAAAATGTATGAGTTGATTTAACCTATTTACAGACTGCCAGAAGGCAAGAAGAGAAGGTTTCTTCTGGAGTTGAGCTCAGAAAGCCTCCTTTGCCAGAAAAAAGAGCCAAACATATTAATATTCAGTGACTCTTCAAAGTCCATGCAGCCCAAAGAATGCATTCAAAGGAGAAGAATTCACTGGTTTGGTTAGTCTGGCAGGTAGGAAAGAGAAATCAGTGGCCTCTTGACAAATCCTTATTTACACACCCTAATAACCAATATCAGCAGGTTTTCAGGGCCTCTCTTCCCCCTTCATCTGGGGAGGTGGAGAAATGGAAGTCGGTGGTGTAGCAAATATGTAGTCTTTTCTGCGAAGAAATGTAAGTATCTTCCCTACGTTTATGTATTGGAACTAAGGTACTCCAGGCAGAATTATAAGGGCTGTGTTACAAGCACAGAAGTGAAAAACTCAGCTGAACTACTTACATGACATCTACATGTAATAGAATGACTAAGTTATAAGATTCATTTTCTTTCCTGGTTTATGTAAACTGAGCTTATTACATTGTTATCACAACCCAGACAAATGAAGATTTTGTTTAACTGAATTCCACTCTGTGAGTGTAATTTAAAGCTAGATTGTGTATGTGGACAAAAACACAAAAATGGCAGAATTTTGATTGTTCAACTCCAGAGTATAATACAGCTAGTTTCTTACATTTTATGTTGTTGAATCAGAGCAGCTAAAATCTCCAATCTGGGCTGAGAGAATCATATTTCATATACACAGAGGGGAAAAATAGACTTGTAGACTCCCACAGCATATATTTTTTTCCTTACAGAACAAAAGAGTTTCAAATTTTCTTCTCCAAAATGTGAAGATTCAGAAGCGACTGTTCTGCTGTTGGGAAATTTGTTTTGTAGAAATTTCTCCTGAGCAGCTCTGGGAAATCATGGGAAGTGGAAAGGAGCTTGCCTCATCACTTACTGAAAGATGAAACAAGTCAACTTCCTGACAACTTAGACAATGATCTTCATCTTCCTCCCTCCTTCTCTCTCGCCCTCCTTCTCCCTTCCTCTCACACTTCCTTTTTCACTTCCTTCCCTTTCACTTTCCTTCTTTCTCTTCTCTCTCTCTCTATCTCCCTCCTTGCCTCTTTTCCTCCTTTTCTCCTTCCTCCCTCTTCCTTCTTTCTTCCTTCCTCTAGGTACTTCTCCACATACTACTGATAGAGATCAAATGGTCAGACAAAATGGGGTATATATGTTTCAGTAGTCTTCCAAGGTATTTACCTTTTGAGATCTGTAACTATAATTCAAAGTAAATTCTTTAGGGTTAAATCTTGTTTCTTTCAAGGTATTGATTTCACAGCTTGGTGATGATTTGTGTTAAAACCTTATATAATATTAAAACAGAACTGAAAATTTTTAGATCGAAGGAGAAAATGTACATGTGATTTGTAATCTTATCTCTTCAAAGGAGATTTGTGTTAGCAAATAGAAGATGTATGGGGCATTGATCATTTAGGTGAATTGAGGCTTTGAGGTTTTGGAGAAAGAAAAGAAGTTTTCATAAGAATTGGAAACAAGGATACTGGGTATTATCCAAGAAGCTTTCATAATGAAAGTATAGTCCTCAAATGGTTATCTTGGTGTGCTTTAATTTATGGTCTCTAATGGGTAGGAAATCTCTAAGTAAGAACAAAGAGTTATGAACCTAGTAAGAAGGTTGTAAATGGGTCTTGACAAGGTGGCTTAAAGGAGACATTATGGCATCCAGGGGACAAGAATTTATATCTTGTCCTTAGAATGTGTAATTTGCCTCAAAACCATCAAAGTTATCATCAGATAATATTTCTTAGGCTCTTTTTAAGAACCTGGTATCTTAAGATCTATATAAAATCAAACATGTGATCACATATAGTTAATGTAAGTCACTTTACTTTTTTATGTCGTTAGCAATCTTTCCCCAAAATGTCTTAACTCTAAATATCAAGCTTACAAGAAAGAATTTTGCAAATACCATTTCCACACTGTAGAAATGGAAATTTTATATATATATATATACATAGATATAAAGATATCTATATCTATAAAGATATATATACATATAAACATATATAAAGATATGTATAATAAAGATAAAGATCTCTGTATATAAAGATATACATTACTCTGAAGAGAACGATATTTGCAAAGAACTTTGTAAAGGTAAACAGCACTTGAGAGAGAATACTTATGATCATGAAGTGGTTATTCCAGTGATCCAAGGGTAACTGAGTTGGTTAATTTGGGCTTATAAGAGAGTACTTTTCAGGGTAGTCTCTGGAGGGAAGAGAATGGGGCTGTGTTCCTAATCATCCCCAGCTGAGTTCTAAAAGACCCCACAAAACCTTGGGGTATGAGGGTCAATAGATGAAACTGGAGTACATGAGGCAGTGAAAAACCTTGTCAGAAATGTGGACATCCTCTGCATTAAGACTTCATGGAGATGTTGCTTGACTTCGGCAAAGCATGATATTTACAACTTTTCCAGTACTGATGGTTCACTATGGAGATTTCTTGGCACTGCACTGAGCACCTCAGATCCAATGGGCACAACAAACCAGCCAGGGGTGTATTATTTTCCTTGCTTTATAGTTGAAGAACCTGGGAGAAATAGATTTACTCTTTGACTCCTTCTCCAGCTAAAAGTCGGGTAGAGGACAGAAGCTTTAGGGCAACGACTACAGGGCCACACAAAGTGAGAGACACTGGAGCACCCTGACTCTGAGCCCTGACTTCCAGAGCAGTGTGAGTTTTCACTTCTGCATTTTGGTGTCTTCTCTTCCAGTCTCTGTTGGGGGAGGCCAGGAAAATATCACAGCTCCATTTTTCAATGAGGGAAGAGCTCATAGGGAGGTTCTGGATTTATATATGGCTGATGGCTGACCCGTGGTTTGAATGGGATTGTGCTAACCCAGGTCCCACTCCCTTACCTCAAACAGATATCCTCCAAAGAATGCAAGTGGTGGGGCCCAGGACCTGAGGATCAGGCTCAGGGAGGGCAACTGACCAGGTGCCTAGACAACACTCAGAAGTCTTTAGAAAGTATTTCTATTCATTTTGAGCCTTCACACACACACACACACACACACACACACACACACACACACCACAAACACACACCCCACAAAGCCACAAGTTAGTATATGGTAATATATTATTACTGAAAGACTATAGGCAAAAACAAAACAAAACTGAGGACAAATATTACCTCACATTAATATAGTCAGGTGTGGAAAATTTAGAACTTTTGAAGACTATATGTCAAAGATTTTAGTCTTGTTCAAGTATGATTATACACACTAATGGAAACCATAGGTCTCCAGCTTCTTTCCAAGCTCTTTCTCTCAGAGGACATATTACTTGCGTCTTTATTTGGATCTGTCCAACTTGCATCTTTCTGGCTCAGTGTCCCTTTGAAAGCTTTGAAAGTGCTAAGAAGGCAGAAGTGTTGAGATATCCCCATGATGTCATTAATAAGTGACACTTATTAATGTCACTTAAAACACTGACCTCGGAACTGAATTCATCTTGGAGAGCATACATATCAAGCAGCTTCTGGCTGAGGAGAGAGAAAAATGTCATTTTCTGCTGGTAAGGAGATAATTGAGTAGGGGCAGGGAGAGTGAGAAGGTCAGTGTTTGGCATCCTGACAGCTGGATCATTGGGAGAAGTATCGGATGACCCTTGCCCCGGCCAAGTAGACTTTCCCCAATTGTTTCAGAATCTTCAAAATGCCAATGAAAATACTTTTACATTTTAATTTGTATTGCCTGGGCTTGTATTAGTTAGACTACTGCCAGTTGCTATCCTAGATAACATTTGAAATCTCCATGGCTTACCACAATAGTAGTTTCTCACAAAGGCCAAGAGGTGGTGGAGGTAAAGGTCATGTGGAAGGGGGGAGGAGGTGGTACTCTGGTCCACAGGGATCCAAGCTGATGGAGGATCTACCATTTGCAATGTGTGACATCCAAGGTTTCCCTGGGTGTCAATATTTCCTTTATCCACGCAGGAAGAAAGGGTGCAGAGGTCACCCCTACTTCTTAACCACTTGGGTATGGAGATGACACACAACATTGCCCTTCATAGTCTATAAATGAGAACTAGTCACATGAACAGACAAGGATAGCAGGCTCCTTGGGAATGGAGTCCTGGCAGTGTCTACCGGAAACAACTTGTGGAAGGGTAGCAAAGATACTTGGTGGAGAGTCGTCTTGTTCTGCTACAACATTCTCTATAGAGCAAGCAATAGAGACCGAGTCCTGTGAACTTTAGTGATAAAATGCCATGTGCACCCTTATGGTGGGAAAGTAGGAGTCATGTGATTGACAGGTCCCCCCGCAGAGAAGTAGCATCATTCCCAAATTAAAAAAAAAAAAAAATACTAAGGTGTCAAAAAGTATCCATCCCACATAATCTTAGTGAAACAAACAGACAGACAAAAAATAACCCCCAACTAAATGACTTAAAAAACCAACTTTATTATTTCTCCTGATTTTTGTGGGTCATCTGGGAGGTTTTGGGGTTTGGGTTAGCTCTGCTGATATTTGTAGACAGCTGGTGGCTCAGCTGGCCTGGATGACATGGGATGGTCTCATTCACATGGCTGGCAGTTGGCACGAAGGTATTGGGGGAGAGTCTTCAGCTGAGCAGTACATCTCTGCTCTCCATGGCCACTCATCCCCCAGTAGGCTAGCCTGGGCTTCTTTACATGGTGGTCTCAAGGCTCCAAAGAACTGGAAAAGAGAGGGCAAACCCCAGTGCAGAAGCACTTTTTAAAGCTTCTGTTTGTGTCACATGGCAAAAGCAAGCCACATGACCAAGTCTAGATTCAAAGTATGGAGAAATGAACCTCACCTTGATGTGAGGAGCTACAAAGTCACATTGCAAATGTGCCTGCCTATGGGAATAAGAATCTTGCCACTTTTCTGACCTACTACAATGCTCATTCTCTCTTTACTCCTCCTCACACTTGGCTTTGCCTTGTCTGTAAGTGACTTAAGTTCTTGACTGTAGTCTCTTCAGCTCTTACTTCAAAGATGGGTGAGAGAAAGAGAGCAAGACAGAGAGAGAGAGAGCATGCGTGCATAGATAGGACTGAATTGAGCATATACAGGACTGAATCCCATTTTTCATAAACCCTAGTATGCTGTTGTGTACTGTTATGTAATTGTTAACATAATGTGAACATGTCTTAGCATAGTACTTCACACATATTAGGAACTAAATAAATCCCAACTAGACTATCTATCTGCTCCTGTGGTTAGGAATTATGTATTACTTTTCCTTTATGTAGGTTGAGGTACAGAGTAGATGCTCAACTAATTCTTGCTGAATGCAGTTGAATGGTGAAAGGGGTAAGGAGAAATCATAAAGCAAGTATAAATGAAGTAAATTCCAACTTACCAATTGTGTTTCTTTGTTGGAGAAGGCCAAATTTAATATAATTTTTAAAAAACCCATTTATCCAGGGGTGCCTGGGTGGCTCAGTTGGTTAAGCATCTGCCTTCAGCTCAGGTCATGATCCCAGGGTCCTGGGATCGAACCCTGAGTTGGGCTCCCTGCTCAGCTGGGAGCCTGCTTCTCCCTCCGCCTTCCCCAGGCTTGTGCTCTCTCTCTCGATATCTCTCTCTCTCAAATAAATAAATAAAATCTTAAAAAAATAAAAATAAAAAATAAAAAACCCATTTATCCAGAGGATATCTTGTATTTAATTGCAATTCAGAATATTGCATTCCTTAGATTAGTAGGTAAATAAAAAGAGCAAGAAGAGATAAAGTAGGACAATCCAGGAAATTATGTAAGGACCACCCAAGTCTTAGGAAGTAGAACAAAGTATGAGAATTAAAATTCTACTGGACTTAATTGTCAAGATAGGAAATTTTCATTTGTTTTAGGTTGAAGTTCTGTTCTTTATTTGGCTTCAGAAAAAGTTGCTCTTGCTCTTAAAATTAGACATGAACTGGACCTTAAGTAAATGTCCCTGCATCCTTAAGTGGCACACGGTTTGATATGAAAGTCAGACACAAGGAAAACTGTCTTTCTTGACAGAGTTCTGGATAAGAAATGATGATATTCTAGAATGAGCAAATAATGCCTTCACTACATTTTCCCTCCTTGTCATAATATAGCTCCTTAGTACAACTCTTCTTTTCTTTTCCAAATTCGATAACACTTAATTTGCATATTTCATTTTCTCAATTGCCCATGGTAATGGGAGAAGGAGAATGAGTGGGGAGGAGAGCATGAAAGAAGGTAGATAATTGGTAGCGACAGATACTTTCCGAGCCTCATTACTTCATTTCATCCATTCATTTGAATCTCCGCCCACATCCCATCTGATCTTTTACCAGAATTGCAACAAACAGCTCATGAACACTGTTTTGATTTTTAGTTCTTTTTTTCCCCCCCAAAGCGATGTGGTTTTTAGAAGGTACAAGGAGACCCAAAAGCAGTTTGCCAGAAAGAGGGACAAATAAGAACGTGAACATTTTACATTATCTGAGAGTTGCCACTGGTAGGTGTGAACCAGCTTACTGGGAAAAGGTCAATCATGGTAATTATATTATCACTATCTTAGTCTTGGACAACAGATAGGATGGATGCCACATCACCTGGACAGGGATTTATGGGGGGAGGGGGGGAATGGCAAGGACAAGAAATGTTCCTGACTAAAAAATGATGAGAACCAGCAGAACAAATTGGATTTCAAAAACATCATGCTGAAGTTGGAGAGGGACAATTAAATCAAGAATTTAAGAACAACAGCAATGCACTCCCCATTTATTGAGTGCCTACCTGATGGTATTAGGAGTCCAACGAGGGGCCCATCACTGCCCATGAGCATGGGTAAGGCAGCCCTATGGGATGAGCATTATTACCCACATCGTCCATGAAATCCCAGTCCTGAGGAGGACTTGCCTTCTCCCTGTTGAAGAGATAAACCTTAGCCCTAATATCTGGATTCCGTGAGCCCTAAGGCAAGTCTTGTTTTCATCCTTCAATAACAGCAGGGAACAGTCAGCCTTTCACAAGGGAAGTGATCAGCAGGCCATGGGTCTCAGTGACACCAGAGGTAGTTGGAGAAAAAAGAAGAGCCTTTGATGTCATTTGGAAAATGTGGGCCTAACTTAAAACTGAGATTACTTTGCTTTATCATTACTTTGCCAAATCAACCCCTTTGAGAAGAAAAGCCACGTTTTTCTTTTTATTGCTCCTTGTCTATAGGTTGCTCTATGAATGACCGTATGAAGACAAACGATCTTGATAATTCTGAGAGCAGCTTGCCAACAGCTTGGCATTCACGACCTTTCTTTTAACACAAGATCAAGCATTTACAAAGCACATATTGTGTGACTAACAGGGTATTAGACCCTGTGATGTATAATGAAAGAAATACAAGCCCTTGTAGTTTTACTGAAGTTCGGCTTTTGCTAGAAAATATTATAATACATAATAAAATGCTAACTTATGTCACATATACTGTATATGTAATAAAGGTTCTGAGGAGAGAATAATGTGTGGGGGTTGGCATTGCCAGGGGGGTGCTTGAGAGGAAGTTGGGGTCTGGATTGGGTCTTAAAAGATAAACAGGGAATATATAGGCCAAGAAGTGAGACTATGGGGCCTAGAAGTTTCCTTCTGCCCAGTGGGGCCAAGGTGCTACCTTGAATTCTGGATTCAAGGATTGTGTGGGTTGAGGAGAGCCCTATGTTCAGTTTGCAGTGGCAAAAAATGGCACATGTGTTTCTCAGCGCATTGTTTCAACTGGCCGCTGCCAATGTCTTTGCATCAGAGTCGACTTCTTTAGACCTATTTGACATTCTAATTGCTGACTTTCTAGGACACATCCCCCAAGGTCACAGCTATGGAGACTTATGTGTGGACAACAGAGAAGTAAAAGAAGAAAATTCTTCTCTCCTTGAAAAAGATCTGTCCCCCTACTCCTTAGTTTCTTTTATCTCTCTACTCCTTTTAAGGAAAAGTAATGAGAAATATATCTAAGCTTTAAGTTAACACCTATATTGTGGCAAGTAACACACACCCCTCCACCTCAATTCTTTAAAGCATCCTAGAATTAAAATCTGCCTTGTTGGTGGGTCAATGGGTCCCACTATTCTCCCTATTTTCCATAAGCAGAACTATATGTTCAACACAAACTGGCTGGCCAAATCCATGGACCAAAAGCTCAGTTGATGTGTAGGATAAATCATTCCCGACACAACATTCTAAGCTTATAGAGGATATCCCACCATAAAGTCAAAGTAATGGAGTTTTCCTTGTTGTGGGTTCCTTGACCTAACTCTAAAAAACCATTCTCTCCTTACACAGTATGCCCAGTCGATTTTAACAAAACTTAAAAGATTGTTTACAAATGCTTTTAGTTACTAATAATTGCTGAGCTGTAGGAGGAATTTGATGTGACACGAACTTTTCAACTATGGTCTATTGGTAACTGGTTTCCAGAGGTAACTTGAATTATTGGACTCATCAAACTAAGATTTGGGCCAAATCTTATTGAATAAATTGATTTTACTTGGTTATATTTATATTATCATCTCTGTTGGAGAATACAGGGTAGAAAAATAACATTAGAACCATTTATAAATGCTGCAGAACAATTTTCAGAGTCAGCCAGTGTCTATACCCAAGCCAAATATTATTCCCCTGAAGTTCTTTAAAAGAAAATATAGAAAGACAAGATAATTTTAGTTGTTAAATTATGGGTGTCAAGCTACACTTAACCTTTGGCTGTAACAAGTTTCTGTCATCAGATACATAGCTTTTAAATCAGATTGTTGGTGTTTTTAGTCATTTGGATAACCTTAATGAAACTCTTTATTTAATGATGTCCCTTATCTCTCAAACCAGTGTTTCTGAGAGCTGTGTGTTGAGAGCAGGTGTTATACTTTACTCTCCCTAGAATCCCCCACAGCATCTGGCACAGCGCCTGGCACCATGACATATTCATGGAATTAAATGACTTTTAAATACTGGTTCCTGCCACAAAGTCTCCCTTACATTTAGTCACATGTCACAAATTTTGGTGGAATATAATGGAATATAGCGGAATGGTAGATTAAGTTTAAACAGTTCACAGTAGGGACGCCTGGGTGGCTCAGCAGGTTAAGCGTCTGCTTCAGCTCAGATCATGATCCCAGGGTCCCGCATTGGGCTCCTTGCTTAGCGGGGAGCCTGCTTCTCCCTCTCCCTCTGCCCCTCCCGCTGCTTGTGCGTGCACTTTCTCTCTCTAATAAACAAATAAAATCTTAAAAAAAAAATAAACAGTTCATAGTAATATAGGGAATCTAGGCAGCTGAGACTATTGGTTCCGGGTAACATTTGAGACCAAAATGTTAAAGGACACTAATATATATATTAGAAAAATTTTATTACTTCCTCTTATTGCAAATATGTCAATCATCATTAAGCCAAATCAGTATAATATACATGATTGAAGGTATAGGACATACATGGATTTATTGATATTGATTAGGGTCTAGATTCAATTTCTTTCCTTTTTTTTTAAAGATTTTATTTATTTTTGACAGAGAGAGAGAGAGCACAAGCAGGGGAAGCAGCAGGCAGAGGGAGCGAGAGAGAAGCAGGCTTCCCGTTGAGCAGGGAGCCCAATGCAGGACTCGATCCCAGGACTCTGGGATCATGACCTGAGCCAAAGGCAGATGCTTAACCTTCTGAACCACCCAGGTGCCCCTAGATTCAATTTTTTGATTAGACTTTTGCCATAAAATAATTATATATTATATATAATAATAGTATATAATAATAATACATAGTACATATATTAGATATAATTGTAATTATATTATAATATCATACAATATATATTATTATATTTTATACTATTTATTTATATTTATATTATTTATTTATTTAATATTATTTAAAATTTTTATTATTAAATTTTCCAGAGCTAATATAAATATGTGACTGTTAAGGAAACATAAATGATTGGTGGTTCAGACTGATAATTTGCTTAAATCAAGATCTATTAATTTGCAAATGATTAAAAATTATAAGCGAAAGTCCATTTAAAGAAATAAAGTTGGAAAGCTGGTATTGCCATCATGTGATGTGAAATACTTAGTATTCCTACTGTCTCCCTCTTCTATGTGAAAATTAATTCCTAGTCATTAGCTCAACAAATATTTATTGAGCACCTACTATGCACCTGGAATTGTTTTGACTCTTGGGATGAAATGGTGGAAACTGTCTGATTCTTGAGCAGCTTTATTTTGAAGGGAGAGAAATAGACTATAAAAAAAAGGTAAATAAATAGATGATTTCAGATAGTGCATTAAAAACAATAAAACAGGATAGGGGCGCCTGGGTGGCTCAGTCGTTGGGCGTCTGCCTTCGGCTCAGGTCATGATTCCAGGTCCTGGGATCGAGCCCCGCATCGGGCTCCCTGCTCTGCGGGAAGCCTGCTTCTCCCTCTCCCACTCCCCCTGCTTGTGTTCCCTCTCTCGCTGTCTCTCTGTCAAATAAATAAATAAAATCTTTAAAAAAAAAAAAAAAAAAAAAAAACAATAAAACAGGATAATGTGGTAGAGTGAACTGGTACACAGGGGGGCCTGTAGCTGGTATGGTTAGGGTAGGTCTTTTCTTAGAGAAGATAACATTTGAGATGAATTATTATTGCCAGTAGTCATGTAAATATTTCGGGAAGGGTATTCTGGGTAGACCACAGGAAGAAGAAAGACACAGGAATGAACCACTTTCATGAGTTCAAGGAATGAAAAGAAGGTTAGTATGGTTGGAGTGTAGTTAGTTGGGGGAATGGGGTAGGGAGCCTGGGGATTATAGGATGTAAGTATGAAATACTAATCTCAGAGAGTGGGGCATTACTAAGTGGATATAAAAGGATTGTAGGTCGTGTTAAGTACTCACTTAAAATGTGTGGTTGTGACTTTCTTCACTAAAGAGTTCTTGTAGATGTGGAACCGATAATTGAGTTTAACTAACTGTGCTTTCTACAAAGGTATTAGGATGAAAATGAGGGGCGAGGTAGCTAAAAGTTTGTTGTATGATGACTATCAATGAATCATGGAATCTAAGATGGGTTATGAGGACTGGTGTTTTGAGGACTGGTGTCTTTACCCCATTGGTGAGGGAGGGATTCCTGCCTTAGGGTTATGAGGATGGCTGAACACATGACCCTTAACACTGGACAGATGAGATTTACAGTAGTTTATTAGTCACATATACTTATGGCCAAGAGAGGGAGGAGGACGCTGGATGCTATGCAGGACCACACAGGGGTTGCACTTGGAAATAGAGTGAACAACCAGTGGTTGTCAGAAGCAGGTTTTGTAGTACTAAGAAGAGGATAAGTTGCCCCCTGCTTCCTGCTGGAGGATGTGATTAGCCTGTTTTAATCATTTTGCAGGCTTGCAGGGAACTAAAAGGTACTACTCAGGGATAAGCAGGAACTATATGCGGTTCCCATGATCAGGAGTGTTGCTCGGCTAGGGACCTTCTGTGCAGCAGCAGAGTGGAGAGGGGAACTTTTGGTTAGGCTATTTGAGGCCCGTCCTACTGTCCCCAGATGTCAAAGCCATATAATATTGAACCTCAATTGTAGGTCTTATATCACAGCTGGGAAGATAGGAGAGATGCTACACAGTAATGAAGTAATAATAATGGATTGGAGATTTCCATATGTTTGAAAAATTCCTGGAATAAGAATAAAAGCACAAGTGAGGTGGGAGGTTAGGAGATGGTTATCGGAGTGGAATGATTGAAATTGTGTTCTCAGAGGGGTTTCAATGGTTTGACATAAAATGAAGGGCATGACGTTGGACATGGGTGGCTGAAGTGGAATTGGGTGACAGTAGATGATGATAGGTCTTGATGGGTGACCTTGGAGATGTGGAATTTTGGTGGCGACAGAGTTGGAAGGCATGATGGGGTGAGTTTTAAAATCATTTAGATGTAGATAACCAATCAGGTTACAGTCCTAGATATTCAGTGAGAAGATGTGAAGCCACTGGGTGGTTCTTCTGGGGGAGAAATGATCTCAAGGGAGCGCAAGACACTGTGACGCCTTCTGTGGAGGCCAGATGGAGGCATGGTCTCACTAGCAGCACTGCAAACCTCAGGCCACTTCTGCTGAGCTCCATGCTTGGCACAGCTCCTGCCATTAGATGGAGGATGCTCAATGAATGGAAGGTACTGATTACTTGAACTGAATGTGTTAATTAAATAGGAAACTTCAAATGATGATTTCTGGAACCTCATCTTTACCCTTAGGGGTTTCTGGATTGGTTAAAGAACAGATTATTTCCTTTCAGCTCTATCATATTATGGGATTCTCTTGGATACCAGGCTCAAGTTAATTCAAGTACTTAACATACATTTAATTTGTGTCCACTAGAGGCCAGACACTGTACTAGGTGCTAAGGATATAATGGAGAGTAAGATGGAGATTCCCCCACCCATCCCCCACTCTTGGGGACCTTTTTGTGTCTTATATATTTGGAATATTTGGAAAAATATATTTGAAAATGGGTAATTATGACACAGTATGATAAGTGCTATGATAGGACAAGTACGGATCTCAGGAGGGACCTTTAACCTAGAATTCGGGTAAGGGAAGTCTCTGTGGAAGGGATAGTACCTGAGCTGGGATCTGAAAGATGCATAGAGTTTGATTGCAGGGGTTAGGATCAGGGAGTAAGGAGTAGGCAAGTGTGATCCACAATAAGGAAACAGAATATATCCCTGTCCTCTCGTGTGCTTTCTTTGCCTCTCATCCTTAAAATGTTTTAATCCTTGACCTTACCTAATTAAACGTATGCATTATATTCATTCCCATGATGATTCTACAATTTTATTCCACTGTTTAGTTCATGTATGCCCTGTGCATTCATAAACTCTTGGGGGTCTGGCCCATCTAGTTCTTCAGAGAAATGTGGAATTGGGTGCTTACTAAATCAGGAGGCAAATAACTTCCTGTTCCTGTTGAAACTAGAATATGCACCTAACCAATAGCAGCACTAATAGGAAATAGGAATACCTTTCCCATAAAAAGTGGATGTTTAAGAAAGGAAACCGACTCATGTACACCAATTCACAAGTAAATGCTCTAACTTAAGAGTTCGTGTGAACTACAATTCCTTGCATTTCTGAAAAATGAAAACAAAATTCAGACTCTCAAAAATTCCTAGTTTCTACACAACGTGAAAACAGCTAGCAAGAAAAGAAGGACTTAATCGCACAAGCTTGGAAACAGATCTTTTCCCAGGTTCCCTAGTCCAGAGTCTGGATAAGCATTTGGCCAGCTGACACTTTGATTTCAACCTTGTGAAATCTTGAGCAGAGAATCCAGCCAAAATGTGCCAGATCCTTGACCCACGGAAACAGTGAGATGATAAAATTTGTGTTGCGTTAATCTGCTAAGTTTGTGGTGACTTGTTATGCAGCAATAGAAAACGAATACCAAATGCTAATTACACTTCTCCCTAGGGCTGTTTTGAGGTACACACGAGATAATCCCTGTGAAATATTTAGGATAGCATCTGGCGCACAGTAAAGTATTAGTTCTTTAACAGATTAGTTTGATTTTAGGCACGTGATTGAATCTAGCTAGACCTTGGTCTCTCTCATCCCTGATTTGAGAACACTAAATTAGAGCTAAATTTTTATAGTCTCTGAAATTTGATTCAAAGTGTCTAGGAATTTCTAAAAAGCCAAACCACTGCTCGGGTCTAGTGTGAAGGAATTGGATGATGCTTCAGAAACAGGAACTGCTAATATCAGCATCGCTGGTTTCGTGGCCCCTAATGATATGCATTTTACCTTACAACAGTTGGGACTTTGATCATTAAGATGTGCTTTGCAGGCAATTTTATTTTATTTATTTATTTTTGTGATTGTTTATGGAGGAACAGAAGTCAGAATACCTCATGTCCCTGGGACACTATGCTGTAAGCATTTAATAGTGGCGCATCATTTTTTTTTTTTTTTTCCAGAAAATAGGGCCAATTTTTAAAAAGGTGAATTCAAAAGATTGAGTTTCATTAGCCAACTCGTGCTGAACAAAGAACAACCCAACGAAAAGAAAAAAGGTTATGGGATTTTTAAAAAACTCTTTGAAAACACCAATTTACCAAAATAAGCCACTTGGTCCTGTGCTGAAAGTAGGATGCACAATTTCACTGTGAAAGTAAAATTCAGACAGTGTATCAACTAGCTGCTAAGCTAGCTTTATTAGGGCCTATACCTTCAAAATTAAGTTTTCAGAAAGTGCTCCGATTGGATCTCATTAACCATTCTCCTGTTTTAGGATGTGACATTAGAAGTCAGTGAATTCTCATAACCGTTTAAAAGGAGGGCTCCTGGATTTCACAGGATTTGTTAACAATGTGCAAAGATCAGCTATAAAGCCTAATAAAGCCTAATGTGTTCGGTCAAGTTAGTAGGACATCCCTGCCACAATGAAACATTTTTTGCCATATGCTTATTTCGGAGCCCACATGCAGCATGCATAAGGAAGCAGTGATAAATATACCTTCCAGCAACCTGTAGTGGAAAATTCTGCTCCTTTTATGCTGGCAGCCTGGCAGAAATGGCTTCCTTAATTCCTTTGGTGGAGAATTTATGTAAGCTTTGATAACTGGAGAAAGAAACTAGGAAAAGAAGGCTTATTAAGGACATAGTGAGACGCCTTTTTTTTTTTTTTTTTTTTTTATGGGCACACACATTCCAAATTCGAGAGGACCACCAGCAGTCACCCCCTCCTTACTTTCCTGTTGTTAATTGAACTTTACTCGTAAAGGCTTATGGTTGTGTGCATGTATCTGCAGTCATATTTATCTCTGTAAAGGTTACAGCCTGATAAGTACTTATCTGTGCCTTTCTGTGGCATTCCATTGGCTGCTAAAGCCCGAGAGAGAACTGGCAGGAGTGTTACTGGACAGAGATCCTTCGCATGTGGAGTTGGGCCCTGGAGTACGGCCTGCCATATTTATTGGTCTAGCACTTGCACTTTTTTCCCTCCTAACTCCGCTCCTCTAAAGCAACTCTGATTTCTTCTTCTCCCCCTCTCCTCCCGAGGGTAGAGAGGGGATGTAGGGTAGGCAAGAGCAACATTAGAGGGGGCATCTGGTAGCACTGTCCTGGGGTGGCCCACGCCGGCTTAAGAAAAACCTCAGATCAGAGGCATTTGAGACTACAGCACCTCTGATTTCTGATGCTAGACAGGCTTATTTACTGCCTTCTTTGGCTGCTGTATGCTGCTTGAAGTCTCTTTCTTAAGTAATTAGGTGAAAGGTGGTAATTTTCTTCTAACTCTACTTCTACTCAACAGGCTCACTCTTCACTTAGCACCTGGCACCATGTATTTAACCTTTTGTTGCTCATAATAAAAAGCTATGAAATCTGCATATGGAGACCACCCTGGGTTCTAACATTAAGTGGTCTTTCTGGTTGGTGGTCTTCAGTTTAACAATGCTTCATAGAGTTTATGCTTCTAACACATGTAGAATGATTCTTCAGGGCTTCATAACCTATAATTATGCTAACGTCAATGTAGAGGGCCCTGAACATCCTCCAAATTATCCCCAAAACTTTCTGGGTGATCCTGTATGGAGTGGGGTCTCTTAACTGACCCCAGGAAACCTGTAGCAAGATTGGCCGTAGCCTCTCCACCAACCATAAGCCATTAAGTAGGGTCATTGCTGAGCATCACCTCAGCTTGTGGAACAGCTGAAAGCCTGTTTCAGTTTTCAGGGGTCTGAGAACACAGCAGGGGAGCTTGAGACTTCATGTGGGATAGTTTTAAGGAAAGCATTGCTTATGGAGACGGGCATATGTGAAGCTGGAGCTGGCTAAACAATGCATTTTGTTTAACTCCTTCTCTCAGAATTTCAAAAAATTTTTATTTATTTATTTTTTTATTGCCTAATGCACTGGGTAAAGGGCCTGCATTCATGTTATGAACCACCATGCAGGTGGTCTCTTAAGGCAAGTTCAAAACACATTACTCTGATGGGAAATAAATGATATGCTCAGAGCCCTTAGCTATTTTGAAAGGTGGCCTTTGGACATAGGTGGTCTCTAGCATTTTTTATTGTATTCATTTAAAGTATGTATTTGATTAGTGCTGCTTCATTTGTCTGTGTGTGCTGTATTCATCTATAAACTTCTAATGGACAGTATCAGAATTAGCTTGCTTTTTTATAGACTGAGCTCAACTATCTTTCATTATGCCTATTTAATATATGTTTTTAATGATAAAATGCGCTGATTATGTTAAGCTTGTGGGTGGTGTTGGAGGAAGGTGTTTACTGGGTAGATTGACTGGTTTAGGAAAGTCAAGTTACCTAGCTAGAGCATGGGGTAGGGAACTCAGATGGCCTATCCAGAGAGTTAGGGACCATCACGTATTAGAAGTCAGGTACAAGATCTAAAATATAGGTAGAGGAAAAAAGGTAAGTCAAGGCTCCATTGATCAGAGTATCATCGTGTGAACCAAAAACTGAAGCAAAGTCTGGCTTAATCAGGGTCAGGCTCATGGTCTAGTCCCATGGTATAAGATAACCTTGGCCTTCAAGTAATCCTACATAAGGGGTTACACCAGCCAGGGAGGAATATGGGAGTAACCCTACATAAGGGGTTACATCAGGCAGGGAGGAATATGGGAGTGGAGGTATGTTCTTAGAATGTTTCTGCCACATTTTCCATTCTGCTTCACCTGCACTTAAGCAAGACCACCTTACTCTTTAACTTCAAGAGTAAACTGAGCTATGCATCTTCTTTAAATATTAACATGGAAGAAGCTTTGGTGTTAGTAGGGCTGGACTGACAGACTGTGGCCTGACATCTTAATTGTGAATGACTGTGGCTGATATTTGATGATCACACTTTCTTCAAACTCAGAATGGCCAAACCTAAACTCACTGTTATTTTACTCCAAAACTAATAGATGAATTCACCATTTTAGGAAACAAAACCACTATCCTCCCAGGAATTTGGGAGTCATTTATGATCCCCGCCTTTCCTTATCCTTTCTTCCTTTAGCCAATCAAGCACTAAAGTTGATTGCTCCTACCTTCTAATCCAGTTCCCATTCTCAAGCTACTACCCTGGCTTGCCTCTTCTTATCTCCAACCTGGATTGTCCCAGGTATTGTCCTATGGCCTCCCTGCCTTTAGGTTGGATCCCTTAATTCTGGAGAACATCTTTGCTTACCTGGGAAGATTTACACATCTTTCCTTACTTAGCTCAACAGTTACTTTCTTCGTGAAGCTGAAAATTCCTGAAACATTTCCTCACCTTCCTCATCCATCAACTGGAAGAACTAACTATTCTCTTCTTTATATTTCACTGCACCAACTTCTATCATAGCAGTTATATGACTTCATTTCTTCTATTTGTGTATGTCACTCTATCCTTTTACTAGACTGTACATTTCTTAAGGGCAAGGATTGTGTCTTATTCATCTTGCACAGTGCCTGGCACCTAGTAGTGATCACGCATACTTGCTGAAAAAAAAAAAAGGAATAGATTTGTGGCATATCTAGTTTTCTCAGGTATAAAAGTGATGAAGTGACAATTCTCTGGGCTAATAGGCTTCTTGCATTTTGATAGCACTTTCTTATCAATATCTTTATATAGAAATGGTAACAATAGATCCTTTTCCTCCAAAAGGTGAAGTGATTTGCCTTTACAAAATTAATGGGATCAGAATTATTATTATTATTTTTTTAAGTTTAAATCTAGACTCCATGTTGAGGTCAGGCAATTGCAGCTCAGGTTCACACCTGAGCGGCATCTGGGCAATTAGAGTCTCCTCAGCTCCTCCCCTGTCCTTGAAACCTACCTTCTGCCCACCTTTCCCACAGCCAGAGCCATTTCAAGGAGTAGCCTTGAGAGAGTAAGGTGTTGTTGAGACCACCTGGATGGTAACTGTGACTGAACCCAGTTAAAGCCTCTACACAAACTTTTAAGATTCTGACGGGTGGGGTTAGGTTAGAGATCTGCCCATCTTGCAGCTGCCTGAGCAAGCCTTGTAAGTTCCCTTGCTTATTCAACCCACCGGGTCCAATCTGGAGTGGCCCGCCCCCTTCTTCCTCTCTCCTTGCCCTCCACGGAGGGGGCGTGTTTGGGATTTCACCCGCAGAACTCCCCTGGTTGGGAACCAACACCTGGCGGGCCCCCAGGAGACTAAAGAAACGGGACTGGCGAGTGAGCATGCGCGGGGGGAATCCTGAGTTGGTCGATGAGCTCTGCGTGCGGAGGAGCGGTCCCTGGGTTGGGTGCCTGAGGAACCTCTGGCGCGAGTCCGGGGCGCCCAGAAGACATTGGCTGGGCTAATGCATTTGTTGGAGAAACCGCGGAGTGCAAGGGTGGGGTGGGGTGGGGAAGGAAAGAAAGCAAATGGCTGCCGCAGTGGGCCGGCCTCTGTTGTGAGTGGTTAGGCTGGCCCCCGAGGCCCGGCTGGAGGCTGAAACTCGAGGTAGAGAGCCAGGAAGAAGAGCTGAGGTTAGAGAAGCACATGCTGGTGTCTGCCACTCTGCTAGCTTCTGGTCTCGCAGACCAGGTGGGAAAGCAGGGTAAGTTGGGAATCTTAGCGTGCCGTTTTGCCAAGCTGGAGTTGTGGGGCATGCATCAAACTGCAGAGGATTAAGGTCCTAGTGCTTGTGACCAAGCCTGATTGGAACACTACGAGGTGAAATCGCGCTGGGTGTTGTGGTGGGTGACAGTGAAATGGATGAAGTGCCGCATGCTGTCTGACCTCTAACACAGAAGTATGGAAGTCAGGAGAGACAGCCATTGCCCGACTCTAATGGTGGACCAACGTGCTATACTGCTAAGAACAGCAAGACCATCACACCTGACAAAGGTGTCATCTACCGGCATTTGTGATCCGGCGTCCCACCTGGATGGGTGAATTTCTCTGAACGCCTAGGTGAGGGGGAGCTACTCAGTCTCCACTGGGATCCTGTCGTCCTGCTGCAAGCTGGACCTGTTGAAATGCACTGTGTCTGGAATGAAACCTGCACCATGCAAAGAGGGAGAAGGTGAGGGTCCTGGTCTGGCATATCCTGCCCCCAGTCCACCTCCTCACACCTGCCAGTGCTGCCTCCAACATGTAATGATGCCAACAACTTGGTCAAGTTCCTAAAGCTGCCAACCTCCCTCTCCTCAAGGCCAGGTGAGCACGTTGTTTTCCACGGGTATGATCATTTGGCTGCCATCTTTGTTCCCTTCTGGAGTCTGGAGGATATGATACACATAGAAGCCCTTTCCAAATTGACCTGGGAAGCCTTAAATGATAGCCAACGAAGTCTGGCTTTACTGAACACTGAAATGTCTCAATGAGAAAAGTTGTCCTCCAAAATAGGATGGCTTTGGACGTTATTACTGCCTCATAAGGCACTTGTGCTATTATCCAGACAGAATGCTGTGTGTTCATACCTGATGAATCTGCTAATGTATCATTTATATTAAATCGTATGAGGACACAAGGGAACACCTTGAGAGATATGACACCCCCGCCCCCAGCCTGGGGGACTTAGTAAATCAATGGTTCAGGTGATGGGGTTCTTGGTGGAACAAATGGTTACTTATATTGAGAATCATTATCTTAATTTGTGTTTCTCTTCTACATGCTTAAACTGTTGCTATGGCATCTGCCTCCAATGCAGCAAGACAGCCATCAAATGAGCCACCTCCATGCTAATAAAACCCCTTCCTGACCACTCAGGACACATTCTGGAGGAGGAGGAGGACATATAAGATTGTAAAAGCTGAGCGCCAGGGCCGGAGTGTTGGAAAAGGTCATTGAGAGGACGTGACCACCAGCTGACCCATGAATGGGACCCAGGCAATTGGAGGCTCCTTACTTCCTCCCCTGTCCTTGGAACATACATTCTGCCTATTTCCGTGCTAGCAGCCATTGCAAGGGTGCAGCCTCGAGAGAGTTGAAGGTGTTAGACTGGATACGTGACTTCACCCAGGTAAGGCCTCTCTATAAACTTCGAAGATTCTGGCACACGGGTGGAAATCTATTTTTTTGTGGTGACCCAAGACAAACCTCCTAGGTAAGTTCCTTTGCTTATTAAACCCGTCACCTACCTGTGGAGTGGCCTGCTTCTTTCTTTGGTCTCTCCTGCGCCCTGTGTCTGAGGGCCAATTTCAGATTTCACTTGGGGACGCTCCAGTGGTTTCAAACCAACACTGTAGCCAAATGCTAAATCTCTTTCCAAATCCATTTTGAGTTCTTATTAGAACCTTAAATGTGTTGGTGCTAGGTTGTGCTGCCTTTCTGGATGTTGTTCTGATTTTCTAGGAAGCAAATATTATATACTGAGAAAGAATGTTGTGATAAATTTAATTCTTTCCGAGGACATATTAATTTCATTTTCTCTTAGTATGTATTTTTTCATGTTATTAAGGTGTGCAATGAGAAGATGAAATTTGAGGTATATGCTAATTCTTCTTAAAAAATAGAGAAATAAAAAATGTTAGATAATATATGCTTGTTGAGTGAAATGCCTCATAGCTTTGTTCTTTCAGATAGCTTACTTTGCCTGTCATGATTTTGCCTTGGCTCTTAGAACATTTTTTAAACAAGCTCCTCCCCCTCCATCATTTTCAGTGAAGCCCTTTAATTATATCATAAAATGAAAGTAAGTTTACTTGGGAAATGTGGACTGACTTTGTCACAAATACCAAGAATTAGCAGCAAAGACCCCATTTGTACATTGTGAGCAGAGGAAAGGATATTTCAAATTTAGAACTCATTTCATCTCCTAGAGTATAAAGTCATCAGTAGTCATTTTGGACTTTAGGATTTGTTCATGAAGCTATTATTTCAATTGAAATGAAGTTGAACAAAAATAATAGCCCATCATTATAATTATATCAATTGTAGCCATTATAGTAAACAACATTTAATTTGTTTGCATCCCAGAAATGAAATCTTTTCAGCTCTTGAATTCATAGCAAGTTTATTTTTATTCAAAATGGGTTTTGAAAAGGTTTCCCACCAGACATGCTTTTTCCTGACTTAGGAGTGATTTCTTCTGTTTTTCTCCATTCTCCCCTCTCCTCTACCCCACACTTTAAAAACTAAAGACCATTATCCTTTGTCGACGAGGGCTTGAGAAGGCTCACTACATGGCTGTCTAATGAGGAAACTGCCATAGGGATGTAGGTGGTAGTCACACCCCTTTGCCACCGCAGGCTTATTCTACTTACGGCCCAAGAATTTGGGCTCTGTCTGTGGCACATATGTTCTTCTGATGGTCTCATTCGGGATACCATTTAAGAAAAGAAAAGCTTGCTATAGCAATACCCAATTGCATGACCCATAATTAGTCTGAATAATATTTTCCATTTTAAACCCTGATTTTACAGGGTTTACTACTTGGCCTATAAAATCTTGTTCCAAGCTTAGACTTGGCATAGTTTTTAGCGTAAGCAGATTTACCATAGCAGTAAATCATGTGCTCAATTCTTGAACCTATGGGATGAAGAGCCAACCCACGTTAACTGATGGGGAAAAGCCCCTGCAGCAGGTTCGTGAGAGGGGGGCAGCATCCTCCTTGTTGCTAGTTTTGCACACGAGCTGTACATCGTGACAGACCTGGGCTGGGGAGGTCCAAGGATGGGATTCAGAAATGGATGCATAGGTGATGCTCTTGTCCTCAGGGGAATAAGGAAATGGCTAAAGCCTTCTTAAAGAAAGAGCAAGAATGACATGAATTAAGGGGAGTATCTCCCCTACAGATTTGATAAGTGAAGACAGGAGACTCTCTGAAAAAAAAGATCTTATGTAGGACTGGTATTTTTTGTGATAAAACATGCCCCTTTGAGTACCAGTACCTGTTATATTTTTTTTTCCTGCCAGAAGAACATGGGCCAACATCCACTAAAATAAATAAACATTTCTATTTCAAATTATGTTTTTGACAGGGCCATCTATGGGAGGAAGCATCAATATTTTAACATCGATTAGTGTATTGCTGTGGTTCTCAAAGTGTGGTCCTTGAGCTTCATGAGTAACAGTTGGGAACTCGTTAGAAATGCAAATTCTTGGGACCCATCCCAGATGTACCAAATCAGAAATTGTGGGGTGAGGCCCAGAAATCTATATTTTTTATCAGTGGTCTGATGCCAGCCAAAGTTTGAGAACCACTGGTGTATTGCTTAGTATAATGGGCTTTATGATCAGGTAGATCTGGCTTTCTCTGTTTCATCTTTTGCAAATTATTCAACGTCTCTGAGTCTCAATATCTTATCTATCTAGGTTAATGATATCACAACAATAATAAAGATAATGATAATATCTACCTCATAGAGTTTTTATAATTACTAAATGAGTTAATGTACATAGAAACCATAGCAATTGTCTGGTAGATAGTAAGTGCTTAATAAATTATTATTATATTCATACAAATAGAGAATAAAGGGAGAAGTGGGAGAGACATTTTGAATTTATTAAGATATGATACAAGAACCCCTTATTCCTGTTAACCCACATGACATATTTTGTGGGGATGTGGGTTTGGTAGTAGTTGGACTAGCAGTTTATGTCCCATGTAGCTAAAGCAATTTGCCTCTCCCTTTGGTTGTCAAAGGTGAATGACTCTCTCCTTATGTGACATAAGCCCAGACAATGAGGAGAGTGAAGGGTGGGTCTGGAGAGTGTATTCCCTAAATGATAAAGGCAATTTAAGCAAAGAATAATAAACAAAGAAGTTGTCTTCCTAATGCCAGGAAAAATAATCTTCAGGTTTTATTTTCATGTTACATGAGTTCTCAGATGTTTTTCAAGTTATTTAAATAAAAGTTAATCAGTTAATGGAAAGTATATAAAGCATCAATAGGGCATGAGGAATTTACATGTTCATACGGTTTGTGAGGATTTTTTTAAAGCATTAATTAGCTAATGTTTTGAAGGTGAATGTTACTATAGAAGTTACAAAAATTATTATTATGTTAAAGATGATCAATCTGTCATTACACATAACAATTACAATCTGCAGCTCAGCTATTGCCCATAATTGCACATACTTATTTCATAATTTAGCACCAAAGGAAACTTAGAACATACTTTAAAGGTTTAAATATAACTTCAATTAAGAAAAACTATTCTAAATAAATATACACTGTAATGGTAAATTCTTAAACAATTATCTGTATTTGGCATGTCAAAGGTTTGTCATTACTACTCTGATTAAAAACAAGTGATTTTTCACTTTGAACTTTTGTATTTATATTCTGAAGTCTTTTTGCATTGTGAAGTTTGTGGATTGCCCCTTTCTCCGTACACACACACACACACACACACACACGTGCATGCACAAACACACATTTCTTCCAAAGGTGAATTTTTTCATATATATAGTAATATTAAAGTGTTGTTTTTTAAAATAAGATGCAGCTGACCATTGAACAACATTTGAACTGTGTAGGTCCACTTACCTGTGGATTGTTAAAATAAATACAGTATGGTAATATAAATGTATTTTCTCTTCCTTATGATTTTCTTAACACTTTCTTTTCTGTAGCTTAGTTCATTGTAGGAATATAGTATATAATACATGTAACATACAAAATATGTATTTATTGACTGTTTATGTTATTGGTAAGGCTCTGGTCCACCGTAGGCTATGGGTATTTAAGTTTTTGGGGAGTCAAAAGTTCTAGGTGGATTTTGAACAGTACTGGAGTGGGCATTGCTACCCCCCACCTTGTTCAAGGGTCAACTCTAACTACATGGACACAATTCAGTTTTTCTTCCTCAGTTTGATCTGAGCGTGGAGATGTAAACTACTGCTAATAAGAGGATCTAAGCTGTTTAATTTTGGGGTACAACATTATGAACTGGATATGACATAGTGATAGAAAATAATTTCATAGATAACTCCAGAAAGCATCATTCCCTGTGTGAATGAGAGTGGGGAGAATATTCAGGAAGGAGATGGCTGGATTATATTGTAAAGTCCTTCCATGTTGATGGTCGAAATGTAGGAAGCTGGGAAATTTCCTCTTCCTGACGCTATGGTAGAAAGGATGGGGGGCAGTCTCTTAGCTGAAATATACCTCTTTTTCCCCTTCTCAATTTCTTGAGATGCTGGGAAGTAGCATGATGTGTGGGATCACAAGAATGTGATGTGAAATCAGTTGGGTCTAGGTGTGGGTCTTCATTGCTTTCTAGCTGCATGACCTAGGGTGAGTCATTTAACTTCTCTGACTTAGTTTTCTGAAAGTTGTAAAATGGACATGTTGAGCTCAGATGAGATAATATATCTGAAAACAGTGGCAAAACTACATATGTTAGTTGTTATTATCAAAGATGTCATCCAACATTATGCTCATTTCCTCTTCCTGGAAACAATTAGTAGGCCAAGAAGCGTGTTGCCTTTCTCTTACCCTTAACACTCCAAGGAAGGCAGACTAGACACCTGAGGCAGTTGAGTTCATAAGGTGACCATGATGCGGGGTGTGGCCCTGGTTGCCCTGGATCTGAAGTCATCATATTTAAGGACACATATACATGCCAATTGGGGGAATTCATGAATTTTGAAATGCCCACATCTACTCAAATATATAAAGACTTCTATCTCGGTGACTGGCAATATCCATTTTCTCTAACTCAGGAGATACTACTTAGGTACCTTCTAAATGCTGTCTTTGGGGTCCATGCTGAAGGGGGAGGCAAAACATTTTGTAGAAAGGGTGTTTTGGAATTTTGCTCAATCTCCTTCCTTAGATAGGATCCAAAGTGCCAGACCTTGACGTGACTTTTCTCTATTGGCATATATATATATATATTCTTAATTGAAGTATAGTTGACATTCTGTTGGTATCTTTCTGCAGATGAGTTTTCAACACATGTTGGTGTCTTCCTTTGATCTATCTGGGGATTTAGCAGCGGTTTGGAAACCCTAGCCAAGCTACTTTTAGGAACAAGTGTACAAAATAATGATATTCCACTTCCTCTCATTTTTTTTTCTTGGTCTCTCATTATGTGAATTCCAGGAAATTAATCATGCATTAGAATAGGACAAGCAGGACCTTGTTGGTCAGAGTCCTTGGTTCATCTGTGTTAGATGCTCAAGCACATAGTCCAGTGTTGTATTTTAATGTCTTGAGAAGAAGGGGGATTGAATATATTCCAGAATATCTTTAGTAAGGGAAAAATATCAGGCCCAGAATGTTTCAGAATGCAGGTCTGAGAAACAATAAAAAAAATAAAAATTAAAAAAAATCCCTCCAACAAACAAACAAACAAACAAACCCCAGAATACAAGGCTGAGCACAGAATACTACAATTTGTCACTCTGGGAAAGATGGGGTTAGCCTTCTCATAGGAGTTTAAAGATGGAAACACTTAAAATCTTTTTTTTTAAAGGTTTTATTTATTTATCTGAGAGAGAGAATGGGAGACAGAGAGCATGAGAGGGGGAGGGTCAGAGGGAGAAGCAGACTCCCTGCTGAGCAGGGAGCCCGATGTGGGACTCGATCCCAAGACTCCAGAATCATGACCTGAGCCGAAGGCAGTTGCTTAACCAACTGAGCCACCCAGGCGGAACACTTTAAACAAATGTATTAGAGAACTTTCCTTCTGGTGTTTTCATTTTTTAGTTTTCACTAACCCATGATGAAACTCTAGTTTTATGTAAATTTAATTCCTGATTTAATTATTTTTCTGAAAACCTGCCAGGTAATTTTGGGATGAAATGGGCCAGCGATGCCCTGCTTCACTTCTTTTCTCTCTTCTCCTATTTAAAAACATTCCCCCCAAGTGTAGCTATTTGGCCCCCATCTACAACTATTAATTATCAACCAAGTAATACGGCTGGCCACGGTGTTAGAAGCACTTATCCTGCATTATCCTATTTTAGTTTTGTAGCAATTCTGAGTGCAGATGCTATTATTATCCCTATTTTATAGAAAAAGAAATTGAGGTGTAGAGATTAAATAAATTGCTCAGGGTCCCTTGGCTAGTGGAACAGGGATCAACCGCTGCAGTGCTTTGCACTCAAGATCCTAAGACCTACATGGTGCCTAATTAGGAGGAAACTATAGACCTGGTTTGATAGGTCTGGTGACTTAGTTTCAACTCACTTTTGCTGTGGTTTCATTTCTTGCTTCAGTTTTGCCTTTCTACATTGTTAGTGCAGTTAACTCCTATTCCCACATTTTGTGTCACAGTTCCTATGACTATGTTTTTATCTTATCCCCTATACTAGGGTTTCTCAACAGTTGCATTATTTTGGGCAGGTAATTCTCTGTCGTGCGGGGCTGTTCTGTCAATTGTAGGATGTTTAGCTGCTGACTGGGTAACCTGCTGATTACTTTGTTCTGCCTGGATTGTGACTGTCTCGTTGGGTCACTCTTTGCTAAATCCTAGCCCTGAGTGTCAAGGCTGGGCCTGTGCCGTCTTAGCACCGCAACTCCTTGAGGTCAGCTGCTTGCTGGCATCTCTGCACATTTTTCTGCTCTGGACTCCCCATCACCATGTATCTGTCCTAGGGACACCTGTTGTCCACCCACGAGCAGCCATCCAACTGGATCACAAATTCTCGCTAGATTCTGTGGTCTCTGATTTTGCGCTAAATTCCCTGAATGGACTTCCTCTGACTGTTGTCGCCAGCTCCATCACACCTTGCCTGTCATCTCTCCCAGTGTGTTCTGTTATATTGATGACTGAGCCTTGTGTCTTTGTTCTGATATAGTTTTGTCCCCCTGAAGCCTGCTGCACCTGAGTTAGTTCAATTAATTCTCTGCTTTGATCCTTGAATGCATCTAAACTTTCACCTTCCATGCATTTGGGATTGCATATTCCATGGGAATTAGGTAGTTTCTCAAGTCAGTAGGATGAGCAGAAATTTACATTGTCAAATATTCTCTTGAAATTTTCGCTGATGACTGACATTTTCATATTTCACTAAGGCCAAGCCAGTCATAATTTTCTCCATCAATGGGACACCCTCCTGGAATTTAATTAGAAAAGGATGGGTTTTTTAACTACTACAATTAATATTCATCATGGCAAGATACTTTTACCATGAGAATATTTGGGAACCAAGACTGAATAACCTATAGCATTTTCGCCTCTTGCCCCTCATGCTCACTGTGTGCAGGACCCTGGCTCCTGCGTAGAGTGGACAGGAGAATCACATGGCATTATTCCTGTGGTTCCTCACTCACTTCTTTTGTTTTTGTTGTTGTTTTTGAATATGAATATGTTATTAAATGCGTATAGTGTCATTCTATTGTAAAATAGTTGCTGGGAGCAGTGGAAAAGAAGGACAGGATAAAGAATTTGCTAGTGCATACCAACATTAGCCAAATGTAGTAGTTTTCAAACCCTCTTCTGAGGAACTTCAGGGCTGTTGTGGGGAGTATGGCACCTGATTCTATAATAGAAATTCTGCTTTTTTGTTTCTTCTGCTTTTTGAATTTTTGTATAAGATCTAATTTGAAGAATAGGTTCAATGGATAAAACAATATAAAACTGCAAAGCACTGACACTGAGAGCCACATTGTTGATACTTATTTTCCTAATTGTTTTTTATTCATACTTTGATTAACATGTACACACAGTAGTTTCTATGTATTTTAAGAACAAAAACTTTTGTAAGACTACTTAATTATCCAACAAATAATGAAACCTATTATGGTCTCTTCATATACTGAATGTTTCCCTATAGATAGTATTTCTTCAGGGTAGATTCTGAGAAGTAGAATTTAAGGGTCTAAGGTATATACACTTAAACTTTTGATATAGATGGCTAAGTTACCACTCGTAAAGAGGGATCTAATTTAAAGTTCTACCAATGGTATGAGTCTTTCCTATACCAACACCCTGACCAATCCTGGTGATTAATAGTCAATTTAATTTCTCCTGATCAAGTGGGTGAAAAATGATACTATGTTATTTTCATTTATTTTTCCCTGATCATCGGTGAAATTTATAATCTTTTCAAATCTTTACTAGCCATTTATATTTCTTCTGTGAATTGCTGTTTCACTTTTTTTCTTCTTGGTTGCTTAACTTTTCATATTGATTTTCAGAAACCGTTCTCTGAATACTTTTTCCCTAGTTGCTTATATTGTATATATTGTATTACAGTCTGTAGTTCACCTTCTGACTTTATGGCTTCTTTAACTATGCAGAAATAAATATTTAGGTACTCAGATCTCTCATTCTTTTCCTATCTGACTTTAAGGTGATGTGTTTTGCGTAGGAAAGTCTTCCTCGCTATAATATTTTGAAAATATCTTTTTAAAGTGGTCTTTTATATTAACTTTTCTGCTTAGATACTGCTTTTTCATATGGTAAGAATCTGACTCTATTTTTCCCAAATACAGTCTGTTTTTTAAGAACATTTTTTGAATAAATCATCATTTCCCTCTTGAGTTTATGTGCCACATTTCTCATTTATTAAATTTCTATATATAACTGGCCAACTTCTGAACTCTGTATTTTGTTTATTCATTTATTATTGTACTAATAGCAAAGTATTTTAATTAATTTAATGTGTGTAAAATTTCCTACTTGCTGTTCTTCTTAACATTATTTCTTGATTCTCTTCTACATTTTTGTTTTCCAGATAAATGTTAGAGTTTGTCAGGTATGAAAAATATTTGGTTGGATATAGATCAAAATTATATTTAAATTACAGATTACTGTGAGAGAATTCATAGTTTTAAAATACTGGGTTTTCTTAACTAGAGGTATGCTATCTCTATTTATTCTGGTCTTTTTCCTCAATAAAGTGTCCTTTAAATAGTACTTGAACAGGGGCGCCTGGGTGGCTCAGTCGTTAAGCGTCTGCCTTCAGCTCAGGTCATGATCCCAGGGTCCTGGGATCGAGCCCCGCATCGGGCTCCCTGCTCAGCGGGGAGTCTGCTTCTCCCTCTCCCTCTCCCCCTGCTTGTGTTCCCTCTTTCACTGTGTCTCTCTCTGTCAAATAAATAAATAAAAAATCTAAAAAAAAAAAAATAGTACTTGAACATTTTTGTTAGTTTTATAATTTTTGTTGCTATTGTGAATTGGATCCTTAAAAACATATTTTCTAGTTATTTATTCCAATGGATGCTATTAATATTTATGTATTTATTTTGGAATCAGTCACCTTAATACACACCTTAATTTTTCTTGAAATAGTTCAGATGATGCTTTTGGAGTCCTTTGATTCTTCAAGAATCCTTTAGGTCTGATGTGGGATAAGTTACAGAATGATTATCAATACCCACTCGATCCCTAACTCTTTAACAATAGATGGTGCACCTGTACATTATACAAACAACAGCAACCACCTCTCAGATGTCTTCCCACACCTCTCTCCTGTTTGCTTGCACTATTTCCTGCTCATGCTTCCCTGCCTTATCTGCATCCTGGCTGCAGCACTCTATTTAGGTAACCCTTTGGAGTCCTATATCCCAACTATGCTTCTGTCCACCCCTTAGACATGAATGTACCTCCAGATCCAAATACGAGATGATTCCTCAACCAGCCTCGGATCTTCACAACCCTGTCTGACCCTTCTCCCCGACAACTGGACTGGCCAATGGAAAGTTTAGCAGTGAATTTAAGCAACCCTATCTCATGCAATTTGGTTTTTCCAAATTCCTCCACCAAATGGCTTAATAATGATGGTAATAATTTTAACTGAGCATTGGCGAGGTTCTAAACATATGCTGGGTTCTAGGTAAGGAGCTGTAAATATTGCAGATATGCTATCCATCCTCATGGAGCTTGTATTCTATGGGGAGTCCGACACTGAAGGGGAAGTCTTCCACAGTTTTCCAGGGGTTCTTGTTAGTGCTGGAACTCTCCAGGTCTTCAGGCCCTTCTAACCCTCTCCCAGGTAGGATTTATCTTTACCTCTAACTGTCAGTGTTTGAGAGAGTGGAGAGTTAAAACCAAATAGAAATAAACTATTTTCATTAAAAAGAAATAATAAACCCTACTGAAACTTTGCAATTCTGTACAGCTTTGTTATAGCATTTATGAACATGATATAGTATTAATGAAATGTTCATATATATATCATGTTCATATATATATGACTTGTTCATATATATATATATGTATATATAGTCACTATTCCCCTACTTGTTTGTAAATCCCTATAGGAGCAAGGACTTAGCTCATATACTTTTCATTCTCTAGAGCATAGCCAGGACTCCTGCAGAGTTGATGCTCAGTCAGTACTTGTCTTTCTGGATGGAGTAACTCAGTAATATCCCCCAAAGTCTTATTTCATCTCATTTAGTTGGTTTCCTAGGGCACTTGAAGTGACAACTCACTGTATCTTCCTTGAGGTTGAGAGTTCTAAAAAAGCAAGGGAAAAAAAATGGGCATGCTAAGTTAAGATGGCAGCAATTGTGGTCTTGGGTAGCATACTTTGTTGTGTTAAATGAGAGAATTCACTCTCATCTGTGGTTTGCTAATTACTGTTTTTTTTTTTTCCCCTTGCAGAACAAAGAAGTAAGAAAAATTTTCTTTTAAAGAAAAGCCAGACAATTATTATAGATCTTTTCTTTTGACATTATTCTTAAACAAGAACAGGCCTAGATGGTGTCATTTTCAATTCTTGCCCTAACTGATATTGTTTGATTTTTTTTTTCTTCCAGATTGCCTTGAATTTTTGTCCAATTTTGTTCATGTGTTGGGTGAATACTACCTCTATATGGAACAATTAAGGTTTCTTAACTGTCTACTTGTATACAAAATACTATTTTGTCTTCTTCTGAGTTCAATTAACAACTAACTATATGTATGATATTGGTTATCCTTTGAGTTTTTCTTTTTGTAAGGATGGACTAACATCTTAGGCCCCTAGAGACAAAGAATCCGTGGAGATTGTATTTGGAATTTTCCCCTTATTATCTCCATATGGCAAATTCACAACTCAAAAGAAAGCTGGAGGTTGTATTATATGATTCAGAGATTTGTACTTTTGTTTTAGATTTTGTATGCTTTCTTTCTAGATTTTCTTTCTATCCATCTGGCTTAAGAGCTTCTTTTGGTACTAAGGAAAGTCATAGAATACGTTTCATAAGGAGCTTATGAAAAACTCCAAAATCATTTTTCCAACCTTCAAAAATTGCTTCAGGGATTTATAAAAATGTGAGGGAAGATTTGCTCTTTCATTTGTCATATTCAAACCAGAAACACACGGAAGTTCTAATAGCTTCGTGTTGGACTGAAAGTTTCTTAGAGCAGATTACAAATAAAATGTACAAGTGTCATTTAACATTGTAACTTGATTGGTCACACATCGGAGAGGTAACAGCGTTCTGGTCTTCGAAAAAGAGCAACCAGTAGGCAGTGCTCATTGACCCTGTTCATCTATGTGTTTTCATGGGCTGGTAGGCAGTACTCGCTGACCCTCTTCATCTATGTGTTTTCATGGGCTGGTAGGCAGTACTCGCTGACCCTCTTCATCTATGTGTTTTCATGGGCTGGTAGGCAGTACTCGCTGACCCTGTTCATCTATGTGTTTTCATGGGCTGGTAGGCAGTACTCGCTGACCCTGTTCATCTATGTGTTTTCATGGGCTGGTAGGCCGTACTCGCTGACCCTGTTCATCTATGTGTTTTCATGGGCTGGTAGGCAGTACTCGCTGACCCTGTTCATCTATGTGTTTTCATGGGCTGGTAGGCAGTACTCGCTGACCCTGTTCATCTATGTGTTTTCATGGGCTGGTAGGCCGTACTCGCTGACCCTCTTCATCTATGTGTTTTCATGGGCTGGTAGGCAGTACTCGTTGACCCTCTTCATCTATGTGTTTTCATGGGCTGGTAGGCAGTACTCGTTGACCCTCTTCATCTATGTGTTTTCATGGGCTGGTAGGCAGTACTCGTTGACCCTCTTCATCTATGTGTTTTCATGGGCTGGTAGGCAGTACTCGCTGACCCTCTTCATCTATGTGTTTTCATGGGCTGGTAGGCAGTACTCGCTGACCCTCTTCATCTATGTGTTTTCATGGGCTGGTAGGCAGTACTCGTTGACCCTGTTCATCTATGTGTTTTCATGGGCTAGTAGGCAGTACTCGCTGACCCTGTTCATCTATGTGTTTTCATGGGCTGGTAGGCCGTACTCGCTGACCCTGTTCATCTATGTGTTTTCATGGGCCGACCTTTTTGGTTTTCTGTCCGAGGGTGTGAAATCCATTTCAGATTAGAACAAAAACATCTAGTCAAGGAAATCAGACAGTCTTTATAATAAATAATGACATCTACTATATGGCAAAGATTGAGAAGATGATGGTCTAAAGCCACCTACATGTATCTTAGGGGACCCTTCATTCTGAGAATTAACAAAGCTGGAATTTGAAGACAATGTCTAATTGAGTATCTGGATGTGTTACTTAGGTGGGACTCCTTTTAAAGCTGAGTTTATAAATTCCTGCTCACTTGTTTAACTCTCTTGGCAAATGTGTTTGTGAGAAGGAAAGAAAGAGGAGACACAAGGATTTTGATTTTAAGCATTTTTAGAGGGTGCAGTCACCAAATGAATTAAAGAATAGGAATTATAGCCAGAAACAGAGTATGGTGCAGAGATATGGACCGTAAACCCAACACATATCATTTTAAACATGTGATCTTGCCCGTCTATATTTTCCGAAGAGATAGCTAACTTATTCTTGAATTCATACATGCTATTTTATAATTGCTAAATATGATTTTCTTTTTGTCTCTTGAAATAAATGAAATGGTTATGAGCCCAAGTGTCAAACATGAACTTAGAAGTCAAGTGGTTACTTAGGCACTGCTGTGCTTTTACTGATACAATTAAACTATGCTATCTTCCCTTCCCCTACTTCCGGAGATTTTTGGGGGCTTGCATTTTTGAGTTTTTTTTTTCTTAATGCAGTATGAAAGGGAGGATTCTTAAATCCTTTCAGGCATTGGGATCTAGTTTCTGGAGTGAGATTATATTAATAGCAATTACTAATTTTTATTGATACCAGGTGCTAGATAGTTGGCTGAGCATTGTATAAACATTATTCAATTTAATCTACCCTATGGGGTATGTATTATTTTTTCTGACATTGTACACATGAGGAAATTTAGGCACCAAAAAGTGAAGTAACTTGCCTAAAGCCATGCAGCTAGTGAAGGGCAGGGTTGGGATTTGAACCTAGATGTAGTGACTGGAGACACGGTCTTACCTGCTGCCTCATAGTGCCTTCTTTCCTGACTAATAGAGAAGTCATTGCAGAGACTGGAGCAAAAGCAAAGTCAGAGCACTTGTGTTCTCTGGCATGATGGACACTTGGTTGTTTGCCCAACGGTCATTTCCATGTCCCTCCTCAATTTTTTTCAGGTGTTAGGCAGCCAAGAACTTCAAGCTCTGACCTGGCCTCTTGAAGTTAAATAGTGATTAGTCTAAGCCAAGACTAGCAACTTCATTAGTTTGCTATTAATTGGTTTAGGAATGGTCTTGTGACAGAGTTCTTGTCATTAAGACATAAAGATAATTCTACATGATGGTGTCTGAAAAAGTGTACTTTGCTCTAAAAAAGTGATAAGAAAGAGATGCCCTTGGTCCTCCCTTCTTTTTTTAGATTTTATTTATTTTTGAGAGAGAATGACTGAGAGAGAGCATGAAAGGGGTGAGGGTCAGAGGGAGAAGCAGACTCCCCGCTAAGCAGGGAGCCCAATGCGGGACGCGATCCTGGGACTCCAGGATCATGACCTGAGCCGAAGGCAGTTGCCCAACCAGCTGAGCCACCAAGGCGTCCCGGTCCTCCCTTCTTAAGATTGATGGGTGAGGTATGAAGCTTGGAGCAGCTACAGCCAGCTTGCAACCATGAAGACGTAAGACTGAAGGAAAAAAGCCCATTGAGGATGGCCGAAAGAACTCGAGTCCTTGTCATGTCATTAAGCTGCCTCATTAATCCTGGAAACGCCCTGCCTCAAAATGTCTTACTGTGAAAATAAGTGTACCCAATTGATTATCCATTTTGAGGGGAGTTTTCTTGTTTTGTAGCTCAAAACATTCTAATTGCTACATCTGGGCTCCAGACCGTGTCCCACTCTCATATCTTCCACATCTTACTCCCTTATAGGTGATATCATGTTGTGTTTTTCTTTATAGTTTGTGTTAGGCTAGAAACTGGCTATAAGATTTTCTAAACAGATGTTAGAGACTTTCCCAAATAGAGGTATTTTGAACAAAAGTGGATAGTTTTGACTTTAAGAACTAAATATTTACAGTCTCTCCAAGCTTCTAAAGCTGTCCAGGAAGAAAATTGAGCGAGCGAATGTTCTATCACATACAGAATGGAATAAACAACACACATGAGAGCCATCAGGGGACTGTCTACATGAAATTTTATGCATCTTTAAGCCAATCTACAGAGCCCAGTGCAAAGTGAGCGATTTGGGACCCTTGCTGAGGAGTTTGCTCTTCTCTTGGGACTATCCCATCAGTGATTGATGATGCTCATCCAAAAATGTGCTCTTATTACCACCATCATAAGACAGTTTAAAAAATTCAAATTGAGTAGGCAAGTTTCTCAGTTGAAGTCTAAAATATTCTTGACTTTATTTACCCCCAACCCCATGTATGGAGACCACAACTAACTGGAAAATGTTCATGAGAGCGAAGGGCAGGTTTTAACTTTGTGTATTTTTTTTTTTTTAAGCATATGGCATGCCTCTCAGGAAAGTTAAAGACATGTTGCAAGGCCTCCTCAGCTGTGGCCTGTTATCACCAGCTGCGACATGTCTTCCATGTTGGTGGTATGCATGTCGCATTTCACAAAATGGAACTCTGAGAGCCTTCTTTTGGAATATAACCCTTTGGTGACAAGGAGCATTTCTTACGACTGGTTCACTTCGTTTTGTTAGGGTGGGGCATCTCAGACTCTATACTCATAAATAGGCTTGGAGTTATCTTTAGGATGGACTCATACCTGGTAAATTATGAATGTTGATTCCCCCCTCCCCGCCCCAGCTCCATGAAACCAAATACAGTGTTACTGGAGGCCCTGCCTATGGGTCTTGGAAGTACTGTACCTCCTGATAAGATGTCTGACCATTTGGTAAATATCTCTTCTAGTTTGTTTTGCCTCAGTTAGGAACCAAGAATGGTGAGTGTATCTGTTTGTGAGTGTGTCTCCCTCAGTAGAAGGTGAATTCCTTGAGGAAAAAGGCACTTGTATTTTGACTTAGCACAGTGTCCAGCACATAGTAGCAGGTCATCAATAAACTTCATAATCTTTTTTTCCCCCTTAAATTGCATGAAGTCACTAAGAAAGAACTAGGAGGAATACAGCAATATGTCCTATGCTGATCCTTTGCCAGAGTATAGAATGGGCTAATAGTCTCCAACTCAGTTGGTGTTCTCTATGCAGCCAAAGATTTCAAAGGGATGGATAGTCTCCTGGAACTGATTTGTCCTGGACAACAAAGGCAAAAAGCCAGATGTGTATTTGTAGGAAATCCATGGTGCTCTTGTTACAGCTCTAGGAGCCAAAGCAAAGGATCCTTGCCCTCTAAGCACTGAATTTTGGAATTGGCAGACACATAATAAGGCATGGCTATGGTTACTAAAGAATGGAAAACTAGGAAAATATTAAATCTAGGGTTATAATTATCTGATTAACCACAAATGGTACAAAAATTGAAAATCTAATAAGGAAGCTGGCATGGAAAGTAGGAGTGAGACTTTCATTGAACTGATCAACATACTGAAACAGAAATGTATTAAGTGTGGTACTTGTGACTTGACAAGATTAAAATCCTCCCCACTCCCCAAACATACCTAATGCAATCCCAAAGATAAGGAAACCCCTAAATGTCATGTGCATCATTATGCTTCTCCTGGTGATCAAAATTTAGGATGCCTTTGCATGGATCATTGCAAGCAGAATGTCTGTGTTGGAATATATTATTTTATGCTCATAAGGTACTCTCCTTCTCAAAGTGCTCTGCGAAGCATATAAAAATATTAAAACACATTCCCTTGTGAAGGAAACCAGCACAGAGTAGAATGAAGCAAGGGGAAGAAACTTGGCTCAGAAGATGAAACTTGACTCCTGTTCTTTGAAAGGGGCCAGGGGATATTTAATGTTTAAACAGGCCAAAAGGAGCATTCACTTTAAAATCTAAATAATTTTCCAGATCAGAATGACTTTGTAAGTACTTGGCTTTGGGATGGCATCTGTTCATACATGCTCAGGGTTTCTTAAGCAACTGAGGTTCCATCAGTAAAAACGAGTATCTTCCAATCTGTCTGTCCCCTGCGTCCCCCCCCCCCCATTGCAGCATAGCACTAATTTCTCAGTATTAGGCTTCAGTGAACAATGACTGGCAGAAAGAAGGATGTTCAAAGATAAGACTATATTTCTAAGGTGCTTTAATGGCTATTTCCTCAATATCCTCTCCCACTTCCTTCCCACTCTTGCTTGTAAAGCAGCAGCCTCCAGAAGTGGTAGCATTTACAGCCTGGGAATATGGGCCTGGAAGAGGTGAGGTATAATAAAGCCCAGGGAGTATTTGTAGAATGGGGATAGGGTAGTTTATTTCTAACAAAGAGTTCACATGGTGGACTAATAGGATCCAAGGCTTGAAAGGAAATCCTGATGGTTACCCCAGTTCTCGTCTTTGTGGCTGGCACTGTTCTAAGGGTTTCCCTTATATAATTTAATTTAATCTTTAAAGCAAACTTATTAGCTAGGCACCTATCAGCACTTCAAAGGCTCAGAGGATAAGTAATGGGTTAAGTGAAGATCGCAGTGCTAGCAAGGGGTGGACCCTGGATCTGAGCACAGGTAATCCGACCTGGGGCTAAACTCAACTCTCATAGCGTGGCCACTTCTACTGGTAGGATAAGATCAGACTGTGGATGGTCTTTCATGTTATACTCATTTATTTATTTTAGTTTTTATTCTGTATGTGGGTCAGTGGTTTGGAAACACTTTAAAGGTTGTGGAATGTTCTCTCACATGGTATTTTGCCAATATATTGAACAGATAAAAGTGAAAGTGTCAGTATATTAAATAGGGATGCTCAGTATGTTAGCAGATCAGAGTGAACATGCTCTGGTGGAAGTGGGCAAGTAGGTGGGCCCCACCTAGTTAGCTGCTCTCTTTGTCAAGACCTCGGAGACTCACCTGTGGCACTCCAAGGGCCCAGGTTGACAATCATGGCTGTAGGCATGGGAAATACTGGAGTTTTTGAATAGAACAGTGTTATCACCGAATGGGCTATTCTAGAAGAGTTTCTTTAGACTTGATGTGCAATGTGATAGGAAGAGAGATTGAGTAGGCAAATGACAGCCAGCCACAAGGCCCTGTAGGGGCCTGGGCTTGATTTGATGAAGGCTTGCTCTAGGTGGTAGAAACAGCAAGAGGTAGATGTGAAGGCAGAATTAAGCAAAGGTCAATGGTTGACAGTGAAGAGTTATAAAAGGGGAGAACATAAGTATTTCAGACAAGAGTATTTTTTATTTAAAAAAAGGTGTCGGGGTGCCTGGTGGCTCAGTTGATTAAGCGTCTGACTCTTGATTTCAGCTCAGGTCATGATCTCAGGGTCCAGGGATCGAGTCCTGTGTTGGGCTCCATGCTCAGTGGGGAGTCTGCTTGAAATTCTCTCTCTCCCTCTTCTTCTGTCCTTCCCTACCACTCTCATGCATGCATGCTCTCTCTCAAATAAATAAATAAATCTTAAAACAAAAAAAACAAAAAACAAAAAACAAGGTGCCAAGAGTCACAGGGCTGTTTTGCTGATTTTTTATAAAAGCTCATTCCTTCATTTAGTTCCTTTTTTTTAAGAGCAAAATCTTTTTCATTCAAAATCTTTTTTATTTAAAAAAATTTTATGTTTTCCTTCCATATTTCATTTTAAAAGGCAGGTTTAAGATGCAGGATATATAGAACATGTTGTAATCCATAAGCACTCAGGCATTAACTAAAAAAGCACATGATTAATTTAAATCTCAGAATGGTCTGTCACTACTCTCTGATATCAAACAAACGAGATTGATAGAGAGCACCGGACCCGCAGAGGGAAACCCAAATGTGTAGAGTGAGCGGCAGGGTTGTGGTTCCACAGACTTGGCTGCAAGGAATGTGCTCCTGGTTTCAAGAATCAATAGAACATTTATGTTGATTATAACGGGCTCTTAAATCTCTTTCATCTCTTGATGTCAACCAATCAGATTATGGAATTTTTGAAAAATTTTCAGTCCAAAGTTAGATGGATATGTTGCTACGTAGATGGATGGACTTTCCCCCAAATGACTACATTTTAGACCCAGAATCATAAGTCATTTTTAATTGACTAAAGCTGGTCCCTGAAGAAGAGTAATCAAAATATAGTGCTGGCTAATGAGTCCACTGTGAAAGACAATTGTAGCACTTTCGGTGGATGCCATTATTTTTAAACCTCCACTAGATTGTTTCAATTAATTCCATTTGGATTTATGAATAAACATTCATTCTCCTTTGGGCTTTCCAACCTGTCTTTGCCTTAATAAACTCACCTCAGTTCCACCAATCCACAATATTTTTTTTCCAGTGATATGATTTATACTCTAATGACTTTCTGATTTCTATTTTTTTTTAAAGCCTATCTCCAGGGACATCATGTTCTTGGGTGGTTAAAGCAGTCTATTGGGTAAAATATATGGGAATGACTAACAGTAGGAGACGTTAATGTAAAGAGAAAGTGTGATTAGTGTGATTTAATGAGCTCTTTTGAAACAAGTTAGAACATTGACATTGTTCGGGAGGGGGGACTCCCAATACACTCTTGGCTTCAGGACTATTCCAGAAGCTGTAACGAAGTATTTCTTTAAACCACAAGAGTGTGAAATCTCTCTAAAGCTTCTCTGAAAGCAAAAGGGGGGATACTAATGAACACGAAATATGATACAATTCCAATTCCAATTCCAATTTTACAGCATACTTAACGTTGCTGATAGCATCTTAGAGCATAATTAAATCAAATCAGGAGATTCTGGTGGGGAAATAGTCTTCCTGGCTGAGAAAGTGGGTACTCATTTAAGCATTATTTTTCCTGGGTTGACTATGTGCAAGCCAGCATCATGAAGTTTATATAGGGGATTGCAAGAACCTATTCAAATTGTTTTGAATATTTGGTGATTTTCTCTGTAGTATGAAGAAACATCTACTTTGGGATGAGAGAAGAAAAGGGGCAATTATGTTTGCACCTTAAATTTCTCTCAATAGAGGCCTTAAAAAAGGCAATACTACCCTGGAAAGATATAACATAGTTTTCAAATAACAACTTGCTTAAATTAACTTAGGGAGCAGCCTTCTAGAAGAATACATTGGCTTTTAGAAGAAAATTTCCCTGAGTACTTACTTTTTCTCTCCTCTTGAGCTTCATAAAATAGAGAAAAGCCTGCACATAATTTCTTCCAGTGACCTCCATGTTATAAAATGCTGGTTAAAGAATGAAAAGCAACATCATTAAGCTTTGGAAAGAAAAATCAGGAAATCTAGCCATGTAACTTCAGATTAATTACTTGTGAAGCTTCTCCTCCACTGTGATGACTCCTGGAAACTGGTAGCTTGGCTGCTGTCAGACCTTTCAGGTAGCAGGGGTTCTTGTTGCTGGTTACACAGGAATTCCACTGACCTGGATCAGACCCCTCAGCACTTCCTCAGTGTCCCTCCCCCAGTCGGCCTCACCAGGCAGCAGTTGGCTGGGACATATCTGCTTGGGAAAGGGATTACAAAACTGTCCAGCTCTTCGCGGTCTTTCTTCATCCCACTTCTGTATTTTTTTGACTTGGTTGAGGTCCTAGAGCTTCTTATGTATCAGCCAAAACAATGCAGGTAAGGACAACAGCAATATCAAGTGGGCTTATGTCAGTGAAGGAGTTAAAGGAGACATTTTCCAGGCATTTGGCCTCAAATTAGCACTCTGGAATGTGGGGAATGTTTTAAACATAAAAAAGCTGAGTTGTATATTATAATACATGGTAACTTTTGAAATGTTAGGGTTTCATATCACAGAACATACACACTGGAAATTAAATGACCCATTGTTTTGAAACTTCTGTTGTTCAGATACTTACCTAAGCACTAGTTACAGCTGACTTAAAGACAGGGTGGGGACCTCCGAAGCCTTGTGTGTGATTTGAGGTTCTACTTCCATTGCTTTTTATAAAAGCCTGGATGAGCCAAGTTCCCAAATGTTGGTCTGAAGATTTAGGGCTCATTTTACCATTACCTTTGGATCAGGCGGGTGTTTAATTTCTTGGAAGGTGGGAGAAAACAAAATACTTGAGCAAATAGGGTTACAAATTGATTTTCAATCTGCCCTTTGTTGCAGAAGCTGTTTTTGGTACATCAGGTAGTTTTCAAAGTATGAGATTTTCACTGTGGAAAATTAGACTCTAAGCTCTTTGAGAATATGAAATACATCTTATGTCTTTCTTGTAAACCTCATATAATTTTTTTCCCCCCTTAGAGGAGGTAGATAGAGATCTTTGAAGAGCAGCAGAGAAAGCCTTTTGATGGCATAGCTGTCCCGTCAGTGGGCAGGCTGATGGCTCCCCAGAGTTGATGGCTTGAAAGGACCACAAAGCCTGCCTTGTTCCAAAATGTCTCCCCACACGTTGCCATTTTTGTCACCCAGGAAGCTTCCCCTTTCCCCTTGCTCTCCTTCCCCTCTTCTCTTTCTTTTTCTATTCTGCCTCCTTCAGAAAGTATATATGATAGTGATTCTTTCTTTCTTGCCTTTTTTTTTTTTAAATAATTTATTTATTTATTTGACAGAGAGACAGCGAGAGAGGGAACACAAGCAGGGAGAGTGGGAGAGGGAGAAGCAGGCTTCCCGCCGAGCAGGGAGCCCCATGCGGGGCTCGATCCCAGCACCCTTGGATCATGACCTGAGCCAAAGGCAGACGCTTAATGACTGAGCCACCCAGGTGCCCCGATAGTGATTCTTTCATTAGTTTATTGACCAGGAATCTTTTGATAAGATTAGGTAAGTGAGGGAGGGAAAGGAAAAATCCAGGGCAATGACTCTCCCATTTGTGTGCCTCCAACACATGAGTAGACACCTTTGTTCTGTATGGTCAGACCTGCTGGGTTTTCTGTAACACCTTCCAAATGATCCAGATTTATCATGGGTTTCCCTATGAGAGATGCTAGTAAGCCAGCGAGCAATGTGGAAGCAACAGACTTCTTTTTCTTTTCTGTTTTCTGGAGGAGGGAAGGCTTGATTATAAAAGCAGCAAGCCTCAATAGTAGAAAATGGAAGTACCCTTGAGTGGGAAGCTTCATCCCCTTCAAAACAAATGTGTGTTGTATGAATGGCTACAAAAAACTTCACAGTTTTCCTGTGAAGGTCCAATAGCCTCAGTTACTCCAGGATGATGCAGCAGACGAAAGGAAGATGGTTTGGGAAGCTCAGAAGCTCACTGCCAGGGCCAAAAGAGATGCAGAATTAGGTATGTCACAGGAAAGAGAGACCCTTAAAAGATATACCCGAGTATGTCTTAATGCAATGGAGTCCTTCAGGCATCTGCCTTATATCCTCAGGCAGAGACTCTATAAATAAACCAGAACACCTCTCAGGCCATTTTGAGAGCTCATCTAAAAATGTCCTGTTTATTTAATCACACTTTCATTTTGGGAAGATAATAGAAACTGTCAGAACGTTTGAGAAGAGGACATAAATAGATCACATTTGTTGTCTTATACAAGATTGGTATCTATCTATCATCTATTCATTTAATTTCTGCTATGAAGCTAGAATACTTGAAGATTTCAAAGTTGTCCCGTAACCTTATGTAACTGGCATGATATTTCTCCAGACATATTCTATGTTTTGGGTTTTCAGGCACCCTAGAAAGTTTTCCTCTCCTCCCTTAAAATGCCAGTAGTCACTCTGGCCACTGTTCTAATGTATGAGCTTTATTATTCTTGCTGTAGTATGATTAAATTTATCAAGAACTTTCCAGGGAATAGAATTAACAATGGGAAGGGTAGAAAGTTGCTTGCGGCGGGTGCTAAGTTTCAAGGGGGAAAGAAGTAAGTAAAATGGTTGGGGTTTTGTAATATTTCACTTTACAATTGTCATGTTAATGGCTATTGGCATAGTTATCCTATAGGAGGATAAGGAAAGAAGTTAAATGACAGATGATCTTACATGCCTCTTTGTACTTACTGATGTGGGAGGAAGTACATTCAGTAGAACACAGATTACCATGAATTGATATGGTTTTTGAAGACCTCTTTGCTGAGAGGAGCCTTGGTTTAAAGATGGGAAGGTAGTTGAGTTAAGGAACAATGTTCTGTCTTTTGTTTCTGTCACTATTAGGGAGACTGAGCTGGGAATATGCAGGGCATGCAGGGACCAGAGACCAATCTTAAAAAATCTTATGGGTATAAAGAGGAAAAACTTCTCTTCTGCAGTCCTGGTTCTAGAAGAAATGTCAGCGTAACCATGGTACATAATAACTATAATAATATGTTCCTGAACCATTTAACAGTATGGCCTTATTCTTTTGTTCTTGATATTAGTTTTTTATTTCCTGTTAAACATTTAACTGTTCATAAGCATAGGCTTGATAGTTTAAATACCAAGCTAAATCATTGAGCAAATCCATCATTAGGATAAATTTGTAAAAGTGGAATTTCTAGGGATTTTGATGCTTATTAACAATCTGCAGTCCAGTGGGGTTGTGCTGATTTATATGATCAGTAGTGTTTTTTTCCCCCTCAAATAGTTGCCAGTAATTATTCTAATTCTTTTCAGTATTTGTCAATGTGAGAAGTGAAAGATTTGATACTTAAATTTAATTTCCTTAGCTTTTTGAAGTGAGCACTTTATTTTCATTTGTTCTTATTTACTAATAAAGCATTTAAGGCTACAAATTTTCCTTCAAGTGCAGCTTTTGCCCTATCTTTTGATAGTTAGCTCCCATTGTTGTTATTCCCTAAGCAGCTTATACTAATAATATAAACATTTAAAAATTTTTAGTTCAGGTTACTTATGAGTATTTTAAAATTGCTATGTGGTTGCCATTAAAATATAAAATGTTTTTACAAAGTCACACAATGAGGCTCATATTATGTTACTTTTTGAAGTTTTCCTTACAGCAATTTATTTTATGCTTTGGTAAACATTCCAAGGACATTTTGGAAGCAAATGTATTCTCAATTTGCAGAGGTTAGCAGACATCTTTTACTAAAGCTTTTATGTTATCCAAGACTTTTATATTCTTATTTATTTTCTATTTAATCTGTCAAAGATAAACCCACTTATAATTGCATTCCTAAAAATTATTTGTTGTGTTTCTAGTGGCCTTTATTTTATATATTTTTGATATTTGATATCTGGCAAGTCTATACTTAGTTCTGTAATATCTTCACTGTAGAGTATACCTTTTGTTGAAATAAAATAATTTTCTTTATTTAATATTTTGACCTGAATTTTACTCTGATGTTAATTGGGCTACTTCTTTCATTTTTTGAACATATTTATGCCATTTTAATTTAGGTGCATCTTGTGAATAGCAATTGTGGTTTTGTGTGTGTTTTATTTTATTTTATTTTATTTTATTTTTTGGTTTAATCAGAAAGCGTGTTTGGCTTTTATGGAGAAGTTTACTTATTTACTTTTCTCATGATAACTGATATATTTAGCTTTACTTCTGACATCTTATGTCTGCATGCTGTCTTCTCTCCTGTTCTTTTCCTATCTTTGCTGTATTGATTAGGTTTTCTTAGTTCTTTTTTCTTCACTGCTTTGGAAGTTATGAGCTCCATATTTGTATAACTAATGGCTATCTTAAAAATTTAATAATATTTCAACCTATATTTATCTGTCAACATCAAGAATGAGATAGTGTCTTCTTGTTATTTGATAGCAGCATAAGAAACTTTCATGTTTAAAAAAAACATGGTCATCAGTTTTTCTTACAATTTTCTGGGTTATTAGATCTTAAAGCAATCCATATCAAGGCATAATGGAGAAAAACATAAGATCTAACAAAAGGGTTGAAATTGTTGGCAAACAATGATGGAGTTAAGAATGAAAACATGACATGAGGTAGCTGGAGGAGTGCGGCTAATTTAAGGAATAATCTATGTGAATAAAATTAAAGAGTTCATTGTTGCTTTATGTTGAAATGACTGTACACATTTTCACCAAATCTGGGTTTGTTTGGGATGGTCTGATTTAAAAATAGAAGACATGTGGTAGGGTCCCCAGTAGGAAACACCTAAATGCGTTCAGCTTCCAGAGTGGTGGCCTGTGTGGGTTTGCTACTGAGGCGCTTGATGCAAGCAGGTGTCTATGAAACCCGCCCCAACATGAGCAGGAATAGGGATTCATCTATTTCATGATACCTAATGATCAGCTCAGAATAACTCACTAGAGCGCAGTGGAGTTGTATTATACTGTCGGGACCAAGTGAACCTGCTCCACAAATCCTAGAGTTAAGAGTTTGGATTTAATCTGATTGGCAAAGAACATGTCGCTGCTTCCTAAGAAAGAAGTGAAGTTTGGACCAACCAACATTTATTATGGTTCTCTGCCTCCATTACGTCCTTAGAAGGTTCTAAGAGCAATCATGCATTTCTCACCCTTTCCTTAGAAGGTTCTAAGAGCAATCACACATTTCTCACCCTTGTGGTCACTTTAGAAAATGTCCTCAAATATAGGACTTATGGTATGCACAGGCAATATTACTTCTACAAAATGCTTTGTTTAAATTTTAAGTACCAGGATTTTAATTCCACACAGATGTAGTTCTTATGAAGCATTCTACCAACTAATGAAAGAATCATGGTTTGGGGCCATCTGTGGTACATTTAGGTGTGCTTTGTGTAGCCTGTTCTCTGTAAAACTAAAGAAAATTTCTACTGTAATTATTCTGATTTTATAGGCATCTTTTTAATCAGCTAATAAGATCTATCTTGAAACTATAACTTGCCAGTCCTCTGTTTACTGAAAAGGTTAAAAAATGATCTAAGAACATTGCTTTGGAAAGGAACCAACACTTGCCTCATGAGGAGTCAAAGCAAAAGGAAGAATCTGGAAATATCAGTTAAATGTAGTTAGTGGGTATATGTGTGTGCATGGCAAGGTGTGGGCAGGGATATGTTCTTAATTGATCCGAAGGAAAGCAAATGAAGAAGAAAGCAAGCCACTGCATTTGGTTCCAGAAAAACTTGGCATGTATAGTGTCTATAACAATTAGAAGCAGAATACTTCTGAGACTACATGCAAGTTTCTAAGCCACAGCTGCTATTATAGAATATAACGGTTATCCAACCAACTAAATGCTACTCCTTCTCCTTGGTGAGGCCCTCTCTGATTCTCCAAATCAGAGTTTTTGTCCTTTCTTTTGATTGCCCACAATACGTTGCTTGGATACCTACTGTAGCATTTTATGAGGTATACTTTACATACAATAGAATTCACTCTTTTTAAGGGTACAGTTTCATGAATTTTTATAAAATGTGTGTATTTTTTCATGTAACTATTACTACGATCAAGATACAGAACATTTCTGGGGTACCTGGGTGGCTCATCTGGTTGGGTGTCTGCCTTTGGCTTGGGTGGTGGTCCCAGGGTCTGGGATCGAGCCCTGTGTCTGCCTCTCTGCTCAGCGGGGAGCCTGCTGCTCCCCCTGCTTGTGCTCGCTCTCTCTCTCTGACAAATAAATAAATAAACAAACAAATAAAATCAATTAAAAAAAGATTCTGTCATGCCCAAAAGTCCCCTCAAGCCCCTTTATAGTCAAACACCTCCCTCTACCCTAAGACCTCAGCAACCAATGATCTTTTTTCTATCTCCACAGTTTTTTTTTTTTTAAAGTATCTTAGGAAGAAAGTATTTTTATTGTGAAACAAAGCATGGATTGATTAGGCATTGCATAGATTCTGCATGATGCAGGGGTTATGAGAATGGATCTGTCACTATAGTTTTGCCTTCTATAGAATGTCTTTAAATATGATCATATAGTATGTAGTCTTTTATTATGTCTAGCTTTTTTCTCCTTAGCATAATGCTTTTAAAACTATCCCTGTCCTTGCATGTGTCAGAGTTCAATCCTTTTTTTTGTTGTGAGTATTCAATTTTATGGATATAATTTGTTTTGTGCTATTTGTCTTCATTAAAAATAACCTCATTACCTGTAGACGTATGTTAAACACTTACTATATGCTAGGCCGGTCATGGATCCTAGCGGTAAGAAGATTCATTAACATATAGTTCTGATACTTCTGGAGTTTTATGTAAACAGATGATGTTAATACAGTAAGGCTGGACCAAGATAAGCTATGTCTGGGCTTTTAGAATAAGTTGAGCCTTTCAAGAGAACAAGAAGTGGCATAGAGAAAGAAAAGGTGGAGAAAGGCAGAACAAAGAAAGGAAAGAACATGAACAAAGGTGTGAAGACAGATCATCGCATAGAACCAATGAGGACTTTACTAGAGCATGAAGTGTAAAGCTTGGGCTGGCAAAGAAGACTGAAGAAATATGTAGTAGCCAGATCTTAGAGGACTTTAAATATCACGGAAGGCACTTGTTCTTTACTGTATCATGTGAGGGAGTCTTTAGGTGCTTTAAGATGGGAGAGACAGTCTCATTGACATTTTAGACTAGACTCTGTAGCGAAGGAATACCAGAGAAGAGTTTTAGGTAGTCTTTGCCTTATTGCAGTCCCGTGATAATGAGAACTTGAATCAGAACAGGAATCGTGAGGGCAGAGAAGTAAGAATCAATTTGATAAATATTTAGAAAAGAAAGAACTTGGTGGCCTAGAGGCTGCTGGTAATAGGACACAGAGACGGAGAGGATGACTTCCATGTTTCCAGATGTGACGTCTGGATGGATGTTCATGTAGGTTTGAGAAGGGGAGGTGATTTTATTTTATTTTATTTTTTAAAAATATTTTATTTATTTGACAGAGAGAGGCACAGTGAGAGAAGGAACACAAGCAGGGGAAGTGGGAGAGGGAGAAGCAGACTCCCTACAGAGCAGGGACCCCAATGTAGGGCTTGATCCCAGGACCCTGGGATCATAACCTGAGCCGAAAGCAGATGCTTAGCAACTGAGCCACCCAGGCTCCCCTGGGGAGGTGATTTTAATGTTGGACAGAGTAGGTTTGAGGTATCTATTGTGTATTAAGAGATTTTTAGTAGCCACTGTGTTTATGAGTCTTGACCTCATGTGTGAAGAGAAGTCTGAGTTTAGGAATAATTAGCATATAAATGAAACACAGGGAAATGGAAGAGTTCAAATTCTTGGAGAGGAAGGACAAAAATCTTATGTTTATGGCTCACAGTACAGAGCCTAAAATGCAGAAGATGCTCCAGAAATATCTGTTGCATAGATGAATGAATAGAACCTTATTTTTAAATTAAATTCTGTCCTATGTCTTGCATGCTGGAATTCACGGGAGTTAGACATGTAGCTAAGGTGTGGAATTGCATGACCTATTTAAAGACAGCCGGATAATACTCTCTATCTATGGCAGGTAGAGCTTTGTGCAGTGAACAAACAGTAACCTTTTAGTTATTTTCTATTTCTGGGTTGTTGAGGGCGAGAGAGAAGGCCACCTGGAGCCTGGGTTGCACCGATTGCCAAACCACCACGATGTCTACCAGTTAGTTTTACCCTGATTAGGCCAGAACTGGGTAAATGAATGTTTCATCTTGCATTTTTCCACGTAAGCAGATGTCTTTACCCACAGACAAATTTAGAATACAGTGCGGTTTTAAAGAAAAGGGAGGTTATTTTTCCAGTTAGGAAAAAGGTGGCTGCTTATCATCATTCTTAAAGGCATGTTTATTTTGTAAAACGTGGGTAACAAATCCCGGCTCTTCCAAGAAGCCTTCCTAGATCTTGCCAGTTGGAATTAATCTTTATCCACCATTTACGCTCATATTATTTGTTTTGGCAGCTGCATGATACATTGGAAAGAGCATGGAATTTGGAGTTGAGTACTCATGGGTCCTGTCTTGGTGTTGGTAGTTAGGCAACTTCTCTGAATCTCACTCTCCATGTCTGTAAATTACCAACAGTGATGCATGTTGGAGTTGAATGGGGGGCTGTTAAAAATATTGTTTCCCATTTCTAAGCTCCAAACCTAGAGAGATAGATACAGGAGATAGATTGACATAAAATACTAGTGGCTCCTCCCTAGTTCATCAATCAGTGTTCTGCGGGGGACTGAAGAGAAGCTGCTAGTGTGAGTCATATACTCTTTTTTTTTAGGTTAGAGTAGAAATGGGGAATAAATATTCCCTCATAAGAATACCTGCTTTAAGGCTTATCTATCTGAAGGCCTAGAAATAACATATGAGGGGAGTGGGTAGTACAGGAGAGGGATAGGGAGGTTAGAGCCTGTCTTTTTTTCCTTAGTGCTCTTTAGAGCACTAAGTATAGGGCTATAATATAGTAGATTATCATTTGATGTTTGTTGAATTGAGTTAGAAACAAATCTCACTTTTTCAGTAATATTACATGTTGAGTTTCTTTCCAGAATTATTGCACTTCCTTTCCCATATGATCTCTAGACATCATAGGTCTATACAGTTCTTCTATTTTTTTACTTAAAAGTAATTTTTAGTCTGGTATATATATGTATATATACATATATAATATATAAGATATGTGTATATACATATATATAAAAGTTCAATAATCAAAAATATATAGCTTGATGAATTATGACAAATTGAATACACCTATGTAACTATTACTCAGAGGAAGCAATAGAACATTACAGCATCCTTGAATACTTTTTTTTTTTTTTAAAGATTTTATTTATTTATTTGACAGAGAGAGACACAGCGAGAGAGGGAACACAAGCAGGGGGAGTTGGGGAGGGAGAAGCAGGCTCCCCGCTGAGCAGGGAGCCCGATGTAGGGCTTGGTCACAGGACCCTGGGATCATGACTTGAGCTGAAGGCAGCCGCTTAACCGACTGAGCCACCCAGGTGCCTCTGGTTTTATAGTTTTTAGTCAAAACATCATTTTTCAGATGGTTGGTTCCTTTTTTTTTTGTTTGTTTGCACATATTAAAGTTCACTCTTTGTAATATATAGTTCCATGAATTTTAACAAATGCATAGAGTCCTGTGTCTAACCCCAGAACAGCTCCTTTACCCAAAAAGTTCCTCTGAAAGTCCCTTTGCAGTCGAGCATTCTCCCTTCCCCGACCTCTGGCAATCACTAATCTGTTTTCATTCCTTATTGTTTTGCCCTTCCCAATATGTCATATGAGTGAAATCATACACTATGTAGCCTCTTGGGTATAACTTTTTTCACTTAATACAATGCATTTAAGATTCATCCATGTTGGTGTATAAATCAAAAGCTCATTTCTTTTTATAGCTGAATCGTATTTCATTGGATGGATGTGCCATAGTTTATTCCTTTGTTAAAAGGACATCTTGGATGCTTCCAGTTTTTTTTTTTTTTTTTTAAGTTTGTTTATTTAAGTAATCTCTACACCCAGTGTGGGGCTTGAATTCACGACCCTGAGATCAAGAGTCGCGCACTCTTCCGACTGTGCCAGCCAGGCACCCTGGAGGCTTCCAGTTTTTAGCAGTTAGAAAAGAAGCTGCTAGAAACATTCACACACAGGCTTTTGTTTAGACATGCATTTTCAAGTCACTTTGGTAAATTCCTGGGAGTGTGATTGCTGAGGATTATGGTGAGTCTATTTTTAACTTCATAAGAACTGCTAAATGTTTTCCAAAGTGCATTCCCACCCGCATTGAATTAGAGTTCCTGTTCACCTGTGTTCTTGCCGGCATTTATTGTCAGTTTTAGGATTTAAGCCTTTCTAATAAGTGTGTAGTGATATCTCATTGTGGTTTAAATTTGCATTCCCCTAACAGCATATGATGTTGTTTATCTGTTCTTTTCATTTTCATTTTTCATTTGACAACTATATATCTTCTTCAATGAAGTGTCTGCTCAGATCTTTTGCCCATTTTAAAATTGGATTCTTTTTCTTTTTCTGAGTTTTAAGAGTTCTTTACATATTCCGGAGACAAGTCCTTTGTTAAATATGTGATTTAAATATATTTCATCTGTGGCTTGTCTTTTCATATTCTTGACCAGGCCTTTCACAGAGCAAAGTTGTAGTGTTAATAAAGCCCACCTTCTCATTTTTTCTTTTGTAGATTGTACATTTGATGTTTTATTAAAAAATACATCACTAAAGGCAAGTCATGCAACTTTTCTCCTCTGTTTTCTTCTAAAAGTTTTAAACTTTATGTTTTATATTTAGTTGTGATTCTTTTTGAATTAATTTTTGTGTAAGGTATGAGTTATGTGTCTACGTTCTTTATTTCTATATGGGCACCCAAGTATTTGAGCAGCATTTGCTGAAGAGACTTTTTTTTTTCTCAATTGAATTGCATTGGCCCCTTTTCAAATACCAGCTTTGTGGCTCTTTATTTTGTTTGTTGGGATTCTGATTGGGAGTATATAAAATCCATAGATAACTTTTGACAGAATTGACATCCTTATAAATGAGCCTTCTCATCTACAAATATGGTTTATCTTTACATTTATTTAGTTCTTTAATTTATATCAATATTTTTTGGTGTAATGTTCTTGCATATAATTTTTGATGCTATAGTTAGTATTGAATTTCATTTTCTAATTGTTTGTTTCTTGTATATAAGCATGCACTTGATTTAAAAAGAGTATTGGTTTTCCGAGAAACAAACTGAAGGTTCTAGAGGGGAGGGGGGTGGGGTGATGGGTTGACCTGGTGATGGGTATTGAGGAGGGCACATACTGAATGGAGCACTGGGTGTTGTGTGCAGACGGTGAATCATGGAACACTGCATCAAAAACTAATGGTGTAATGTATGGTGATTTACATAACATAACAAAATAAAATTAAAAAAAACTGAGAAGCCATTAAAAAAAATATTGGTTTTGCATCCAGCAACTTTCTAAATGAATTTCTCATATATTATTTCTCATAGTTTAATTCTCTTAGTTTATCCAGAGATTTAAAAGAAATTTTGACCACATAGGCATTTTGTTTGTGAATAGTGACAAGTTTATTTTTCTTTCATTCCAATCTTTAATCATTTAGTTCTTCTCCTTTTTCTAATCTTATTGCATTGTCTACAGCCCACAGTGCAATTCTGAATAGAAGTGCTGAGAACACATCTCATTATCTCAAGGGGAAATCTTTCAATACTAAAATATTTAATACAGTGTTTCCTATGGATTTTTTAAAAGATAAATTTTATCAGGTTAAGTAAATTCCTATTTATTCCCAGTTTGCTAAGAGTTTTTAGTCACAAATACATGTTGAATTTTTTTCACTGCTTTTCTGCATTTATTGAGGTAATCATATAATTGCTATCACTATCTTTTGTTAATTGGTGAATTGCTTTGATTGATTTTTGAAGGTTAAACTAACCTTTGATTCCTGGCATAACCCCCTCCTGATCACATTGTATATTCTTTCCATTTATTCCTGGATTAGATATGGAATTTAGTTAAGAATTTTTGTATGTACATTTATAAGGGATATTGGTTTGTATTTTTCTTTTTTTGAATATTTTTGTCTGGTTTTGGTATGTAGGCAATACTATCCTCTTTAAATGAGTAGGAAAGCATTTTTTTTTTTCTCTTTATTACCTTAAAGATTTGAGTAAGATGGCTACTATTACTTCTTTAATTTTTTTGGTAGAATTTACCAGTAAAGTAATCTGTACCTGCAGGTATTATAGTCTACCTGTCTGTCTCTCTTTCTCTCTCAGTCTCTCTCTTTGTGTGTGAAGATTTTTCATTATGAATTTAATTGAATTTAAAAATTTTTTAGAATATTCATATTTATTAGTGTAAAGTTGTTTGTAATCCTTTTATTAATATTTATAGGATGTATGCCTACATTTTCATTCTTAATATATTGGTAGGTTATGATTCCTATCTACTTTTTTCTTTAATAGGCTTATTAGAGGTTTATTGATTTTATTCATCTTTTTTATTGATTTTATTGATTTTATTGATCTAGAGGTTTATTGATTTTATTCATCTTTTTAATAAACCAGTTTTTGGCTTTATGGATTCTATTGTGTATTTGTTTTATATGATATTGTTAATTTCTGCTTCTGTCTTCATTATTTTTTCTCCCATTTAAATAATTTTTTCCTTCTGGCTTGTTGAAATGGGTATTTAGACAATTGTTTTTAACTTTTATTTTTTCCTAATAAATGAATTCAAGACTATAAATTTTCCTCTAAGTACAACTTTAGCTGCATCTCACAAATTCTGAAACATGGTTTTTGTTTACCATTTAGTTGAAAATATTTTCCAATTTCTATTATGATTTCTTCCTTGGTCCGTAAGTTGTTTAGAAATAAATTGCTTAAGTTCTTAAAATCACATCTTAAAATAATCTTTTTGTTATTATTTCTAATTTAATTCTACTACATATTTCAATATACTGTCTTGAGTTACTAGTTTCTCATACCAATTAGTTCTTTTACCATTTTCCAGATAATGTAAGGACCTCAGAACATTTTAATTCCATTTTCTCCCTCCCACTTTTTGTTATTATTGTCATGTATTTTAATTCTATGCATTTTTAACCTCACAGACGTTATTTCATACACTCAATATTAACTTAGATGTACTTACATTTCTACCCTTACTATTGCTCTTTATTTCTTCCTGAGTTTTTATGCTATCATCTTGTGCTTTCTTCCTGAAGTACTTGCTTTAATTTTTCATTAATGTAGGTCCATTTTATTGGTTTAAAAATTTCTCTTTTGCCTTTGCTTTGACGAACATTTTTGTTGGAAATAGATTCTAGATTAGCATTTAGTAACTAGTTATTTTCTTACAGCACTTGTAGTTTTCATTATTGTCATCTGGATTCCATTGTTTCTGTGAAGTAGTCAGGCCTCAATCTTACTGATTCTCTTAAAAGAAAATAATTCTTCCCACTGCCCCCCCCCCGCCCCCCACTCCAGTTGCTTAAAAATTCTCTGTGTTTGGTTTTCAGCACTTTCAATATCATTTGTAGATATAGTTTTCTTCAAATTTATCCTGATTAGGATTTGAAGCACATTTTCAATTTTGTGGCTTGATGTCTTTCAGTGCTGCAAAATTTAAGACCATTATTTCCTCAAAATTACTTTTGAATTGTTCTTTCTTTCTTCTCCTTCTGTGACTCCAAACATTTTCTTGGGATACCATGTCCTTTACTACCCTCACCCAGTATTTTCCATCCTTTTGTCTCCTGTGCTTTAGTCTGAATATTTTCTTTTGACCTTTAGTTTCATTAATCACCTCTTTGTGTCTGTTTCTGCTGTTAATCCATCTATTAAAGTTTTAATTTTAGCTAATGCATTTCTCAGTTCTAGAATTCTCATTTGTTTCTCTTTTTAGATAAAATTATCTATCTTTTCATTTAATTTCTTCAACATATAAATCAGATATTTTAAAGTACATGCCTAATAACTTAATATCTGTTTTTCTTCTATGGGTCTGTTTCTGTTTTGTCTTGGTTTTTGGCCACATAGTCTTGTTTTCTGATATGCCTAGTCATGTTTGATTGACCGCAGGACCTCAGACATGAACAACTGTGGAGATAAATTGAGCCTTTGGATGTGCTTTCTACATCCCTAGAGAATGTAGTTTTGCATCTGTCAGGCCGCTAGGGTATGGGTCAATCACCTTAACCCAATCAGTGGTTAAGTTAATTCAAATCTGGAATTCAGTCTTTGTGAGCACTGATCTAATTTAGGTTTTTCTGTCTTCCTGAAGTGAAGGCCTTTTGTGGTCTGAAATAAGAATCTGGATAGTTTAATATGGACTTTTCTTTTTGAACTCCAACTTTTGTCCCTCAGTCTTATAAAACTGTAAAAAGTTCTGCTCAGCTTTTTAGCTTCTTAAGTTGCCATTTTTTTGCTCAGCATCTTTATATCTTAGTAGCCACTTGGGAATCCAAAACTGATTTAAGGGGAAAAGCAGCACCAAATGTTGGCATTACCCCTCTAAGTTTCCCTTCTTTTTGGGATCTTGTCCCCTTAGTCCTCACAGTTTGGAGATTATCTAATGTCTTTAAAGAAATAATATGTATAGGTATACATGTACATGTAGTTCAGCTCTTGTTCTTCATGATGGAAAGAGTGGTCTGCAACAGTCTTGTCCATCATTACAGAATGAAGTTACTGATCTATATGATTTTTGAACATCATATTAATTAATTATTCATATTAATACTAAGATTATGGTGAACATCTAATTAGATTATATGTGGGAAAGCATTGAGCAAACTGGAAAGCTCTATACAAACACAAAGTATTACTATTATTCTAATACAGAACATAATCTCTCTGAAACCTGTACAAATATGGCAGAGAAGTATTTGGTAATTTTTATTTATTATTATTAAAGATTTTATTAATTTCTTTGAGAGAGAGAGTGAGTGAGTGAGTGCACAGAGGGAGAGGGAGGACTCCCTGCTGAGCAGAGAGCCCCACATGGGGCCCAAACCCAGGATCCTGAGATTGTGACCTGAGCCAAAGGCAGACGCTTAATGCACTGAGCCACCCAGACGCCCCAGTATTTACTGTTTTTTTTAGTCTGAATTCTCTTAAAGGGCCAGGGTCATCTAGTGAATATGCTACTTGATGTAGAAGTTGGAGAGCTGTCAAAATATGGGGTCTCATGCCAGTAAAACTGAGAGATGTATTTCCCCAAGGCAACCCAAAGGTAGAAACCATCACTTGATAAGAAGTTAGACAGTCCTGGTTGATGGAGGTGGGTTGTCATGGGATGTCCAAGATGAATGATACCAATATATCCTTTTTTCTCAGGGTCTTTTTGTCAAGATTTCAGTGAGGAATGGTGCCAGACTAATCCACCCACCTTATCTTCCCATTCTCTCCACACTTGCTCAGGGATTTCACTGTAGGTAACTCTCCACTTATCCCTTCCTTCATACTAGCCTTAACTTCTCTTTGACCTCAAGCTTTATAGTACAATAGAAGTTTTCAAAGGCAAAAGATTGGAAATTAGTGTTGGTTTCATGCCAGGTACTATATCTTGATGTACCATATCTCATAAAGTGTGAAGATGTTTCCAAATAAATCCTACCTATTTTTAAAACAGATCTTATAAATAACTGCAATAAGCATTGTGTATTAGCTTAGGTTGAGTTGAAATATGTTCTTATATAAAAGGTTATAAGAACAGTTCAAATTAGTTATTCAGAGTTATAAAGGACATCTCCAATGATGAATAAAAGTCAGTGGTAATATAAAAAACAGAAATAGTGATTGAGAGTGAGTGTGGAAGTTGGGTCCTAGTGTAAGTGCATTATTTATCACAAAAGGGAGAAAATAGATGTAGTTTTATAAGTCAAGAAATAGAGATAAAAGCATGTAATGCCACATAATAATGAAACTACCCAGAAGAACTAACACTAGAAATCCCTGAGTTATTATCTCGAGGAGGGGAGTGTTTGTGTGCTAACGGAATGGAGACTCTTTCTTTTAATTTGATTTCATTCTGCACTCTGATGTTTTTATTTACCAAGTAAAATTTTTCTTTTATAATAGAAATAGTTTTAGTTTTTTAAATGAGAGAACAAATCTATACCTTTATTTATTTACTCTTCAGTAATTTAAATCCTTGAGAGATACAGCATCACACGGATTCTGTGGCCAATGGCTTGAGCAGGAAGGTCGCTTTGGAATGTGACATGAGTCATGTCACTGTTTCCGTGAGCACGAGTTACTTTTCCCCAGATTACTCTGGTTTTGTTTGGTTTGCCACCAGGAGTCACTGTGTTGTTCTTTCCTTTGTACACATAAGCACATCTCTTGCCTAGACAGTGTTCAGTTTCATCTCAAGAATAAACACCTTCAATTTTAAGAAGAGCAGTGTGTTCTCTCTGGTTCCAGAGACTCCACACATAGCCAGCAAAAGTGGCCTTGGACTACAGCCTTTCAGACAGAGTTGTTCTTTTAGGAGTCCTGTTCCTAGCAGCCTCCACGGGCTCCAAGATGGCAGAAAGAGAAAGGCCTCTTTTATAATAAAAATAGTTTTAAAAAAATAAGTGGATATATTAGACAAATGCACCTAATATCTAAAGATAGCAATATTAATAACAGAAATTATCATTTAAAAAATCTCAAAAGCTAAAGACATAAAAGTGAATACATTCATAATTTCTTTGGTTAAAAGAGGAAATCAAAACCAAATTTATAGTACTTCTCAGAAATGACAACTGTCTTACTGCATAAAAAGCTGTACTGTGTAGTTATGGATTATAATATGGTGTAAATATCCATTCTATTAATTGGCATTTAGTTTGTTTTCGGTTTGGAGTTATTACAAGTCTTATTTGCCCACGTAGCTATCATTGACAATGCTCTTCATCCCTTTGTTAGATGCATATTTCCAGCTGGTATGATTTTCATTCTGCCTGAAAGACTTCCTTTAACGTTTTTTATGGAGGGGTCTGCAAGTCATCAGACCCCTGTTTCCAACTTTCGTATATCCAAAAGAGTCTTTATTTAACCTTCATTTCTGAAAGATATTTTCATGAGCTATATAATGCTAGTTGTATACCTAGTTGACAGTTATTTGCTTTTAGTACTTTAAAGATGTTTCTCAACTCTTTTTTTTTTTTTTTTAAAGATTTTATTTATTTATTTGACAGAGACAGAGATAGCAAGAGCAGGAACACAAGCAGGGGGAGTGGGAGAGGGAGAAGCAGGCTTCCCTCTGAGCAGGGAGCCCGATGTGGGGCTCGATCCCAGGACCCTGGGATCATGACCTGAGCCAAAGGCAGACGCATAACGACAGCCACCCAGGCATCCCTCAACTCTCCTCATATTTGCATTGTTTCCGGTGAGAAATCTCTTGGACTTCTTATTGAGGTTTGTCTGTCTGTAACATGCCTTTTTTTCTCTGAACACTTTTAAGGTATTCTATCACTGGTTTTGAACAATTTAATGATGATGTACTTTGGTATAGTTTTCTCTATGGACACTTTTGTATTTCTATAAATATTCTTGAACCTGGTTGAAGAAATTGTGCTTAGGATCTGTGTTTCTTGGATCTGTGGGTTTATAGTTTTCATCAAATTTGGAAAATTCTTGGCTTTAGTTTGTCAAAGATTTTTCTGTCCCCTCTATCATTCTTATTCTTGAAGAATCTCATTACATCCATATATGGCTGTTTCATAATTTCTCAACATCCCTAATGCTCTATTCTTTTCATATTCTGTTTTTTGTTTGTTTGTTTGTTTCATTTTGGATAGTGTCTTTTACAATATGTTCATGTTCACTAACCTTGTTTTTTGCACTGTCTTGCCTGCTAGTCATCCCATCCAGTGTAATATTCATATCAGACAGTAGTTTTCATCTTTGGAAGTTTAATTTGTGCCTTTTTAAATGTCTTCTATGACTTAATTTTGAACATATGGAATCAAGTTATAATAGTTGTTATTATTCTTATGTGCTAACTCTACATCTGTGTCAGTTACTATTGATATCAATTAATTCAGTTTTTTTCTTCATTATGGGTCACAATTTCCTGCTTCTTTCCATGCTTGGTAGTTTTTAATTGGCCGAGAGATATTGTGAAATTTACATTGTTGGATGCTGGATATTCTCGTATTCCTATTTGGGTCTTTTAATCATCTCTTCTGTATCTCGACCTAAGTTTCTGAACATAACAACTTTTAAAATGTTTTCATGTGCTCATTCTAACATGTACATCAGTTCTCAGTCAGTTTTCTGATTGATTGATTTTTTCCCCTCATTATGGGTCATATATTACTGCTGCTTTGCATGCCTGGTAATCTCTGGATGGCAAACATGATAAATTTTGCTTTTTTGGGTACTAGATACTTTTGTATTCTTTTAAACAGTCTTCAGCTTTGTTCTGGGGTGTAATTTAGTCACTTGTAATCAGTTAGTCCTTTCGGGTCTTGTTTTTAAGATTTGTTAGCTGGGTCCAGAACAGTGTTTGACCTAGGATTCATCATTCCCCACTGCCGATGCAAAGTCCCTTCTGAGAACTCAGTGCCTTGTGAAAAGAAGGTGTTCCAGTCTGGCTGGTGGGAACAGGTGCTACTTCTTGCTCTGCATAAGGGCTTCGTAATCCTGATCCCTGGGGTGTTCTTGCCTGGGCCTCAAGTAGTTTTTTCACATGTTTGTGCTGATTGGTGGACTGCTGACTGAAGGTGACTTCTGGGGCTCTCCAGAGTTCCTTCCTGTACAACTCTCTCCTCCACGGACAATCTACTTTGTCTCCTCCACTCAAGTAGTCCACCAGCTTCTGCCCATCTTTCCCCATTTTTCTTTACCACTTGCTGGAACTCCCTCAAGGAAGTAAGTAAGTTGGGGCAATTGTAATCCTTGCCTCATCTGCTTTCCAGCTCTGCTCCGATGTCCAGTGTCTTGACAACCATTGTTTCATAAATTTGTTTTTTTTCCTTCTGATTGTTTTAAGTAGCAGGGTAAGTCCAATTCTTCTTACTTCATCTTGGTCAGAAGTGGAAATTTATTTTAAAGTGTTAATTTTAGAAAGAATGTTAGGAAAGATCTCTTGAATAATGAAATAGCAAAAGAGGTATGCAATCTTGCAACTGATACTAAATCATTCCAGAGAGGGTTTACTGCTGGACATTTACTTTTGTGAAGACACAGACATCATACAATTTTCAAGCTTTCATTTATTTTTTTTCAAAGACTTTATTTTTTGACAGAGAGACAGCGAGAGATGGAACAAAAGCAAAGGGAGTGGGAGAGGGAGAAGCAGGCTTCCCGCAGAGCAGGGAGCCCGATGTGGGGCTGGATCCCAGGACCCTGGGATCATGACCTGAGCTGAAGGCAGACGCTTAACGACTGAGCCACCCAGGTGCCCCCAATTTTCAAGCTTTAAAAAAATGGTCTGTAATTATTATAGCTCTGACAGTAGAAGTTTGAGTAATATAAGGGATTATTATTTGAGCATATAAGTGTAAAAACTCTTATCACAACTCACTTTAAGGATCACAATATCTGGATTGAAAAAAGAAGCCTGGTTATCCTCCAGGCATCTCATTCTAAGCATCAATCTCTTTTAGAAATATTTCTTTTATAATTCCCTTTAACACATTGCTTTTGATTTATAATATCTGCTGATAACACTAGATATCCAACACATTTATTAGTTTGACATTGCTTTAGGATATTTCAGGAGCTTTTTAATATATATGAAATAGAAAATGATAATTTGAGGCACACCCTATTGCTTGTTATGTGTATATACAGTGATTCCAGTTTTGATCCTTAATAATGGGTTATTTAATTTATTTTTTTTTATTTTAAAGATTTTATTTATTTATTTGACAGAGAGAGAGAGAGTGAGCACAAGAAGGGGGAGTGGCAGGCAGAGGCAGAGGGAGAAGCAGGCTCCCCACAGAGAAGGGGGAGCCCGATGTGGGACTCGATCCCAGGACTCCAGGATCATGACCTGAGCCGAAGGTAGTCGCTTAACCAACTGAGCCACCCAGGCGCCCAATAATGGGTTATTTTAATTTAGTTGCAAAATTTACACTCTTTTATGGGTTCTGTGCAAAATATATGGATAAGCTTGGGATGAGTGAGACGTCAATTAAAGTGCTAAATTATTCCTCAATAATTGTAGAGGAATTTTAGTTTAAAATCACCTTGGTTTTAAATACTTCTGAGTTCAAACAAAAAGCTGAAACAGACCCATAACTATAGAGAACAAACTAATGGTTGCTGGAGGAGAGGAGGCTGGGGAGGAGGGCAAATTGGGTGATGGGGAGTGGGAGAAGCAGGCTTTCAGCTGTGGAATGGATAAGTCATGGAGATGAAAGGCCCAGCACAGGGCATTGAGTCAGAGGTAGTATAATAGTGTTGGATGGCGACAGATGGGAGCTACACTCGTGGCGAGCACAGCATAACGTATAAACTTGTCCAATCACTGTGTTGTATGCCTGTACCTAATGTAACAGTGTGGGTCAGCTATACTTCAATACTAACTAACTAACTAACCAACTACATCTGAGTACGTGCTTAGAACAGCACATTAGTCTGTTTACCCAGGAATGTAATGAGTTCAATACAGGTTAACTGGGTGATATACGCAAACAATGAATCATGGAACACTACATCAAAAACTAATGATGGAATGTATGGTGATTAACATAACATAATAAAAAAATTAAAAAAAATTAAATGATTTCTTACTCTGAATTTTTTTTGAGATGTGTGTGACCGAGGTGTCACTGAAATAGAGGTGCTGATTCTGTAAGTTACTGGATCTTTGTGCTGATGACACCGCACTCAGGCCACTCAGTATCTGACTTCAGAGGAGAGCAGAGGAGCCATGTGGCAAGGGGCCGGTGGTATTTTGATCTCCCTGACTCTCTGTTGATAGTTCTTCATTTGAATTCCTGCCGTGGAGGAGCTTCCACTCAGAACTTGCACTCAGACACTGGGCGAGGAAGAATGAGAGGAGAGGGAGCTGGGGGGTGGGGGTGGGGAGGATGGGTGAGGGGCCTGGAGTCCAGGCAGGACTGCAGAACAGACGTGGCAGCAGGAGGAAAACTTCTGCAGATGAGGCAGGGGAGCTGCGTAGAGTCAAGACGCATGCCTTTTTTGTTGACTTGGCCAGAGACTTGTCAGGGGAAATGCTTGCCCTGGAAATACAGTTGGGAGTCAGAGAACCAGTAGAAATGTAAAACTGGAATGCACCTTGAAGTCTGTCAGAGAAAAGCTATTTAAACAGGCCAGAGTAGACTTGGCTAAGAATTGTAGTGAAAAGATTAGTACAAAAAGCTAGCAATTCAACAACAGCCCCATTTGCTGAGCTCGTACTAGATGAACATTGCTTTGCTGTAGTTATAAATGATAATTAAAGCGTAGTATTTCTTTAAATAAATCTCTTTGTTTTTTATTGGTGAAACAGATTATATATGATCGGTAATGCAGTCATTACTGACATGAATAATTTTCTATTTCATTTTAGATACCAGTATTTTCCAAAAATAGGAATCCACTCAGTTGCATTGTCAAAAAGTAATCGTCGAAAACTTATAACCTTTATTTGATATTTGGACAGCTGCAGGGCTATAGATTCTTCTTTATACTGAACTTAATTATCTCTCTGTTGCAGTCATCCATTGTAGTTCTGTTCTTTGGAGTGAAACCGAGTAAACCTTATCCATTTTAGGTATTTGAAGACAGTTTTGCAATCCCAGTTCTCCTTCAAGTTTTCATCACATGACATAACCCCTTTCCCCTCACAATCCTGATTATCTTTCTAGATACAGAACCAATGGCCAAGGTCTATCTTCCAAATAGAGATAAAAAAGAAATATAAAATGTGTTCGCTACCACTAAAGTACTTATGAAATATTGATTTTTCCCCCCAATGTCTGTCATGTATCTTTATGCCCAACAGGTATGACAAGTTAACAGCTACAAAAGAGGAATTTTAACAAATAAAATCAATTGAAGGGGCCTGGTGAGTTGGAAGTGGCAGTGAAAGTTTGGTTGGAGCATGTGTTGTCCAGACACACACATCCCATTAGAAAAGGAAGGATGCCAATTAACTAGTTTATTCAAAAATTATTTTATCCAGCCGTTTAGCCTTGCAACGTTTCTCAAAATGTGTTCTGGGGACCAGTCGGCTGAGAAAAGTTTTTTTGTGGTTACATAAACTCTGCATACTATGTTGCTTCTTTGAGATTCTGTGTGATACATTTCACATAAAGGATTCTGATCAGTCATGTAGCAAAAGAAACTCCTTTAACTTTGTTTCGATCAGCTTTTCCAAACTTAATTTTGCTATGGGAAACTTTATGTGTAATATTCATTGACTTCTTGTGGAACATATTTTGGAAAACGCTGTCTTAAAACATTGAACCACAGAATTTACTGGGCTTTTTATTCCAAACATTTCAGTGTAAGTAGAACCATTTTCATGAAAAATGGTTCTCCTAGGTAGACTGAGTGGCATGTGTACTTGACTTGTTTCTACTGAAGATTTATCACAAAACCCTGTCTTGAGGGGAGCTGAGGAGTAAGAAATAGAAGAAACCAGCAAAGTATCCTGGCATGTGATTTTGAGAGAAATTCACAAAAGAGCTAGAAGGTGGAAATATCATAAAACTGGAAGGAACCTTGAGAAATTTTTGTCTTTGTTCCATAGCTTCCTTTCTTAAACTAGGACACTATTCATTAAACCATCATCCATCATGAATGTATTTGGATTAAGTCAGAGTATTTACAGATCACTAACTACAAGGTGATATAAATAGAGACAAAACCGTTGTGCCAAAGAGCTTATAATTTAACCACAGAGGAAAGCTATATATCCACAAAATAATCAGATAATGATATAAGGCAGTATGTAATTAGCTGTTGAGTTGAGTGGCTCGGATTATAAATACTCTGGAGTGGAAAGAAGGAAGTTATCCCTGTGAATGGAGTTAGAGAAGGTTTTCTATTTTTAAGAACTCCTCAAAAGGAGAGTTTAAATTTATCTTGGTAACCATTGTTGCGAGAGAATAACTGTCTCAAAGTTCTTTATGTTTAACAGAAGTATTTATTGCTGTATTCATACAAATTTCTCTTGGGCGGTCTTCAGTAGGAATGGAGAAAGGACATTTCCTAATATATTAATAAGATTACTGTGAGGAGAATACTTTTATGAAAAAAGATCATTGCAATTCTTCTTTGTTACCAGAGGGCTTTACAAAACATTCAGATCAACAACACATTAAGTGTGCAATTCAGTGATAGCTTTGGAGCAAGATGACTTCAGAGAACAGTTGGGAAAAACCAGAAGAGTTATGATAAGAAATAAATAAAAGATAAGATAAAATCTGACAAAGGCAATGTGATGCAAGCATCAGAAGGAAAAGAGTTAATAGGGAATGTGTATTTAAATAATAGGAGACAGAAAAAAAGACACAGGAAGCAGGTCCATGGGATGAGTGGATGGCTGAGATTAACATATGGAGACCAGACAGCAAGGATGGGTCCGAAGAGAGGAATAGCCACCTGGGGATAAATACAGCAGCAGATAAGAAGAAGAAGTGGAAATATTGGATGGGGGGCTTACTTCCTATTTTGGAAAGACAGGGGAGAAAGAGCACTAGCCACTTTAAGCAGTTTAAAAATTACACGCTTCCCTCTTTCTCAAAAGGGTTATGTAATTTGTAAATGCTAAAGCAGACCCTTAAAAACACCGGCATCACTCTCCATGTGATTTTTAAGCACCTTTTCTTTCATTAAGCCCAATGAAGCTATCAAGTCCTCTGTTTTAACTGTGTAGAACCCAGTTCCCACAGCCAGGAGCTCAGTGTATCAGAAACAGCATGAACAATTCTGTACTTGCACAAAATATAATTGGCCAATTTGGAGACATTGTTTTGCACAGTATGATGTGTCTCATACATTTTTCATATAGGCAATGCATTTTATGAGACACACAATAAACATATGGAAATCCATGCCTTCTCAGGAGGCTGAGAGGAACAGAACGGGGGATGGGAGAGCAAGAACTGAGCTGAGTTGCGTGACGAGATTTGTGAGCTCTGAAACTCGACAAAGCTTGGAAAAAACTATTCTAGGCAGGCTCTCCAAGGCACTTACAAAGCTAATTATATCTGGTGCACTCCATTTTTTTCCTTGCTATAATTTCTTTACTGGTTTTAATTAAGTGCTTTTAATGTCTATTAGGAAGGTGGAGGAACAAGGAGGGTGAGAATTTGCTTACCAGACCAGTTTTGCATTGTCCTGGCTCATTTCATGCCCTAGCCAACCTGTGTCTTTGCTAATCTTTTATGTGATTACCTACATTTCTGCTAATTGACGGCTTTTTATTCTCTTCTTTTGCTAATTTTACAAATTAAGGCTCTACTTAAATGTTGTCAAGTTCAATCAGTATCCTCTTTTTAGGAGTATTAGAGTAAATGGGTAATAATCTTTTGTTGATTGACGTGTGGTAATATTAAAAATTACTGATGCAGCTTGAAAGTGTCTTTGTAGAGAATACTGAGGAACCACTGAAATGCGGTGGAAAAAGCCTCCAGTGGAGGGTGAGCTCATATTTGCACAGACAAACTTGGATGTGGGATGGAGAAGGAGGACACGGCTCCATTCACTGCTGCCCCAGCTGAGTCAGCACGTACTGACCGCAGTGTTTGGTACAGAGCACATTTGTAATAACTTCAGGATAACATTTGAAAATTTAAAGCTGAACATTCACATTCTAGCATTTAATTTGTGCAGGTCAGTTGTATTTAAAAAGAAGGAATAAAGTCCTTTTTACTCATTCCGGTAATCACTCAGTATATATTGGGTACCTCTCTGGCCTGTAAAGCACAAGAACTGAATGTAGAAATAGATGGAATGAGACCACCTCAAGAAGCTGACATTCTGGTGGTGAGAGAGAATATGTATAGAAATAAGAGCTATCCAGAGACATCCATTTTTTAAATGTTTCCATTAAGCCTGTATTAGCTGACTACTCTGTCAGGATCTGTAATAGGGTATAAAAATATGAAGATGAAGAGAACACAGTATTTGTTCCCAAAGGATTTGGTAACTGGGACAGGGGCACAGACTTGTAAATAAGCAATTATAGCAATGGAGTAACTGTTATTATATAATTATGGGCAAGTTGTTCTCAGCACCCTGAGAAAGAAGTACTGAATTCTGCAAGGAGTCAGGCGTGACATTCTGGAAGGAAACAGAGACCATCTTGGGGTAGTTTGAGTCTCTGGTCCAATTACGTCTCACTTTCTTGTTCCAGATTATGTGAACAAACAAATAACCCCCTTTCCTTATATTGCTTAAGCAAGTTTGAGTTCGATTTCTGTCACTTACAGTCAAAATAATTCTGTAAAGCTCAGAGCCGGGCAGAGCCTCACATATATTGTTGCAAAAGTGTTAAGAGAGCTACTGAGGAGCCATCATAGTAAGATGCTTGTTTTGTCTTTTAACTGGAAAGATTACTTCACTTATATTTAAGTGATCTTCTTGCACATTTTACAATTATCTTCCATATTTTTGTATTGGGATTTATTTCTACTGTCTCATTTTGTGTTTTCTATTTACCATGTCTTTTAAAAAAATTTTTCTGCTTTTTCCTGGATTGATAACATTTTCATTATTTCTTGTCTTCCTTTTACTTACTTGGAAGTTAAACAGTCTATTTCTGTTCTTTTTGTAGTAACAGCAAGGGCTAAGTAAAAAATTAATCAGTACCTCTATCCTCCTTCTGCCCAATACAGGTACTTTAATGCCATAATGTTAATCACCTTTCCCTTCCATATCCAAAATCTTTGTTTGGCATTGTCCTCCCCTGCCGTTATTAGTATTGTTGTATATGCAACCTATATTTGTGTGGGTTTTCTAAGAAATTACAATTTTATTGCTTGCTAATTTATCTTTAACCTATTATTTTCTTTTGGCTTACTTTCTTCATTTTGAAGTATATCTATTCCTTACCAGCTGTTTCAGTTGTCTGGAATAGTAAAATCTCTCAGTCTTTGGGAAAATCTTTATTGTGACCTCAGATTTGAAGGATAGTCTGGTTTACGCAGAATTTGATCATGACAGTTTTTGCCCCACCTGGACTCATTCTCCACTCCTCTACATCCTTCTCAATGCCCAAGAGACTGATCCATGTGGACCGAATTGATGTCTCTTTGGTTTCAAATTGGATAAAACCATGGGAGGCTGGCAGGAGAAAGATTGGAAGGAGATGAAGAAGAAGATGGGGTATTTATTTCCTCCGATCCTGTCTGATGGGTTACTGTAAGTTGACTGCTTCCCTTGACCAAAGGCCAAAGCTACCATTAGGTGGCCTTCCCCGCCAACTTTCTCCAAGTTCCAGTCATTGCTTATTTCTTCAGGCTTAAGAGTTGTATCATTTCTAGCAGTTAGTAAGCCTGTGGGACTACCACAGCATCCCTTGATGCTTTTCTTTCTAAACCCTACTCTCACTCATACTTTGCATCTGGTCCCATTATTGAGCTCTCCGCAATGATTGAGTTGAGCGTACCATCTTTTGCCTCCTGGTTATAACAGTTATTTTTCCTTTAGCATTAACAAAAAACCTTTTTCCATTATCTTCTGGCTTTTATTATGATTGGTGGGAGGTATGATACCAGACTAACTCTTGTTCCTTTTTAAGTTATCTGTCTCTTTTCTCTGGTTACGATTAAGATTTTTATTGCATCATTGGTGTTTTATAGTCTCATTATCATGTATGAGGGAGCTTGTTTTTATTTGCGCCCCTTGGTATGCTTCTTAAATTTGAGAATTGATGTTTTTGCCAGTTCTAAAAGTTTCTTAGTGATTATCTCCTCAGATATTCCCTCTCTCCTTATTCTCTCCTCTTGTAATTCCTATTAGATATATACTGAACCTTCTATTCTATTCTCCAGATAGATCTGACTTTAACCTTTCTTTTCCATTTGCCATCTCTTCATTTCTCTGTGCTCCTTTGTGCATAATTTTCTCAGGGCCATATTCTAATTCACTAATTATTTCTTCAACTATGTTTGATATGCTATTCCCCAGTTCCTTGAGTTCTTACTTTCATCTTATGATGCTATAATTGCTCTTTTTCAAGTTGCCATTATTTTTATATTGCCCTTCTTTATTCTTTTCCATTTTTCTTTCTCTTTTAATAGTTTTAAGGAGGTTTTATAGTTACCTCAAGCTTACTTTATCCTATATTCTTCATAGTGTTAATCTCTCTGTTGCATTTTCTGGTTCTCTCAGGAAACCATCTCCTCTTGGGTTTGAACTCATCTTTATCACCTATTTATTTATGAGGGTATCATGTGCATGCTTTGAGTGGTGGAAGGTTGCTATAGAGTAGTTCTGCCTTTGCTTCTGTTAGGTGCTCCAAGGGTTGCATTGATCCAGAAACAATCTTCATGTTAAAATATTGTCATTTTGCAGATTCTCTCAGGATTTAGGTAATATAAGACTGTATTCACATCTGTGTGTGTTAAAGGCCTGAGACTTCAGTTTCTCATGGGAGACTTTATCTCCATAAAACTTTGAGCAGATATAATCTTTCTTGACAATTTCCCAAAGCTGGTGACAGTCTTTCTTTTCCCGAGTCCCAGTTAAAAGCTTTCGTTCCCAGATCCTCACCTTGCAGGGCCTCAAGGCTGTATTTCCTATCACTGCTTGGATATTTGCTGTATGGCCAAATAGATCCAATATACCCCCAGGGTGTATTATTATTTCAGGTCACAAGGTTAATGTGCTGGCTTTGGATCCCAGTTTATTTCTGATAGATTTTTCTTTTTGACTTTTGAGTTCAGCTCTGTATTAAAATATTTTGTTATATTTTATTTTTTATTTCTATATGTTAGCAAAGGGAAGAATGTTCTCTCGTCTGTCCTCTGTTTGAATTTCCTCCCATGGAAGAATGGAAAGATGAAATGCCAGAGAGTCAGACACAGGAATTTAAAGAGAAAGGAAAATTAGTCAGCAACCATGCACCACAAATCACCACTTGAACAATGAAACCTCATGAGATCAGAAGGTTGTCTCAGACAAAAGATGCTGCAAGGCCATTGGTAGACCTTAGGGAACAAAAGGGAACTAGTTTCTGTGTCTCCCTTCTTCCCAGTTCACAGGGCTGTTTTATCATAAGCTCCTTGCTTATTATAAATAGGAATCCTGCTCAGTTTTCTTCCTGCACCTTGAAACCAATTGTGGTATAAGTGAGATTACTTAGTGCATCAAGTCACTGTGGAGGTCCCACCAGAATCAATGGGTGAGGATGCTTCAGGAGAGCATGCCAGGTCAGCTCCCAGATAACAGCATTTTCACTAGTTTTATCTCTATCTGAGGCACGTGAGAGGCTATATTAGTGTTGCATCACGAAGCATGAAGAACTCAAACTGCCACAAAACAAGACTGCCTAACATTAGAAATGCTAATTTTGTAATTGGGTCATTTTAGTCTTATTCACTGATGTTAGACTCCAGCTATTGGTGGAGATACTTAAGTTAACACACACACACACACACGCACACACACACACACACGCAGAACTACCCCCAGGTCATCCCCCACCCCCGTGCCTGCTATGTTGGAGAATCTGTGGGAGCCTGCAGTGCAACAGCCGTGCCCCTCCCTTTTCCATTTGGACCCTAAGCAACAGTAAGACCTAGTTCATCAACTATTCATTTGTGGGGACTTTGCCATTCCTCTACTCAGCAAAAGACAATTTCCTCTGTGTTGCAACTCTATATTTGGCGAGAGGATAGGAGAGTTGGCACGACCAGAGCTGGCTACTAAAAGCAGGCACAGTAAAACCCCACAATGGTTTGCCTCTTTTTCAGTTTGGCACAGCATGTTAGGGGCTGGAATAGAGAAACGTTTGTAATAAATTGCAGTTGGGAGAAGGGCGATGGTGCTTCTGCAGAAGTCCTGTGTTTCTTTTCCCTCTTCTGGTGGAATAGTCATGAGCCTCACTTTTGTTTTTCATATTTTAAATTCAGCCTGTACTGAACTTGCCACAGAAATAGATTTGCACTGACACTCCCCCACTCAAGCTGCCGGTGCTGCAGACTACAGGTTTTGACATTGCTTGAGCCAACCCAGAAACTAGAAAGTTGAAGTAGAATTAAACAGGTTGTGCCACGAATAGACACAGTTCCTGGTTGGAAAACCTGGATCATATTTTATTTCCATCTCTGACAGTCTTATAAATCTTAAACATCAACACTATGCTTGTCACAGAGTGATTGCCCACATTTGCAAGGTCTTGCTAAAACAGGAATTGCTTTATGACACAGGCATTTTTTTTTTTTTTTTGCCTAAGTGAAAGGGTACAGTGGGTATTGTCCTCACTTGGACAAGCTCTGCTGTGGGGGCCTGATCCCTGGAAGTCGGACTGATGGAACCACTGGGTCAGGGCCAGCCATCTGAGTGGGAGGTCAGCATCAGGGAGCCTTAGAGGGAGGCAACAGGAGTTCCTGGCCAGTGAGTGGGACCAAACAGCAAAGGTGGAGGTCTGGAAAAGCAGCCCAAGGTGTTAGGGACACTTGCCGGGGGCGGGGGGGCGGGAGGCTCACTGTAGGGCTGAAAACCAGAGCAGCCCTTAAGTTCTTGGAAGACATACTAGGTTGGAGTAGAAGGATGGAGAGACCCTGGAGACTAGTAATATCAGTTAGCATTTATTGAGCAACTGAGCCAGGCACTTGGCTAGCAATGTTCTGTACACTAATCACAGTTCATATCACAGTGCATTTCAGCTGCTTATTCACTTCTGTATCTCCCATTGGATTGTGAGTATCTTGAGCAAAGTGTCCATGTCTTGATCATTTAACAGGGAGCCTGGCATCTAGAAAACATTTAGTAAATACCTGTTAATTGATTGAGGGAGTGAACCTCCATCTTTCAACAACCCTACACGCTATTACTAATCCCATTTTTCAGTCTCCAAAACCGAGTGTCAGAGAGATTAAGAGACTTGCTCAAGGTCACATACACAGATAACTGCAAAGCCAAGTTTTGACTGTAACTTACATTAATTGATACTGCTCAGGGAACCAAATCAGAATTTAGGAATGAAGGGACAAGAGAGGTCCCAGATTCTGGAAATGGAATTCAATGTGGGGAATTTTTCAAACTGGAATTCTGTGGATGGTGAAAGAAGAATCAGCACCAGGGCTGACTTGCTCTAAAATCCTTGAACTACTAGTATTACAATAATCATACTCCCTGTGCCCTACCCGCCTGTCCTGCGTATTCCTGCTCATGCGATAGGGGTAAGGTCACCAGACAAAATCTAGGACACCCAGTTAAATTTGAATTTCAGATAAATAACAAATTATTTTTTAGTATAAGTATGTCCCAGATATTGCATGGACATGCGTATATTTTAAAAAGTATTCATTATTTATTTGATATTCAAATATAACTGACATCCTGTAGAGTAGTGCCCCTCGTATCCACGGGGATATTTTCCAAGATCCCCACTGGATGCCTCAAACCACAGATGGAACTGAACCCTAATATACTATGTTCTTTTCCTATACATATGTATCTATGATAAAGTTTGATTTATAAATGAGGCACAGTAAAAGATTAACAACAATAGCTAATAATGAAATAGAGCAATCGTAACATATAATGAAAGTTATGTGAATGTGGTCTCTCTCTTTCTTAAAATATCTTATCATCCCGTACTCCCTCTTCTTGTGATGACATGAGTTGATAAAATCCCCATGTGATGAGATGATGTGAGGTAACTGACTGACGGAAGCACTGTGACCTAGCGTTAGGCTACTGTTGACCTTCTGAGGAGACGTTGGAAGGAGGACCATCTGCTTCCAGACCACAGTTGACTGTGAGAAAAACGAAATCATAGATAGGGGGGTGACTCTTGTATTTTTACTTGCTACATTTGGCAACCATAGATGGGGGTTGGTTTTCAGGATATATGTAGGAATCAGGAGGTATGTTAAACCACCCCAGCAGCCCCGAAGCCGGTTACCTAGAGTCCCAGCACTTCTGTGGCTGGGGTGTTCAGTGGGAAGTAAGGAATGCTGGAACAGCAGCCCATTGGGTTCTGATTTAACAGCCGCTCAGCTGCCCTCTTGTGACCTCTTCCAAAAGGGAGCCCGTTGTTCCTGGTGCTGCTTCGTTCCCCCTGTGCATCTCACTGGCCTAATTCCCATGAGAGCATATGACTAGGCTAGTGTGCCACTATTCAATATGGGGGACCTGCCATAGAATAGATGCTCAATAAATATATCTTAATGAATGAACAAAAGTTTCAGAATGCGTCACTTCAAAGTGGTTGATCTCCTGGGTGTCCATACTGTCTGTGGTCAACTTTGGCAGCATATTCTCAGGTTTAACCAGTTGTGGCTAGGTGTCAGGGCCAGTTAGGGTCTCAAGACAAAAGCATAAGAGTTTTCTTTTTTTTTTTTTTTTCTGAAAGAGACCCTTGGGTTGCTTTCTTAGTAGGGATCTGTGGGAATAAGCAGGCAGTCTAGAACATTTTATTCTGTCTGGTTCACCCCGTCTGTTTAGTATGCCATCCTTAGACTATTAACAACCAATAGACTCTAGTCATATTAACATTAGGGTGATTATACAATTTGTTATCTAAACTGGGATACTTGGATGCATAAAAGGAGATGCTATTCATAATGCCACTAGGACAAATGATATAAACCTGAACGTACTAACAACCCAGTTTTTGTGAATAATAAGCATCCTCTAGAATCTCCTGGATACTATAATTTCCAAATGCCACTCTTTGGTCGCAGTGACCATGTTACCCAATCAATTGCAGTGTGCCCCTATACTACTTTCTCTCAAGGGAGTTTATCAGATGTAATTCTAAGAGATTGTCCTCACAAATCTGATTCACCTAATATTTTGCTGAGAATATTTCTGTCTCTAAACTCGATTGGGATCTCTTAGAAATGATGGTCCAGGGGGTGCCTGGGTGGCTCAGTCAGTTAAGCATCCAACTCTTGATTTCGGCTCAGGTTTTGACATTGGGCCCCGCCTCGGGCTCTGTGCTCAGGGTTGTGACATTGAGCCCCACCTTGGGCTCTGCGCTCAGTGTGGAGTCTGCTTGAGATTTTTCTCTCTCCCTCCCCCTCTGTCCCTCCCCCTACGAGTGGGCACGCATGCTCTTTCTCTTTAAATAAATAAGTAAAATCTTCTCTTTTTTAAAAAAAAAGAAATGATGGTCCTTGCCATTTACCTAGCATCTGACAAATTTGTCAATGTTTAGAAAGTGTACTTGTATCAACAGCAGTAGGCTGTTACATTGTAGTAATAGACTACCCTCAAACTTTGGTGGCTTGTAAGAAAAACAGTTATTTTCTTGTTCACACCTTGGGTCCACTGTTGGTCAGCCTGTGTTCTGTTCCACATCTTATTTAATCTGGGACCCAAACTGATGAGCAGTTTTTATCTGGAATGTTGCAGGTCTCATGGCAGAGGGAAAGGAGACAATGTGGGATTACAGACTTCTCAGAGGAGAGTTACTTCCTCTTGCATGTCATTGCCGAAGCAGATCATGCAGCCACGTCTGCTCCAGCGGGGAAGGGAAGTAGAATTCTCTCACAGGGAAGAAGGGCACATGTTTGGAACAATAGTACAAAATCTACCACAGTACCCAGTAAATGTGAATGGAACTAAACTTAGCATTATTATTTAAGTCTATATACCCCAGACTTTCCTGACACAAAGTGGAGAGAAGTGGGATGAGATGGGGGTGGGGAGGGGAAAGAGTGCATTGTTGTGTGCAATGTTTGAGGAGCCCAGTATGTATGCTCACCTTTCCGTTCAGGCACATTTGCCCCTGGGAGGGATGAGAAAAAGTCCCAGTTCTAGTCTTTCTCCTCCCCATCTATAAGGATTATCCTTTGCCTTCCACAGGGTCATGACTGGGAAGAGAGTCTAGCTATCCTAGCAGGAATAATGAATAACAGCTCTCTGATTCCAAACCATTCTAGCTTTGGGGCTATGATATGTCTAGTTAATGGACACCTACTAAGTGCCAGGTGCCAGGCCCTTAATAATATAAAGGTTCTTGCCTTCAGGCAGCCTACACTTTAGTAGAGGAGTAAGACATATGCAGCTAATTCTAGATGAGGTAGAGTGTGTCAAGCCCTCCCTGCTTGGAGTTCCTATATTATAGCCCACTTGACTTTCTCTGATTTCATGTCCTGGCCAGATTCAATTTAACCAGATGTGCTAGATGCAGATGCTGTCCCCCTGGTTATTATAGTAAACTCTGCCTTCTCCAGGAAGCCTTTCTCAACTCAGACAGAGGAGACTTAGTTCCTACAAGACTCAGTCTGACCCGTTTGTTCCCTCTACTCTGCTGTATGCTTTGAATGTAATTATAAAGATAGCTGATTGAATTATATATCTGATATTTGGGTGTATCATAGCCCTTGTGATCCAACCTCTGGAAATACAATTACACAAATACAATGATATTTTTCTTAGTGATCTTACTTTGGAATGAGGGAGGAAATCTGGTCACAGTTTAGGGAAGACCATTTCTTTTTTTTTTTTATTTTTTTTTAATTTTTTTTTAAAGATTTTATTTATTTATTTGAGAGAGAGAGCACATGAGAGGGGGGAGGGTCAGAGGGAGAAGCAGACTCCCTGCCGAGCAGGGAGCCCGATGCGGGACTCGATCCTGGGACTCCAGGATCATGACCTGAGCCGAAGGCAGTCGCTTAACCAACTGAGCCACCCAGGCGCCCTAGGGAAGACCATTTCTATCCAGAGGAGCTAATCAGACAGGATAGGCATGAGCAGGGAGTCCTTAGGATCCACCGAAGGCAGACCACAGACATTCTTAGCCATGGCAGTTCCTTTTCCAAGGCCATCCTGAAGACCATAGCACTATCACAGAAAGTCTCTTAGGTCCTAGGTGAGCCATTTTTGCCACCCATGTTTCACGAAGTGGTTTTGGGAAATTTGAGAATTATCTAAGGTGTTGAGATACATCTCTTAAAATGATTAAGGTTTAGCTATACTTCTAAGCACACTTCTCAGCAGATTCTAGAGCTCTGATCTGTTAATTTTCTATTCCATGTTGACATCTCAGACATCTGTTTTACATGAACAACTGAAGTTCAGGGAGATTCAAGCATTTGCCTAAGGTCACATACTTGATCGACTGAAATATTCTACAACCCTAAAAGGCTGACACTATATAGGAACTGGAACCTGTAAGGACAGTTGATGGTGGGAAGGATGGGGCAAGTTTTCCCAAGTTCTATGAAGACATCTCTTTTTAGATTTTTCAGTTTATAAGTGTCATGTTAAATAAGGTAACTCTGGTGAGCATGGACTGCCTGTTTTACAATAGTACTGGTTCTTTAAAAGTCAGATTTCTGAGTCATGGTGAGTTATTCACACAAACAAAACTTGAACCTGGCAAATGGGATAACAGGAACAAACACAGTGACATCACATATCTCTTCTATAAAAGGTTGGAGAGACCCAGAAAGGAAGTTTCTCCAGGAATTAAGGCAAAGTTGAATGCTGAGCATCACCCAGTTACAATGATAGTGAAAGAAGAATCATATCTGGTGAACCTGACAAAATTGAGATATTGCCTTTAATAAGCAACGAAGTGCTGTTGATGTGAAATTGAACTACTTAACAGTTAAAAATGAAACTTGATTATAAACGCCACTTTGCTGGCTCCATGAAGATCCTTACCCTGCTTGGATTCCTTTTGGACCCTCCTACTCCTTCTTTAGGAGTCAAAATACTGCTCATTTTTCAGGACAGACTCTTATTCATGAATTTCTTGATCCCTCTGGTTGTAAATAACTTCTCTGTCCTTGGCACTGTAATGGCAATTTGAATAAGCATCCTTTATAGTCCTCATCATCTTCTAGCCAGGCACGTATAATAATTACCTTCACATTTAATTTCCTCTGTTGTGTAATAAGCCGCCTGAAGACAGGGATCATATCTTTTCTCTTTTGTGTTCTCTCAAGGTCTAGCACTGTTCCAGGTACATATTCTACATTCTCCAAATGTTTGTGCAATTAAATGAAACTGAATTACATTAGAATTGATAGGGCCATGGCTGAGACCAAGCCTGAAAAACATTGTCTATTGATATAAAAGAAACCAAAGAAATGTTGAGAATTTTAAACATCAGAATTAAGATAGGGGAACATGTACTTTTCAAACTTGGAAATATTTTTCTTTTTTGTTCATTGTGTATTTTATATGATATAAAAAAATAAGTTAACTATGTTATGTTTTGTGCTTATAAAATATATTTCCTTTTAAAAATAGTAAAAAAGCAATAAAATATTATTTTCCCCTTTTTCTGTGCTTATATCATCCTGAATAATACAAAGGGCACATTAATGACCTGTGTTAGAAAGTTGGCTTTTTAAAAAATCATTATAGGAGGTTTTTTTTTTTTTTTAATTCAAATTCCATGTGCAGTCTTGATAACATATTTATCCCTCACCCCTTTTTAACTCTTCTTCTTTAGTGGTGGAATAGGGGCCAGACCAGGTAGAAACACTGGCATATTTTATGAGTGCACAAGGCTGGGGCAGCTCATCCTGGGGTGAAGAAAATATAAAAGGGACAGAGACCAGCCCATGACACACTGTCAGCCTGTGGGCCCTGGTTCCAGGCCTGGGGATGTAGTGCATACCTCCCCACAGCAGATTCCTTGAACAGATGCAGTACTCTAAGTCTAGGGTGACATTTTGTGTAGAGTGTGTATACTTTGCTTGTTTAAATAAAGAGAGATTGTATAGACAATAATTTGAAATCTATTGATAATCTAGGTAGTATATGTGTGTTACAAAGGACCAATAAACAGGGGGAATGGATAAAGAATATAATATTTGTTGAGTACCTCCCATGTAGTAGGTAATGTGCCTTTAAATAATAATAATAATGAGAGTAAAAATGATAAGTTGTTTTTGACAAATGCTTACTCTGTCCATACACTGAACCACTTAATCCTTTCAGCAAATCTTATAACGTATTCTGTCCATTTTATAGATGAGTAAAGTAGCTCAGTGATTTTAAGTAACCTGTTCAAGGTCACCTCGCCAGATCATGCCAGTGCTAGGATTTGACCTGATCTAGCCAGGGATGGTTTGATTGCAAGGTTAGACCTCATCTCAGTCAAGGTCAAGGAACAAAAGAGGGTGTTTTTTTTTTTTTTAAATAAAATTTTTATTTTAGTACACTTTAGACAGAAAAATTGTGAAGTTAATATAGAGTTCCCTTATATTCAACACTCAGTGTCCCTTATTGCTGACATACTGAGTTAGTGTAGTTAGTTTGTTGCAATTAATAAATCAATGTTGACATATCATTATTAACAAAACTCCATAGTTTATTCAGATTTCCTTAGTTTTTACCTAATATCCTTTTTCTGTTTGAGGATCCTATCCAGGATACCACATTACATTTACTCATCATGGTCTCTTTGAACTCATCTTAGTTGTAATAGTTTCACTATCTTTCCTTTTTTTCATGACCCCGGCAGTTTTGAGGAGTCCTGGTCAGATATTTTGCAGAATGTCCCTCAACTGAGGTTTTTCTGGTGTTTTTCTTATACTTTGGGGTTATATGTTTTGGGAGAAAGACCACAAACATAAAGTACCATTGCCATCACATCATACTGAAGTGACATACTGTCAATATGACTTGATGGTGACCTTGATCGCCTGGCTGAGGTAATTTTGTCAGGTTTCTCCACCTTAAAGGTACTCAAAAAAAGTTTTTTTTGTTGCTGAAATAATGCAGAGATAGATCACAGAAATGAGTTGTAGGTTGTTTCAAACAAATTGAAAATCTTCAGGAAGCCACTGTCTCTAATTTTCTCTCTTTGAGACTGTATGGTCTCTCATTTCCTTTACTTTGGGTGTTTTCTTCATTACCTCTCCTTATTTTTTACTAACTGGTGATAGATTCTTGGCTCTAGGCAACTCTGTTTCCTGATTTTCCTATTCTCCTCTCTTTTTGCTTTTTGACTTGGCTCCCAGCAACCTGCTCCACATCCCTCTCACCTTTTCCTAGTCTTGGACCTGCTTAGCATGTGTCTCACTTTCTTCTCGTTTCTTTTCCCCACTGCAGGTGTCTCTTGATCCCGACTAGTGCCGGTCACTGCCCCCAGGCACTTGTCTATGAACTATTTTGGTCCTTAAAACAACCCTGTGAAGTAGGTAAAATATCTCCATTTTTTAGATGATGAAATTGGGGTCCAGAGAAGGTTAAGAAACTTTCCTGAGTTTCCATAAGTGTTAGACCTGTCCTTGATGTCTACGCTCAAAAGTCTAAAGGCACACCGTCATGCTTGTTGCCATTCCGTATTGTCACACAAACTCCCAACCATCCTCCAAGGTTAAGTGGCTTGCCTGAGAATAGCCAGCTCTAGTGGTAGAGCTGGGCCTAGACCCTGGTTTTTCACAGTCTGAAGTCCACCGCACTGGGTTGTCTTCTGAAATATTGCAACATATAAATTAATCTAATGGATGTCATTGTACTAGGCCTTTTCTGGGGAAGTGAGAATAACAATGTGAAAGCTATGATACCTAACTATCTCTCTGAATAAATCAGTTCAGATCATGGCTTTGGCACTCCTTGGCGTTCACATCGAGCAAGTACTTAATACAAATAAGGGAGTTGTAGATATGGGCCTTGCAATTTAAATTTATACTAGGAAGTTTGCAAGGCTACTGGCTTGGAAGAACAGAAAGATCAATACACGGTAAAGAGCACTGAACCTTCCGTTGGTGGCAAATGTGTTGTTTTGTGAATTTTAATGTGTATGTGTATTTTGGCCTAAGGGATCTGTGTAAATGGCAGGGAACCATGCAAATTGAGGGTGTTTCCTGATACCCCTGATATTCTGGAATATTGAATGATTGCCATGGCCTTGAACTTAAAGGAACAGCCCCACTTTATCTTGATTTCTCCTAGTATGGCAGCAGATATAGTAAAGACAAAGTAGTGTGAAGGTGAAAGATAATGGCAGCTTGGACTTGGTGGTACCAAAGAAGATAGTGATCCCCCAAAAATTAATGGTTTCAAGATACCGAATGTGGAGGTGAAGAAGTAGAAGTTGTTAAGGATGATGGATGGGGGGTCGTGTCATTTATGGAAATAGAGACACTGGCAGGAGACCATATTTGGTTGGGGTGGGGTAGGGCAATCGTGGCTATGGATTTTTTAGACGTCCAAATGGAGATATCGAAGGTAAATTATTGGATATATGGTTTGAACTCAGGGAGAGGTTTGGGCTAGAGATACACATTTGGGTATCATCTATATACAGGTAAGTAACACCATGGGTATTGTCCAAGGCTCCTGGAGAGATCAAAGAGTGATACAATAAGAGGGTCTAGTGGCTAAATAATGATTTTTGTAAAGGAGAAAAATAAGTGATAGCCTAAGAAATTGGAGACAAGCTGGAAAAAATCCAGGCAAATAAGTATGAGAACTGGAAATAACCCAGTGTTAGGAAAGAGACTATTTCAATAAGAGATAAATTATAGATTAACAGACCGTGAAGTCATTAGTTAATTCACCAATTAATCAATTAGTGAAAAATTCTTCTCTGTCAAACAATAGTTAAAAACTGGGACTAGAAAGACCATTAGGATCCCAATAAGCTCAGCTCTTTGACCTAGATCATAGACATAGATCCTGAGCTGAGTCAGGGGCTGGTTGTAGTTACCTATGTTAGACATTCTCCTCCTCATTTCTTCTATTTTATTTTTGTCCTTTCTCTGCTTCTCAGCACTTCCATCAAACACTAAGCAGCAATAGGGAAAGGGAGCTATAGCAAAAGTATTCATTTTTCAGGATGCTTCCTAGTGCTGGTAAATATTTGGTGGTGGGAATAAAAATCTTAGGATCTTCAGGGGTTTTAAAAATTCCCTGTTTTTTATTTTTGTCACTGAACGTCAGAAGGTTGATGTTATTACTTAAGCACCAAGTATCTAGCTCCATATATTTTTCTTTTTTTTTCTTTCTTTTTTTTTTTTTAAAGATTTTATTTATTTATTTGAGAGAGAGAGAACAAGAGACAGAGAGCATGAGAGGGAGGAGGGTCAGAGGGAGAAGCAGACTCCCCGCTGAGCAGGGAGCCTGATGTGGGACTCGATCCCGGGACTCCAGGACCATGACCTGAGCCGAAGGCAGTCGCTTAACCAACTGAGCCACCCAGGCGCCCCCATATATTTTTCTGATTAGAGTCATATAGCATTTCAGAGTAATTCAAGCAAATATAATGCATCAAGAAAAAGTAAAGAAGCTAATATTAATGAGGCCATATACACTTGCCAACTATTTAATGTTTCAATATCTTTTTGTGTTCAAAACCACCTAAATATTTAGAAGGCAATAAGAATGTAAACTTAAATAGAGGGTAGTATAAAACATTATCCTATTAACAAAAGTAGTTATTTTCCCTCCTTAAATGATTGTTATCTCAGAGGAGAAAAAGCCTTGATATATCATAAGCCCAATGTTGTTGCTTTGGGATGGGATAATAAAAAACTCAGATTAACTTGAAAATGCTTTTAGAAAACAGAATTCATTTTGTGAGAGCTTTTTATCATTGAGAAACTGCTTGTATTCTTAATGTATCCTGACTAACACTGACTAGACATTATTTAGGGTTATGCAATTCAGACTATTATGTCTTTTGGGATGAAGTGACACTATGCAATACAAAAGCAATCTATTGCCTGGCAACCACATCATTTAAATCAAATACACTGTCTTTCTCTCCTACACCAGAAACAGGCATTAGGTGCCATGGGGGCAGCAAAAACCTCCCTTCTGGGATTCAAGATTTAGTCAAATGCTGTGTGCCCCCCAAGTATCTCCATGCTCAGCTTCTACCCTCCACCAACCATTGTACTAAGCATTTTCCATTACTCACTCCTTCAAATAAGAGCACTAATGTGTAAATACTATCTTGGAGTGATAATGTATAATTTTTTTTTTTTCAAGATAAGGCACCTGGTTACCTCTTGGGAATGAGATATTTGGACCAATTAAACACTCAGCACCATGTTAACCATCCTGGATAATACAAAAGTAGTATATTTGTTCCATGCCCTCAGGCAACTTATATTCTTATTTTAAGCTATACCAAATAGAAAAAGGGCTAGGTGTTCATCTTCACATCGTGAAGACATAAGAAGAAAGGAAAACCTGGTAAAATGTGTTCTAACAAAAGGAAAAATGACCCAAAGATATTCTAAATTTGAGCTAGATATTTTAGTGGCCTTTTAAGGAAAAAAAAAAAGTAGCCAGGAACAGGAACTTTCAAATTCCATCCTAATGGCCCATGAATTTGCCATTCCTTGTGTTTAACAATATATTATTACTCTTTGTTCCTTGGACCACTCATTTATTTTTCATATTTCACTTATTTACATCCGTGATTTGTCTACCTCAAAAATTCATTCCCAGGTGGGATATACTGCGGAATTTTGCTCTTCTTGCTGCTTGTCGTATCTCAGCAAACTGTCCCACCAACAGTCTCATTCAACCTGGACCATAACTGAAGTGCTCGAACTCTGTACGTGGAGTTACACTAACACAAGGACCTGCCTGTGCATGAACAGAAAGCGGCCTGCTTGTCAAAGAATATTGTCCCCTACATTCTCAGGACCGGGGGCCTGACTTCTGCCAGCCTCACCCAGCTATGGACCTGGTAAATAAGAAACTTAAAAAAACATTTTTTTTTTTTCTTTTCACCCTCCACCCCCTAGCCCTGAGCTTTGTCAGCTGATGCTCCTAGGCAGCTGCTCATTATTCTCAGGTCCCACTTCCCTCTCATGGGACTTAACACTTATCGGCAGGACTGACTCCTAAATGTTCTGCACAGTGTCGTTCCGGATGGCTGGGGTCACTAACCAAAAGTTAGACAGCCAGTGAGTCAGAACATATCAAGAATTCTTGGAGAAAAACAGTTAAGGAGAAATTACTTGGTGGAAGATAGAAGTCCAATATGTTTTGATTTGATTTGGCTAAGATAGTATAGTATTAAATTATCCCGTCATCCATATTTGTAGCCAAAAAGTCATTTTTGTGGTAGCTAAATCTAAAAGAAATCTGTAATAAATCGACATCCATAAATAAAATCAGCTGCCTTATAATTTTTATTGGCTACAATAAGAGGATAACATAAATAGTGTTTTGTTTCTACCATAACACAGTTATTAAGGCAGAATAGTCAAACATTATTGTCGTTCCTCCTAATTATATAATTGCTATTGTATAAACCCAATTTCCTTTTGCTGGTTAAAGAAAAGACTGTCTTTTCTTACAGCAGTTCAACAATGTCACTTGTGTGTTAATAAAACACTATTTGTATCATTCAGGATTCATCCATCATTATATACTGACAAAATTTTAATCAACATCATCATTACCTCTCTAAGGAAGATAAGAATTTTATTCCTAAAGAAAAACACAGACTTGCCTTATTCTTACGGTGAATTTTTATTGAGAACTTATTTTCATGCAAAATAATTGAAGAATGAATGTTCTTTCCAGTTAGAAAAGACACCGGTGTATCTAGTGTGTTCTTTCTTTAGGGATTGTGCATTTCTAGCTTCATTCCTTGACTTGCATTAGAAGTCTTTTCCTGCTTTAGTAAGTCTATTACTCTGAATTTGGGTAAATTTAAGATGTTCTTAGGCCATCTCTAATCAGATAAGCAGAAAAGGTAATATTTTTAAAATAATAACATTCCTATAATCTTTGTTCACAATTCATTGTAGTAAAGACTGCAGATTTCCTTCTCTTTACTTCTGGATATGGCTGGAAGGGCCACTTGCTTCAGTGGAGTCAGGAACTCTGATGCCGGGAGAGACAGTCAATATATTTGGGCCTCCGTGCCCCCTCTGCAAAGTGAGAAGTTGAATGGGTTGTTCTTTGAGTTCCCCTTAAATTGTATGGGAATTGTAAAAAGCTGACGAAGCTGATTTTTAATGCTTTTTTATGAGGGTTCTTTGAAACAGATGATAGAGGGAGAAGTACCAGAACAGTGGAGGAAGAAAAACCGGAGTGGAGAATGTGTGGGAAGACTGGAGGGTGGCTCATCATGGCTAGCAGCCTGGCTCCTGTTCCTCCTGCTGTTTCCGAGAACTTTCTCCACGTACGCTCGGAATGATCTCACACCAAGAAGAAAGTCTGGGTGTGGGTTGAAAAAAAGGGGGTGAATTTTATTGGTTGAGAATGCCAAGCTTAGTCTGAAATGCACTGGTTGCTTAAGTGATAGTTCAGGTGATGGGACATTAGGTCAGAGGGGCAGTAGTTGAGACAGGGAAACATGCCTACTCATCCAGAGTTCGCCTGTAAGGTCATTTGAGGCAAAAGTTTACCAGAATAAAAAGAAAGGGTTTAGTTATATCATTTATATGGTAAACATATGTCACGCCCCTAAAACATATGCTTCTCCCTAAAACGCTGCTCAGAGAATGTTTTTCTCTCCTAAATATATCTTAGCCATTCTTTCATTCTCTGTGTGTGTGTGTGTGCGCGCACGCGTGTGTGTGTGTGCGTGCGTGCGCATGTTTCTTTTTATAAAGTGACCTGGGAACCTTTGATGGTCCCAAATCAGTCTACCTGCTGGCTTACGCACATCTCCTCCTTGGCCCTATGTTTCCTCCAGCTCTGTGTTTGCCATAGTGGTGGTTTGTCTTCATTTCACTGTCCCTCAACAAGAAGAGTCCCCTGAGGACACAAATTGTATCTTGTTATGTTTTCCTTAAACCAAAACTATCTTTGACTCAGAATGGATCAGGCATAGTGCTATGGTGAGTGATGGGAAGATGCAGGTCCAATCTTATGCTTACAGTTCGGTGGGGAATCATGAGTAAAAAGTGTCTATGATATCAACCTACTACCATAAATACTCTAAATGATATATGACTCAGGAGACATAAAATATTTGGTTGTAAAGGCAGAAGATTGAGAGAAAATGGTCGCAGGGCAGTTCACCTGATATTCACCAAACACTGGACTTGCCTATCACCCCTAGAAACAGAACCACCAGGAGGAGAAATGCTGAAATTAGAGTATCAGTTTCCTTACTTCCAGTAAGATGATGATGATGCCCCATAGCTCTACACAGGTGCAACAGGAAGTGAGGATTTAAAAAATAGAACAACAGGCAATTACCCCCATCTTGCCCCTGACTCCAGTTATGTGCCTGACACTGCATACTGGGTCCACCTATAGCCTCTGTCTACACAGTTTGTTCTCTAGATCTGGACATGCTTCCCTCCACTTCCCTTCCTGATGATTTCCCACACATCTGTGATAGATTAAAGATGGCTGCTAAGCTTTGTTACTCCTCTCATTGAGAGATGGGTCTGTATCCCCTCACTCTGACTCTGCTTAGGCTCTGTGACTGCTTCATCAATAGAATATGATGAGCCCAGGCCTTGGAGACCAGCAACTTCTTCTATTTCCTATCTCTTGGAATGCTAATTCTGGAGGAAGCTAGCCATCATGCAATAGGTCTGGCTATGCTGAGACTGCCATGCTTGTGAGAATTCCAAGCCCACAGAGAGGTCCTATAGGATGAATTGTCATGTGAAGAAAGGGTGAGGCCAACAGTCACTGAAGTACCAGACAGACAAGTGAAGGAGCCTCTTGGGAGTGGATGTTTTTGCCCCAGCTGCCTCAAGGATACCACGTGGGTCAGAGGTGAACCATCCACCTGTGTCCTTCCTGAGTTCCTGATCAACAAAATCATGAGCAAAATAAGACAGATATTTCAAGGTAGTAGGTTTTAGTGTAGTCTGTTACACAGAAATAAATACCTGAAGCAGTATCCTTTAAGAGCTGGTTCATATATTATTCCCCTGGTAATTGTCCCGTTTTGGGGGCAGAGTTAGTCTTTCTCTCCTCTTCTCCCATGCTCCTATGTCCAAAGCAGTAGCAACAGTTACTTCTTGTTGAATATCTCCTGTGTGTTAGGCAGGGCACATGGTGGTCTACGTACATTTTCTCACTAATCTCTCAAGACAAATCTATGTAGAAGATATTCTCATTATATTGATCAGGAAGTTGGTACTTAGAATTATGAAAGATTATTGAAGATCACACAGTAGTATGTTATACATCCGGAATCTGACCCCAGTTCTACCTGACTCTATTCACTCCAGACATTGTTGTTCTAGATTATGATTTTCTCCTTATGTACCTTTCTCCCTACACCACACATGCACGGGAAAGTTGCCGTTCATCAGGATGCTTCCCAGCATCGAGCACTGCATCTCATGCTTAGTCAACGTTCTTTGAATGAGTGAACAGGCTGCATAACAATTTCTAGAAATCAAATACAAGGCCCTATTCATGTAAAAACAGAGTTGCTTTCCAGTGAAAAGGTAACAATTCTTAGCAGTCCTTTGAAATTGGAATTCTGTGATCCCTACCTACTCCATCAGAGAATCACCCATGGTAACAGTCTGGTGTTTGAGCCACAGGCCTGCCCTGTCTTTACCTGAAGCTTGAAGAGACAGTACCTCAGTGGGTTCACAGGGAGCTAATATTGTTATCTGCTGTTGCTGTGAGAAACACCTCTCTAAGAAACGAGCTTGCTTTACACAATAGTGAGCTCAGTCACCTCTGCAGCATGGGTATCCTCCTATCTTTTGCTGCTAAATCTATGGGAATTGAGAATGCAGGGCTGGTGCTGACTTAAAAAGAGGGAGGCAGATAAGCGGTGTCAGATAACGCAGCACAGGCTCAAAATAGAAATAAGATGTTCCAGAGGTTGGACGTTCCAATTTGCTGGTGCTCTCACTCCTATTTATTATAGACAAGAATTTTCCCTGGGTCCCCTCAATTTTGCTGTTGCTGACTTTGTACTCCCTTTGACAGTTTATTGGGTGGGCTCTGTAAGCATTTGCCTAACAGGATTCATCAAAGAAGAAGAGAAAGCAGTACAGCCTGATGCCTTTCGTGAAAGCAGGGCTGATGTAAGGGATTTCCAAGCAGAGCAAGGCAAATAAAATGCCAGCTTAGAGCTTAAATCCTGCCAGATGATCTGAGATAAACTTACAAAATGTGCCCTTTTCACAAGCATGTTTGCATGCAGGAATGGCTACAATGAGGAGTGAGAAAGTGTCTGCGAGAGAGATTACTTTGAGATGTCACTTGCTGTGTCGTGTGGATGCCCCTCCAGGGGCAGTTGGAGATGCGTGAATCATTTAAGGGAAGATAGAGATTTTGTTAATTTTGTCCCATGTTGGAAGAGAGAAATGAATTCCCATTATCGTACCTTTACATTTTGTTAATGGATTTGATCAAAGGGAGAGATTTTCAGATGGATTGATTTTTCATTTGCTTTCTGTTCCATTCTCTGGGGACACTGAGGTTTAATAAAAAAAACCCAACCCAACCCAACCCAACCCTTAGTCGTCCTGGGGTCAAGCAGCTGTGATCTTGTGGGTTTTCTGATGGGCAGGCATGTGAGGATCTGTGCTGTCATTCACATGTCACTATTGTCTACTGTCTGAGGAATGTGTTTGAAACCCAAGGGGAAAATACGGATCATCCACTGCATTATATTTCTTTCTTTGCATGTCTGTCATTTTCATTGGAACATTCAGTGAAATTAGGTCAGTTATGGTTTTAGTTAGCAAAGCAGCTCTTGTGTTGTACACAAAGCAGATGATGTTTCTAATTATCTCTGCTTTTTAACATTGATCTGAAACCAAATCCTTAACTATGCATGGCTTAGAGGTGTTTCCCTTTTCTCTCCTTTTTGCTTTGTCTTCTTTCTGGGGCAAATATGAAACTTAATCTTGCAATAGCAAGATATAATATTTTTGGCTTCTTATAGGCAGCTTGAATGCCTAGGGTTAAGAGGAAAAGAAATGGATGAGTACTGGCTGTACAATTGTAGATGGAAATTTTTGTCATAATTAATTGGGTGATCCACTACTCTGTTCCTGAAGAGTGCTGTGATGCTTATCTCTGTACTTTATAGCCACGCAGATGAGCCTTCGTAAGTCTCAGTGGTCTGCCTTAGGCCAAGAGCTCTAGATTATCTGATTCTTGAGCTGTGTTCTGTTTCCAAATGTAGGGAAGCAACCGGAAAGGGTTTCTGAGGGTCTCAACATGTGGGCCTCTATACAGTTGGCAGAGGGAGGAGAACCTGGGAAATGCAGCATGATGTATAAGAAGACACTAGTTGTTGTTTTTGTTTTTTTCCTAAACTGAGTATACTAATGGGAATGGCATCATGAAGAGAGGTTTTCAAAAGTATGTCTTTGTTGGCCTTTAAAAGCAGGACTGATTCTCCTCAGTCTAGTTTATCAGATGCCAGGACAATCTAACTGTGCAGATGTGCCTCAAGGCAGAGACTAAATGACTTCTGAATACTTTCAGATCTGCAGCTCTGTAAAGAGACAGGAAAACCTTCAGTATCACCCTGCCCTTTTGGGTTGGTCCTTTTAGTTAAGAGTCTTAGGTGTGGAGGATTCTTGGAAGCCTAAGGGCTGAGAGAAGCTGCATGTGAGGAAACTAGAGAGACAGTGTCACTCATAACCCATTTGCTTTTCCCTTCCTTCTTCACAAACATACTTATTAAGTACTTCGTAGGTACTGGGACTTATGGGAAACTGTGGGGATTATTTAAGAAAAAAGTGTAGGAGATGGTTTTTGCCCTCAGGAAGCTCACAGTCTGATGAAGGAGACATACATAAGAACAAAGTATTACGAAACAGTTCTGACAGAAATATTGTAGTAGGTTGAATTATGTCCCACAAAAAGATACGCTCAAGCCCTAAACCCTAGTACCTATGAATATAAGCTTATTTGGAAATAGCATCTTTGCAGATGTAGTTAAGTTAAAGGTCTTGAGGCAATATCATCCTGGATTTAGGGTGGGACCTAAATCACTTACTGATGTACTTATAAGAGAAAGGAGAGGGAAATTTGGGACACAGAGACAGCGAGAAGGCCACGTGATGACAGAAGCAGAGATTGGATATATGCAGCCCCAAGCCAAGAAATGCTCAGGTTTCTAGTAGCCATGAAAAACCGGAAAGAGGAAGGGGATTCTCCCTCAGAGGCTCCAGAGGGAACCACTCGGCTGAACCCTTGATTTTGGACTTTGGGCCTCCGGAATGTGAGAGCATAAGTTTCTGTTGTTTTAAGCTACCTGTGGTAATTTGTTATGACAGCCTTAGAAAACTATTACAGGTATGTATAGAATGCTGTACAGGAAGGAGCAAGGGGCAGCTGTGTCTGGATCAGAGAGGGTGTCTCAGAGAAGGTGCCATTTAAGCAGAGTCTTGAAAAGAGAGTAGTGCGTCATGTGCACAAGGAGGTGAATGGTATTTTAGGCAGAGGGACATAGTAACAAATTCGGTGTTAATAAACATGATATCTTCAAGAAATGCTGTGTAATTCAGTGTTACTGGAGTATAAGGTGGGATGTGGGAAATGAGAGACAATAAGAAAAAGTGCAGCAAGATTGTGAAGGCTTTGCATGACATGCTAAGGAGAATTAGATTTTTCCATAGGCCATTTGTCCTTAATTTCTATGCTACGATGCAGATTGCCTGTGAGATATATTATAAGTTATTTATTATGAGTAACTAAATGCTGAAGTTTTCTAAAATAATTGGTTCTACTCTCAACTAGAGAAAATTTGAAGTTATTCAGGTAAATATGTCATCTCTTCCTGTCTTTTGATGTGTTTCTTCATTGGGAGAGAAAAGGGTGGGGCTGTGACAAACATCCAGAGAATTGTGTAGGACTGTGACCCATTGGCACACATGAACATCTGTTCTATGTGTGGCAGGAAAGAGGTTGACAAGCCCTGCTTTAGGCAATAGGCTCCAATGGAGATTTGGAAGTTGAACAGTGAGAAGATGATTTTGACTATTGAGATGACTTTGATGGTGATGATGAAAATGCACAGAAAGGGGAAGATGTTTGTCCCAGGGAACTGGTGTTAGTAGTTGTAGACAGAATCCGTGGAAACAGTGATTTTTAACAGTGGCTTGGGGATAGAAAAATGGAGGGTTTAAAGAAAGCTGAGGTAGAAATGACTACTCTATGTAATAAGGATGATTTCTTTGAAGCTTTGGAAGAGCAGTTAGATGATGATGCCACTGACTGAGTTAGGGAATAGGGGAGGAGGAATAAGCTTGTGGGAGAAGATGAGTTTGAGTTTGGATACGTTTGGTTTGAATTGACAGTAGAATATCCAGAAAGAGGCGCCTGGGTTCTTGCAGAAGATAGAGTCTGGGTAATATCACCCATAATGGAGTCTGATACTGTGGTGGGGAATTGCTTAGTTGAGGAAAGGTGTATAGAAGAAGGCCAAGCACAAAGCTTTGCAGGAACATTTCATTATAGAAAATAAGGGATGAGCCAATGAAGGGGCCTGAGAAAGATAGGTCATATATATAAGGGTAAGAGTGGAACAAAAATGAAAGCTCTCTTGAAAACTAAGGAAGAACAAGTGTATTAGATTCCTAGGGCTGCCATAGCATATTACCACACACTTGGCTTAACACAAGAGAAATTTATTCACTCACAGTTCTGGAGGCTGAAAGTCTGAAGTCAAGAGGCCAGCCCTCCTAAGGCTCTGGAAGAGAATCCTTTCTTGCCTCTTTTAGCTTCTGGAGTCTCCTCGCATTTCTTTAGCTTGGGCAGCATAACTCCAATCTCTGCCTCTGTCTGCACGTGGTCTTCTTCCTTTTGCCTCTGTGTCTTGTATCTCCCTCTTCTTTTCCTTATAAGGACACAAGTCATTGGATTTAGAGCCCACACTTAATCCAGGATGCTCTCATGTTGAGATTCCTAACTTAATTATGTCTGTAAAGACCCTATTTCCAAATAAAGTCACATTCTCAGGTACCAGATGTTAGGACTAGGACATATGTTTTTGTGGATCACAGTTCAACCTACAACAGTAAATCACAGCAAATGTCAAAGAAATGAGGACTGGATATACAATTGGATTTGACAATAAGAAGGTGATTGATGCCTTGAATCAGAGCAATTTCAGCAGAATGGTGGTCTGAACACCAAACTAAGGGGTCAGGCAACAGATAGGAAATTATTTCTCTTTCAAGATATTTGTTCAGGTCATGACTTGAAAGACCTGTAGGTATTGATATGGTCCAGTGTTCCCTCTAGAAGAAAACAACATCAAGAGTGCAGCAAGCAAGACCACCCAGTTTACAAACGATCGGGCAGAAGACAAGAAAGGTTAAGTAATTTGTCCAAGGTCATGTAATTTGAGTTCAGCCTAGAATACAAGATTTATACCTCCCAGAGTTTTGCTCAGATTTATTTATTTTGAAAAATACTGAAAATTACCAAGAAAAGTAAAAATCATTCATAATCCCAGAACTTTAGAAAATAACCGAGAGAGGCTTAGAGAGGTTAGTATTCTACCTGGGGACTGATGGGGCCAGGGGGCAGGGTAGCCAACCACTCCCCATTTGCCCAGGCCTGCAAGGGTTCCTGGGACATAGAACTTTTGTGCTAATGCTGAGAAAATCCTGGGAAACCTGGACAAGCTAGTTACTCTAATTAGAGGAGGGAGCTGTTGCTCAGACCCAACAAAAGCTGTGGCCCAGGGACAGAGGTGGCAGAACAGAAGCAGAATGTAGCAACTGGTAAACCAAGGCCCAGCAGAGAGGGAGTTGGGTGGGGGAGGTAAGGAGAGTGGGGTACAGAGTTGGGGAATAAATACCCCATCTTCTCTCTCCTCCCAGTCTCCACTCTGCTGATTTAACTAGAGGATTAAGGGGCCCGGGTTTGCTGTCCATCAAGATTATTCTTCAGAGCATTCAGGAGGCAAGAGAAGGGCTGAGAATGGATATGAAAGAACAAATAGCAAATAACCACCAGAAGCTTCTACTACGTGTTAGACATGGTGCTTGGTACTTTACATAAGTTATCTCCTTTAATCCTGAAAACCACTTTGATGGGTAGAGATCATCAATCCCAACATTTATCGGTGAGGAACCTTAAGTTCAGAGGAGTCAGGTAACTTCATTGATGAATGCTTTCTCATGACGGGTCACAATACCGTATCTAAATTTCCTCTTTTAAATCACAGTTATCCCAGTTACTCACACTTGACTTAGGTACTTCCAAATCTACACATTTGGAGCTGCACATTTATCAATAATTTCTAGTATGACTTTTACATATTTGTCTCTTCCTCCTTGCACAATGAATTTGAATTGTGTTATTAAAATATTTACAACTTAATAATAAAAAGAATAGCAGAAATACAGATTTGAAAAAAGTCAAAGACTGAGGAAAAGACAAATAGAATATAGATACTTAGATTGCAAAGTATTATCAATTGCTAAAAGCAGGCTGAAAATTTGACCTGAATTTCTTGGTGGTCAAAATGAAAAGACAAACATAGGTAGTCACATTGTTCTTACTGTTCAAAAAAAAAAAAAAAAATTTCCTAGGAGATGAATACTGTTTTAAGTGCTTTATATACTTATTTCATATGAGGTCCCCCACAACAACCCTCATTTACGGATGAGTAAAAGAGGCACAGAGAGGTTATATAGTTTGGCCATGAGCATATAGCTAGCAGTTGGTGCGGCTGGGTTTCAAACCCAGACCATCTGACTCCAGGGTCTCACTAAATGTTTCCATGTTCATGAAATACCTTACTTTATTTTATGTATAATACAAAATATAAGCCATGTGTGCATGTGCTATAATGCTGGTGAGGAGGATGAAGGGAGAAAAAAGGAAGGGCTGGTTCTTCATAGAAATGCACACCAATGCAAGGAAATAAAATAACCAGGGTCTGGACGAGGGATTTGGTGTGTTGGGCTGAAAAGCTTTGATGATAGTAGTCAACTGATGCTTTCACCTGGAGATACGGAATAAATTCATGGATCTTAATAACACTTTGTCATGACTTACTTGACATTACATCTGAAGATCTTTGAACCATGACAGATGTCCTGTGATCTGTCCCAAGGCATTTTGTCATTAGAGCTTTTCGGGAATATAATCAAGATCACTGAATGCAGAGAAATACCCATTTTGACTTCTGGATTTTTCATGTCATGTGCATAGGATTTAGATCGTTTGGGGTATATGCACACTTGGTCAGCCCACAGGTAGCTTGTGAACATATAAAACAATTTACAAGGAGTTCACACTATTTAGCTTGGATTAAAAATACCTGGCATTGAAAGGCTTTACTGCTTGTTTGGGAACCCATTGTCTAATCTGTACATTATACATTCAGTTGATAATAGGCTTATACTTCAGACATTAGTCAGAATGGTTATAGTTTCGATTTAATGATTTTTGTTGAATCATTTCTGTTTCGGAGAGGCTGTTTATCTTTTCCTCACTGCATGCATATCTACTACACACCCACTCTTGGAAGGTAGGAGACCTGGGGCATATGAAATCCTTGGCAGAAGGGCTGCATAACACCGGTTGTTGACTGCTGGAAATATTTAAGCTGAAGATACATGATGCAGAGAGGCAAGGACATTGCCGTTCTTCACTTTTTAATGCACTGATTTTTTTTTTTTTTTGGCTTTCATTTTGTGACTAAATTTAAATGTGGGAGGATCTTGTGGGTGTGTGTGTACTCTACGTGAGAAAAAAAGTTGTTTGATCATGCTATGAGATTTTTATTTCTTCAATCAGGTACATAGCAATTCACATGGTCTCAAGCCACAAACATTACCTCATAAATGGCACCATGGAAATGTGTCAACAAAATTCAGCCTACTCAAATCAGCTCTTAGAATAACAGCTGCTGGTGCTCTGGCTCAAGAAGCAGGTGTGAGACCACCTACGGCACCAGCTCAGAAAGCTTCCTGTCAGTAGGAAAACGGCATGGGTTTCCCCCAAGGTGCCAAGTAACGCAGCAGATAGGGTGGCAACATGAAGATAAAATGTTAATATGATTTACTTTTCCCGAGCACTTGGGTTAGTGCCAGAGGAAAAAAAAATAATTTATAAAACAACTGCTCAAACCAAAGCATTCAGCCTGCAGCTACTATACCAGGACCTGTTTCTGAACATTTATGTTTTTCCGTTTATGGATTACCAGGCTGTGAAAATCCCCATGGATGGAGGTAGGGAGGAGATTGGGTTGGTTTAATCCATTGTAGGACAGAACTTAGCATCTGTTTTTACAAGAAAGAACATGTAATATAAACTGTATGCGTGTGTGTGTGCTTGGGGTGGGCAGTGGGGTGGGGGCTGATGAAGAGTGGAAAACCGAGAGACCTGTCAAACACGGAGGGTGCTTCTCTGTCGGGGAGGTCCAAGGTTTTATTGCCTGAGAACTGTGTAACCTGCTGCCAAAGGGGAAGTGGGCTCCACCCTACCTACCCAAATGAAAGCTGCAATAGCAAGGGACAGGTGGAGAAGTCATTAGGAAGTCTTTGTTTAAAATGTAGAAACAGCATGAATGCTCCCTGCTATCTTTCATGGGATGGCTCCCCATACATGTGGTTCTGAGACAAGCAACATCATGTCCATAGTGGTGGAAAAGACATTTTGCATACTCTTTTAAAATCTTGAAAATTTGGCTTGCATTTGCTTCTACCCAGATCTTCTTGAAAGAATTTTTTTTCTTTCTTTTTTAATCACTGCATGCTTTCATAGCAATTTATCTTCGAGCTCTGGTTAATTTTATTGTTTATTAGAAGTCGAAGGTTTTATGGTGGAACAGAGTGTGGGCCGGAGTTAAGTGCTAGAGTAAGGAGGGAGCTGGCTGACTATGTTGCAGGAAGCTAGATGCAGCAGGGACACACATTTATAGCCTTTAAGAATTTCATCTTGATTTGAAGGGGATCTGGATCTGAGAGGGCCACATATGCTCTGAGCAGGGTTGTGCAACTAACAGCATAGAGCGTGATGGTCTAGGACTGTTTTTGTTATGTTGTTCCAAGAGGAGGGCAAATCAAGCAAGGTGTGTCTAAACCATTCTTAGTTCCGCCTTAGCTCTTATATCTAGACTGCCTGGGACCAGGCAGGAGATAGATTATTGCAGTTAAAAAATAGAAATCTAAAGAGATGTTTTCTAAGAGTCTTCTGCCGCTTAGGAAAGACTTGGGAATGGCCCAATAAAATGGAAAAGATACCTTGTATAAGCAGGCCGGAGAGGACTTTTTAATCAGGTATTGACTTTTTTAAAATTAATAAACTTTATTTCCTTAGAGCAGTTTTAGGTTCAAAGCAAAACTGAGCAGAGAGTACAGAGAGTTCCTATGCATTCCCTGCCCCCGCGCCCTGCAACCTTCCCTCTGACCGTCAACATCCCCCACCAGAGTGGTACATATGGTACAATGGTTGAACCGACACTGACACATCGTTATCATCTAAAGACCATAGTTTACATTATGGATTTACTCTTGATGTTGCACGTTCTGTAGGTTTGGGCAAATGTATAATGACATATATCCACTGTTGTAGTATCATACAGAATGGTTTTACTGCCCTAGAATCTTTGCTGTTCTGCCTTTTCATCCCTCCCTCTTCCCTAGAAGCCACTGCCCTTTGTACTGCCTTCACAATTTTGCCCTTTCTGTAACGTCATATAGTTGGAATCCCACAAAACATAGTCTTTTCGCGTTGGATCCTTTCACCTTGTAATACACATTTGGGGTTTTTCCGTGTGTTGTCATAACTTGATAGCTTGTTTCTTTTTAGTGCTGAATGACATTGTGTTGTCTGGATGCAGCTATTTAATTTCAGGTGAAGAATTCTGCTGAAAAGGAAGAAACAGAAATGTGGTTTGCGCTACGGCGGGCAGAAGATGGACTTAACTAAACACCTATCTGCACCAGTGAAAGGCACACGAATGAGGCCATCCCATTTTTCTTGGTAGAACAGAATGGAGTTTTCTACTACAGAGTCTGCTCTCTATTCTGGGAGTTTCTGCATTGTCACAATGGAATCCCATTCTACTGAGTTCTCTAAATGTTTGATCTATATTTGTTAGTGGAGACAGAGCTTCCTGCTTGACCACAGCACACTGGATTCTCTGTTAGGAGAGAGAGCTTTCTATTGAAAGAAAATGTCCAGAAGTCAGGTCTTATCACATGAGGAATTTGCGTGTCGTTAATGTGCCATCATACTCTGGAGTGTTGAGTATTGTTTTGCCATAAAGGACAGTTCCATACTAATCAATTTTAGCTTTTTTGCTTTTGTTGGTAAGCAAACCCTTAGGCAACCTTTTCTTCTTTAGATTTAATAATGAGAGAAGAAAAGAAATTTCACATGAAAGGTGAAACAGACACAGAAGAGATATTTAAAGTGAGCATGAGGATGTTAAGTTTTGGGGCCAAAGAATCAATCGATTATATAACCATGGTGTGTCAGAAAGCAGAGTAAGGAGCTGATTAGCACTTTTCCAATCCTGTTGGATTTAGCAGAGTTGGCTTTGAGCATTTTCCAGTTTGATGCTGAATGTCACAAGGAGACACGTGGGTTTGGCTGTTTGTTAATGATATGTTGTTAGCATTTTCTTGAGTACTGACATGGAAGAGCGGGTGCCGCTGACTCAGTGCAATAAACATTTGACTCATTGTGACAGAACATCTTTTCATGACGAAGGGCACCACCTGCCAGACAGAGTGCCAAAGCCTGATTTATAATCTCTCAAGATCAACACTAACGAACTTCGGATTCCCTCACATCGCCTGCCACCTCTGCAATGCCAGAATGGGCATCGCTTGTCCCATCTCATGACCTTCAGCATGGGAAGCCTCTTGCTCTGATGTCTCACTCAATGCCCCCTTTCCAAACTCAGAGCCCCTCAACTCTTCTGTTTTCAACTGTGAAGAAGACGTTTTATTCCGAAGGTGATTTCCATTAGACTTTATAACCAGGGCATGTAGGAATTCCCAGAATAGATGCTGAAAAAATATGATCTGTCTAAACATGAAGAGAGTCAAGAGTCGGTAAACAGTCCATATGACAGGCATTGGGTAAGGTACTGAGATGAATAAGGCCCAACATTTAACTTGAGAAGTTGACAGTGAGTGTGGTAGAAAGTCATTTAAACAAATACCCATGGTACAGCCTGATATGGGCAGCAGTATAAACATAAACACATAAACACAAAGTATTTAACTTTGTGGAGGGGCCAATGGGGTGTGTGTCATGGAAGGCTCCATTTAGTTCACTAGGTGGACAAAAGGAGGTGGGAGGGGGCATTCTAGGCAGAAAGAATCACATGTCCAAGGCACAGAAGTATAGGACCTTATAGCAATTAGAAACTCATTATTGTTAGAGCATAAAGATGGGAAGGTAAGGGTAGGACAGCTGAGTGGCCGGAGATGAGGTAAAAGCCACACCAGGAAGCAACTTTTATGTCATTAAGGAGCTTGTGTTTATCTGGGAGTTATGGGGAGGCATTAAAGGACTCAATCAGCAGAGTGACTTGTTCCCCTATGTTTTAGAGAGGCATTTGTGAGTACCATAGAGGCTGATTTAGGAGAGGACGAGATTGACAGAGGGAGGCCAGTTAGGAAGCTGTCAGCATATGTCAGCTTCTGTAGGTAAGAAGACTGAAGACATGAAACAGACAAGAGAGGTTGGTGTTAGATGGAAGATGGACGGAATGTGAGGATCTGGTTGAATGTGGGGAATGAGGGAGGGATCTGGAGGACTCCAAGCTCTCTGTCTTACAGAGACGGTCACTACCACAGTGAAGCCACCAGTGAGGTAGAGATTACATGGGGCGAAGCGGAATTTGTGAGTCGTGTGGTGGGGTGGTCATTATGGCAGCGTTAAGAACAAAGACTTGGGGGCTGGGCAGTCTGCTTTTAGGATGTCTGTGGGACAGCGGGTGGAGGAGTCCAGTGGATAGTGGGATGTGACCCATCTCACTGGAAGGTCAGGCTGGCATACTTCATAGGGACCCTCAGGTCTAGGTGTTTTGTTCTTTGAAAAAAAAAAGATACAGTAGTTGCCCCCTTATCTGCAGTTTGCTTTCCATGGTTTCCGTTTCTCAGGGTTCATCAGTCAGTAAGTGATGATCCTTCTTCTGACATACTGTCAGGTCAGTTGTAGCCCACCACGGTGTCACACAGCCAACATCATTCATCTCCTCTCAGGTCCTCCTGGAGGCATTTTATCCTCTCACATGATCTCAAGGAGAAGGGTGAATACGGTATAATATTTTGATAGAGAGGGAGAAAGAGACTGCAGTCACATTACTTTTATTACGGTATAATTTGTTATTCTTGTTACTCTGTGCCTAATTGAAAAATGAAACTTTATTGTAGGTATCTATGTGTAGGAAGAAACAGAGTATATATAGGGTCTGGTGCTATCCATGTTTCCAGGTATCCCCTGGGGGTCTTGGAACGTATCCCTGGGGATAAGGGTCTACTGTACACTAAAGCTTAGGTATTTGGTGTTATCTGTCAGGGGTCCAGCTTGTCAGGGTTCTTGTTTCTAAGATACCTGTTGTTCCAAATGAAGCTTAAAATTTTCATTTCAATGTTTACATGTTTATAGATAAGACAAACATCTGTTCTTGTTCTTTACCTTTTCTTCTTGCAGTGGAGACTATTGATAGCACCTACTTGGAGTTAAGCAGTCATGTCTCCCTGTCTAATATCCCCACTTCATCTGATCTTTGTCTGCCTCTCTCACCATGCTCCAGTCATCACAATAAATGCATCACCGGTCTCATTTTATCTAACTCACTGCGGTGAGTGCTTTTCAGCTCCATTTTAAAGATCAGCAAATAGGCTGAGATGAGTGAAGTGAATTGTCTGTTGAAAAACAGAGCTGAAATTTGCAGAACTTGACTTTGAACCTGATTGATTCCAATGCCTAGATTCTTTTTTTTTTAAATTTTATTTTATTATGTTACGTTAATCACGTTACATCATTAGTTTTTGATGCAGTGTTCCATGATGCATTGTTTGTGTATAACACCCAGTGCTCCATGCTGTACGTGCCCTCTTTAATACCCATAACCAGGCTAACCCATCCCCCCACCCCCTCCCCTCTAGAACCCTCAGTTTGTTTCTCAGAGTCCATAGTCTCTAATGGTTCGTCTCCCCCTCCGATTTCCCCCCCTTCATTTTTCCCTTCCTACTATCTTCTTTTTCTTTTTCTTTTTCAACATAGAATGTATTATTTGTTTCAGAGGTACAGGTCTGTGATTCATCAGTCTTACACAATTCACAGCGCTCACCATAGCATATACCCTCCCCAATGTAGCCACTCCATCCCTCCCACCCCCACCACTCCAGCAACCCTCAGTTTGTTTCCTGAGATTAAGAATTCCTCATATCAGTGAGATCATGTGATACATGTCTTTCTCTGATTGACTTATTTTGCTTAGCATTATACCCTCTAGTTCCATCCATGTTGTGGCAAATGGCAAGATTTTGTTGTTGTTGTTGTTGTTTTTATGGCTGCATAATATTCCATTGTGTATATATATACCACATCTTCTTTATCCATTCATCTGTCAATGGACATCTGGGCTCTTTCCATAGTTTGGCTATTGTGGACATTGCTGCTATAAACATCGGGGTGCGCGTACCCCTTCGGATCCCTACATTTGTGTCTTTGGGTAAATAACCAGTAATGCAATTGCTGGGTCATACGGTAGCTCTATTTTCAACTTTTTGAGAAACCTCCACACTGTTTTCCAGAGTGACTGCACCAGCTTGCATTCCCACCAACAGTGTAGGAGGGTTCCCCTTTCTCCGCATCCCCGACAACATCTGTCGTTTCCTGACTTGTTAATTTTAGCCATTCTGACTGGTGTGAGGTGGTATCTCATTGAGGTTTTGATTTGGATTTCTCTGATGCCGAGTGATGTTGAGCACTTTTTCATGTGTCTGTTGGCCATTTGGATGTCTTCTTTGGAAAAATGTCTGTTCATGTCTTCTGCCCATTTCTTGATTGGACAATTTGTTCTTTGGGTATTGAGTTTAATAAGTTCTTTATACATTTTGGATACTAGCCCTTTATCTGATATGTCATTTGCATATATCTTCTCCCATTCTGTCGGTTGTCTTCTGTCGGTTGTCTTTTGGTTTTGTTGACTGTTTCTTTTGCCGTGCAAAAGCTTTTTATCTTGATGAAGTCCCAATAGTTCATTTTTGCCCTTGTTTCCCTTGCCTTTGGCGATGTTTCTGGGAAGAAGTTGCTGCGGCTGAGGTCGAAGAGGTTGCTGACTGTCCTCTCCTTTAGGATTTTGATGGATTCCTGTCTCACATTTAGGTCTTTCAACCATTTTGAGTCTATTTTTGTGTGTGGTGTAAGGAAATGGTCCAGTTTAATTTTTCTGCCTGTGGCTGTCCAATTTTCCCAACACCATTTGTTGAAGAGACTGTCTTTTCTCCATTGGACATTCTTTCCTGCTTTGTCGAAGATGAGTTGACCATAAGTTGAGGGTCCATTTCTGGGCTCTCTATTCTGTTCCATTGATCTATGTGTCTGTTTTTGTGCCAGTACCATACTGTCTTGATGATGACAGCTTTGTAATAGAGCTGGAAGTCCGGAATTGTGATGCCTCCAGCTTTGCTTTTCTTTTTCAACATTCCTCTGGCTATTCGGTTTCTTTTCTGGTTCCATACAAATTTTAGGATTATTTGTTCTATTTCCTTGAAAAAAGTGGATGGTATTTTGATGGGGATTGCATTCAATGTGTAGATTGCCCTAAGTAGCACTGACATCTTCACAATATTTGTTCTTCCAATCCTTGAGCATGGAACGTTTTTCCATTTCTTTGTGTCTTCCTGAATTTCTCTCATGAGTATATTATAGTTTTCTGAGTACAGATTCTTTGCCTCTTTGGTTAGATTTATTCCTAGGTATCTTATCGTTTTGGGTGCAGTTGTAAATGGGATCAACTCCTTAATTTCTCTTTCTTCTGTCTTGTTGTTGGTGTATATAAATGCAACTGATTTCTGTGCATTGATTTTATATCCTGCCACTTTACTGAATTCCTGTATGAGTTCTAGCAGTTTTGGGGTGGAGTCTTTTGGGTTTTCCACACAAAGTATCATGTCATCTGCAAAAAGTGAGTTTGACTTCTTTGCCGATTCGGATGCCTTTTATTTCTCTGTTGTCTGATTGCTGTGGCTAGGACTTCTAATACTATGTTGAATGGCAGTGGTGATAGTGGACATCTCTGCCATGTTCCTGACCTTAAGGGGAAAGCTCTCAGTTTTTCCCCATTGAGAATGAGATTCACTGTGGGTTTTTCGTAGATGGCTTTTATGATATTGAGGTATGTACCCTCTATCCCTACACTCTGAAGAGTTTTGATCAAGAAAGGATGCTGTACTTTGTCAGATGCTTTTCCTGCATCTATTCAGCGGATCATACAGTTCTTTTTCTTTCTTTTATTAATGTAGTGTATCACATTGATTGATTTGTGGATGTTGAACCAACCTTGCACCCCAGGAATAAATCCCACTTGGTCGTGGTGAATAATCCTTTTAATGTACTGTTGGATCCTATTGGCTAGTATTTTGGTGAGGATTTTTGCATCCATGTTCATCAAGGATATTGGTCTGTAATTCTCCTTTTTGATGGGGTCTTTGTCTGGTTTTGGGATCAAGGTAATGGTGGCCTCATAAGATGAGGTTGGAAGTTTTCCTTCCATTTCTATTTTTTGGAACAGTTACAGAAGAATAGGTATTAATTCTTCTTTAAATGTTTGGTAGAATTCCCCTGGGAAGCCATCTGGCCCTGGGCTCTTGTTTGTTGGGAGATGTTTGATGACTACTTCAATTTCCTTAGTGGTTATGTGTCTGTTCATGTTTTCTATTTCTTCCTGGTTCAGTTTTGGTACTTGTTACATCTCTAGGAATGCCTCGATTTCTTCCAGATTATCTAATTTGCTGGCATATAGTTGCTCATAATATGTTCTTATAATTGTTTGTATTTCTTTGGTGTTGGTTGTGATCTCTCTTGTTTTATTCATGATTTTATTTATTTGGGTCATTTCTCTTTTCTTTTTGATAAGTCTGGCCAGGGGTTTATCAATCTTGTTAATTCTTTCAAAGAACCAGCTCCTAGTTTCGTTGATCTGTTCTACTGTTCTTTTGGTTTCTATTTCATTGATTTCTGCTCTGATCTTTACTATTTCTCTTCTCCTGCTGGGTTTAGGCTTTCTTTGCTGTTCTTTCTCCAGCTCCTTTAGGTGTAGGGTTAGATTGTGTATTTGAGAACTTTTTTGTTTCTTGAGAAAGGCTTGTGTTGCTATATAATTTCCTCTTAGGACCGCCTTAGCTACATCCCAAAGATTTTGAACAGTTGTGTTTTCATTTTCATTGGTTTCCATGAATTTTTTTAATTCTTCTTTAATTTCCTGGTTGACCCATTCATTCTTTAGTAGGATGCTCTTTAGCCTCTATGTATTTGAGTTCTTTCTGACTTTCCTCTTGTGATTGAGTTCTAGTTTCAAAGCATTGTGGTCCAAAAATATGCAGGGAATGATCCCAATCCTTTGGTACCGGTTGAGACCTGATTTGTGACCTAGGATGTGATGTACTCTGGAGAATGTTCCATGGGCACTAGAGAAGAATGTGTATTCTGTTGCTTTGGGGTGGAATGTTCTGAATATATCTGTGAAGTCCATTTGGTCCAGTGTGTCATTTAAAGTCTTTATTTCCTTGTTGATCTTTTGCTTAGATGATCTGTCCATTTCAGTGAGGGGGTTGTTAAAGTCCCCCACTATTATTGTATCATGTTGTCGATGTGTTTCTTTGCTTTTGTTATTAATTGGCTTATATAATTGGCTGCTCCCATGTTAGGGGCCTAGATATTTACAAATGTTAGATCTTCTTGTTGGATAGACCCTTTAAGTAGGATATAGTGTCCTTCCTCATCTCTCATTACAGTCTTTGGTTTCAAATCTAATTTGTCTGATATAAGGATTGCCACCCCAGCTTTCTTTTGGTGTCCACTAGCATAGTTTTCCACCCCCTCACTTTGAATCTGGGGGTGTCTTTGGGTCTAAAATGAGTCTCTTGCAGACAGCATATCGATGGGTCTTGCTTTTTTATCCAATCTGATAGCCTGTATCTTTTGATTGGCACATTTAGCCCATTTACATTCAGGATAACTGTTGAAAGATATGAATTTAATGCCATTGTATTGCCTGTAAGGTGACTGTTACTGTATACTGTCTCTGTTTCTTTCTGGTCTATGTTACTTTTAGGCTCTCTCTTTGCTTAGAGGACCCCTTTCAATATTTCTTGTAGGGCTGGTTTTGTGTTTGCAAATTCCTTTAGTTTTTGTTTGTCCTGGAAGCTTTTGATCTCTCCTTCTATTTTCAATGACAGCCTAGCTGGATATAGTATTCTTGGCTGCATATTTTTCTTTTTTTTGTAAATTTTTTTATTGTTTTTTTTTTTTTTTTAAAGATTTTATTTATTTATTCATGAGAGACAGAGTGAGAGAGAGGCAGAGGGAGAAGCAGGCTCCCAAGGAGCAGGGAACCCGATGTGGAACTCGATCCCAGGACCCTGGGATCATGACCTGAGCCGAAGGCAGACGCTCAACCATCTGAGCCACCCAGGCGCCCAAATTTTTTTATTGTTATGTTAATCCCCATACATTACATCATTAGTTTTAGATAGAGTGTTCCATGATTCATTGTTTGTGCATAACACCCAGTGCTCCATGCAGAACGTGCCCTCCTCAATACCCATCACCAGGCTAACCCATCCTCCCACCCCCCTCCCCTCTAGAACCCTCAGTTTGTTTTTCAGAGTCCATCGTCTCTCATGGTTCTTCTCCCCCTCCGATTTCCCCCCCTTCGTTCTTTCCCTCCTGCTACATTCTTCTTCTTTTTTTCTTTCTTAACATATATTGCATTATTTGTTTCAGAGGTACAGATCTGAGATTCAACAGTCTTGCACAATTCACAGCGCTTACCAGAGCACATACCCTCCCCAGTGTCTATCACCCAGTCACCCCATCCCTCCCACCCCACCCCCCACTCCAGCAACCCTCAGTTTGTTTCTTGAGATTAAGAATTCCTCATATCAGTGAGGTCATATGATACATGTCTTTCTCTGTTTGACTTATTTCGCTCAGCATAATACCCTCCAGTTCCATCCACGTCGTTGCAAATGGCAAGATCTCATTCCTTTTGATGGCTGCATAATATTCCATTGTATATATATACCACATCTTCTTTATCCATTCATCTGTTGGTGGACATCTTGGCTCTTTCCACAGTTTGGCTATTGTGGACATTGCTGCTATGAACATCGGAGTGCACGTACCCTTTCAGGTCCCTACTTTTGTATCTTTGGGGTAAATACCCAGTAGTGCAATTGCTGGATCATATGGTAGCTCTATTTTCAACTTTTTGAGGAACCTCCATACTGTTTTCCAGAGTGGCTGCACCAGCTTGCATTCCCACCAACAGTGTAGGAGGGTTCCCCTTTCTCCGCATCCCCGCCAACATCTGTCATTTCCTGATTTGTTAATTTTAGCCATTCTGACTGGTGTGAGGTGGTATCTCATTGAGGTTTTGATTTGGATTTCCCTGATGCCAAGTGATGTTGAGCACTTTTTCATGTGTCTGTTGGCCATTTGGATGTCTTCTTTGGAAAAATGTCTGTTCATGTCTTCTGCCCATTTCTTGATTGGATTCTTTGTTCTTTTGGTGTTGAGTTTGGTGAGTTCTTTATAGATTTTGGATACTAGCCCTTTATCTGATATGTCATTTGCAAATATCTTCTCCCATTCTGTCAGTTGTCTTTTGGTTTTGTTGACTGTTTCCTTTGCTTTGCAAAAGCTTTTTATCTTGATGAAGTCCCAATAGTTCATTTTTGCCCTTGCTTCCCTTGCCTTTGGCGATGTTTCTAGGAAGAAGTTGCTGTGGCTGAGGTCGAAGAGGTTGCTGTCTGTGTTCTCCTTTAGGATTTTGATGGACTCCTGTCTCACATTGAGGTCTTTCAACCATTTGGAGTCTATTTTTGTGTGTGGTGTAAGGAAATGGTCCAGTTTCATTCTTCTGCATGTGGCTGTCCAATTTTCCCAACACCATTTGTTGAAGAGACTGTCTTTTTTCCATTGGACATTCTTTCCTGCTTTGTCAAAGATTAGTTGACCATATAGTTGAGGGTCCATTTCTGGGCTCTCTATTCTGTTCCATTGATCTATGTGTCTGTTTTTGTTTGGCTGCATATTTTTTTATTTAGTGCTCTGAATATATCATCCAGTCCTTTCTGGCCTACCAGGTCTCTGTGGATAGATCTGTTGCCAATCTAATGTTTCTACCATTGTAGGTTACAGATCTCCTGTCCCAAGCTGCTTTCAGGACCTCCTCAGAGTACAGCTTGAAAACCACTGAACTGGATGATCTCTAATAGTTAGCGGTTTTAATATTACTGATTAGACCTTAAAGTTAGGGTGGTATTTTGTTTTCTAATAGCATTTATCCATTATTTAAAATTAAAAAAAATTGAAATATATTTTATGTATAACTTTATATAAATTTAAGGTGTACAACATGTTAACTTGTTATATATTGTAATATGATTGCCATTGTCGTGATAATTAGCATCTCTATCACTTTACTTAAGAATTATTTCCTTTTAGTGATTGGAATAATTACGTTTTAGTCTCTTAGCAAGTTTGATGATCACAGCATAGTATTGTTGTAGATATTCACTTTACTATATGCATTAGATCTCTCATTAGGACTTATTTACCACTCTTAAGTTTTTACCTTTAAACAACATCTGTCCTCTCTCTAACTTTAGGTATTATTAACATATAATAAACTGTATATATTTAAAATGTACAATTTGATGAGTTTTGATCTATGTCTACATCCATGAAAGCATTATTACAATCAAGATAATGAACAGATCCATCGCCCTCAAAACTTTCCTTGTGACCCTCCTCATCATTTGCCCCACTGACGTGTTTTTACCATCAGAGATTAGTTTGCATTTTCTAGAGGTTTAAATAAGTAGATACTCATTTTAGGTCCGGCTTCTTTCACTCAGCATGATTATTTTGAGATTTATCTATAGAGTGTCTATCCATAGTTTCTTTCTTTCCAGTGCCAAGTGGTTTTCCATTGTATGTATGCATATTTTGGATGTTTCTAGTTTTTAACTATTAAAGGAAAGCTGCTATAAACATTCAGGCACTGTGTATGGGCATATGCTTTCTTTTTTCTTGGGAAAGCACCTAGGAGTGGAATGTCTGGGTCATATGGCCCTGTATGTTTAACTTTCTATGAAACTGTTGAACTGTTTTCCAAAGCGATCATAGTATTTTACATTTCTACTGGCAATATATGAAGGTTCCACTTCCTTTATGTCTTTCTGGCACTTGCTGTGGTCAGACTTGTTAGTTTAATCATCCTGCCAGATGCCTAGTACTATCTTATTGTGGTTTTAGATTGCATTGTTCTAATGAGTAATGATGTAGAGTGTCTTTTCATGAGCTTATTTGCCATCTATATAACGTCTCTGGTGAAGTATCTGTTCAAATAATGTCTATTTTTAAAACTTAGGTTGCTTTCTTGCGTTTAGAGAGTTATTTATGTATTCTTGCTACATATCCTTTGTCAGATACATGTTTTATAAATATTTTCTCCCAGTCTGTGGCTTGTCTTTTCATTCTCTAAACAATGTCTTTAAAAGGACAGACATTTTAAATTTTGGTGAAGCTGACTTTGTCAATATTTTCTTCTGTAGAGATGCTTTTGATGTTTTACCTAATGTGTGCATTTAGTGATAAAATTTCCCTATAAATCCTGCTTCAGTGGCATCCCACAAATATTGATATGTCCTCTCTTCATTCAGTTGACAAGACTTTCTAATTTCCTTTCTCATTTCTTCTGTGACCCACAGGTTATTTAGAAGTGTATTACTTAGTTTTCTAGTCGTTGGGGATTTTCCATATAATTTGTGTTATTGATTTCTAATTTAATTCCATTCTGGTCAGAGAATATACCTTGTATGAATTAAAACCTGTTCATTTATTGAGACTAGTTTTATGGCCTAGAACATAATCTATCTTGGACAATTTTCCTGTGCCCTTGAAAAGAATGTAGATTTGCTCTTGTTGGGTAGAGTGCTCTATAAATGTCAATTAGGTCAGGTTTGTTGATGGTGTTATTAAGTCTTCAATAACCTTACTGATTTTCTGTCTACTTGTTTTTATCAATTATTGAGAGCATATTGGAATCTCCCTAATTATGAATGTTTCTCTCTTCAGTTTTATCAGTTTTTGTTTCATGCTGAAACTCGGTTATTAGGTGCTTAAATGTCTATATACCTCTTGGTGAATTGACCCCTTTATTATTGCAAAGCAATTTCTTTATCCCTAGTAATATTCTTTGCTCTGAAATCTCCTTTCTTCTGATCTGTGTTAACATTTTTCTATCCTTTATTTTTAACCTGTGTGTGTCTTTGTATTTAAAGTGCATTTCGTGTAGGGGCATCCAATTGGGTTTTGTTTTTTATCTAATCTGATAGTCTCTGCCCTTTAATTGGGGTATTTTGACCATTTGCCTGTAATGTGACTATTGTTATAATTAGGGTTAAATCTATCTTCTTGCTGTTTGTCTTATCTGTTCTTTGTTTCCTTTGTCCTTCTTTCTGCCTTTTGAATTAATCAAAAATAATTCGTAAAGATTTTATTTATTTATTTATTTGAGAGAGAGAGAGAGAGAGAGAGCACAAGCAGGGGGAGTGGTAAGGGAGAGGGAGAAGCAGGCTCCCTGCGGAGCAGGTAGCCTGACCAATGGGGCTTGATCAATCGCAGGACCCTGGTATCATGACCTGGGCCAAAGGCAGATGCTTAACCAACTGAGCCACCCAGGCACCCCACCAAATATTTTTTTAAGGTTCCGTTTTATCTCATTTGCTGGCTTATTAGCTGTAACAGTTTGTTTTATTATTTCAGTGTTTCTTTTTTTAAGATTTTATTTTATTTATTTTAGAGAGAGAGAGTGGGAGCGAGCATGAGCAGAGGGGAGGGGCAGAGGGAGAGAGAGAGGCAGAGAATCCTAAGCAGACTCTGTGCTGAGCCTGGCCCCCGACATGGTGGTTTATCTCAGGACACTGAGATGATGACCTGAGCTGAAACCAAGTTGACACTTACCCAACTGAGCCACCCAGGCGCCCTTCAGTGGTTGTTTTTTGATTTACAGTGTACACCTTTTTTTTTTTTTTTTTAAAGATTTTATTTATTTGACAGAGAGAGACACAGCCAGAGAGGGAACACAAGCAGAGGGAGTGGGAGAGGGAGAAGCAGGCTTCCCGCTGAGCAGGGAGCCCGATGCAGGGCTTGATCCCAGGACCCTGGAATCATGACCTGAGCCGAAGGCAGACGCTTAACGACTGAGCCACCCAGGCGCCCCTCACTTTATGAATTATTGAAGAACTTTTTAATAGCATACAGTTGACCCTTTCACAATGCAGGGGTTGGGGCATTGACCCCCTGCACAGTTGAAAATCAAAATGTAACTTTTGACTCCCCCCAAATTTAATTATCAGTAACCTACTGTTGACTGGAAGCCTTATCAATAGCATAAACAGTCAATTAACACATATTTTGTATGTTATCTGTATTATATACTGTATTCTTATAATAAAGGAAGCTAGAGAAAAGAAAATGTTATTAAGAAAGTCATAAGGAAGAGAAAATACATTTACAGCACTGTACCATAAAAAATCTACATGTAAGTGGACCTGTGTATTTCAAACTCATGTTGCTCCAGAGTCAACTATACTTACATGTATCTCTTTTCAACCTTTGTGCTATACAGCCTTTGTGCTTATACATTTTACTTTTATGTATGTTACATTGTTATTATTTTTGGTTAATTATCACTTTTAAAAAAAATTTAATAAGAAAAACATCTTATATATTTACCACGTAGCTACTATTCCCAGTATTCTTCATTCCTTTATATAGATCCATATTTTCATCTGTTACCATTTTCTCTATGCCAGAAAGACTTCCTGTAACATTTCTTGTACTATAGGCTGGCAGGCGTTACAATCTTTCAACTTTTATATGTCTGAAAAAATGCTTGCTTCACCTTTGTTTTTGAGACATTTTTACAGAATTCCAAATCGGTAGTTTTTTTCTTTCAGTACTTCAGAGATGTTGCTACACTTCTTTTTCACAAATTCTGGTGAGAAATTTGCTGTCAACCTTACTTTTGTTCCTTTTTATATAATTTATCTTCTTCTTCTTTTTTTTTTTTCTTTGCAGCTTCTTTTAAGACTTTCTCTTTATCCCTGGTGTTCAGCTGTGAAGCATGCTGGGACCTTAGTGTCCTGGACCCTTTGAGTAAAGGACATAGGAAAAGGTCTATATTGGGATGTGGGCTGTAAAATTCAGATCATCCTAGATAGAGGCTGGCCAGGATACCATCAGAAGGGCAGGAACCTCAACTCAGGAGTTGAGTGGTACAGGGTAGGCGCTATGAGCAAGAGTAGGGTGACACTGATCTAGACCTCCCCATGTTTCTGGCATCATGACTCATTCCAGAACTCTGTAGTGATGACTGAAGCATGGGGTAGGAAGTAGGTGAGGCTGAACCCACATAGGGAAGCATCAGAGATTCTACTGCAAGGACTGGCAGATGGCAGACCTCAAAATAATGCAGAGTAAGAGTAGAACAGAATAATGGAAGTGATAAAGGGGAGTTGAATATCCAATCCCAAGACTTTAACTTTATAAAACAAACTCTTAGACCTGTGTGCTCACGTGCACGTGCATGTGTGATCTGCCTAGTAGAATTCCATTCCATTTTCAAAGTTGCTGTTTCCAAATGGGCAAAAAGTAAGAAGCACTTTGTACAAAATAACTAATAAAATATTTTTTTTTGAAAAAACCCTTAATATCACACACTACTGGTATTATTAAAAAGTTTTGTGTTAGAGATTTTAGAATAGTATCAGGAAGTAAAAAAGACCGAAAAAAAAGAAAAGAAAAAAAAAGAAACCCATGAACGCAAAACGCCTTTAACTGTTCCCACTTAGTTGATTAAAAAAATTATTTTAACATCTTGCATTTGATTTAATTTTGTTTTGACTTTGTATTGTTTGCTTCTTATTCTGTATGGACAAGTTCCTGCTGCCTATGGCCATCTTTGCAAACCAGGAACTCCTCTAAAACTTTTGTTTCATCTGATTAAATAAATTACTAATCATCTTGAAGGAGGGACAAGTCCAAAGTCACCACGTGAAGGATAATTCATAATAGTTTTTTTTAGCAACAACTTTCTCCCTTTCTTGCCAAACTAGTCAGCAGTCTGGCAGTTTGGTTTTTGCAATGAATCAGAATGTATGTGCCAGGCCATTTGCACCATCTGCTACAGGAGTGTCATGGGAGAGAGGACTGTGGACACCTGGTGGGTTGACGTTGAAATGTCAGCTGGAGGGTAAACACCAGCTCCAGTGATGAAAGACCAAGAAAGCAAAAAGCCTGGAAGGAGAAGAAGCTGCTGGTAACAGCAAAAGAGGCACAGCTGTTTCTGAACTGGGAAGGAGGTATGCATGTGTGTGTGTACATGTGATGTATGTATGTATGTATGTATTTCCAGCATCGGTGACCTTTTAGAATCTTAATGACAGGAGTCATTAAATTCATGGGGAAGGTAAAAGACTGTTAGGTGACATTACACATGTAAGTTCTGGTAAGAGCAACTGATGCTTTTTGTAGAAAGAACTGTAAAACATACATATATCAATGTTGCCTTTGGGTGACGTGGAGTGAGATTTTCCGACTGCATCCTCTGAGAATAAAGCGGTGATCATGGGCTCACAAAAGCTCTTTTAATTCCCCTCATGGTATATGTTATCCCCTACACCCAATTTTGATTTCTGGTTTTGTTAAGGAACTATTTAATACCCCCCAATTTTTTAGATGCCAAATACATGGTTTATTGTCAACAACCAGGATTGACTTGAATTGACAACTCATTCTGTTATATTATTATATAGTCAGAAAGAATAGCCACAGAGCAATTGTTAATCAAACTAAAGTTCTCATATTTGTAAATATCTCTTGATATTTAAGTCCCTCATGGAAAACTTCCCTATCCAGCAAGTAAACTTGTTTCTTTATTTAAATGTATATTCTGCAGTTACGATATACTAAAAGTATATGTTACTTTATGGGAATCTTACTAAGGTGGCGTACGGTTCAGATGAGCAATTGGGTATCCTGCTTTAATTTTTTTCTGGGCTAAAATCTTAACGGCTATTTAAATTATAAACACTTGGGGCCATCATCATCTGTCTTTATGTTAACATGGACACCTAATCTTTTTCTAAGAAAAATCTTGGCTCTGGCTAGGGCTCTCACTTGGCCTGTCTTTGTGGGTATCAAAACATATTTTCAGGCCTATGCCACATTTTAGACCCTTGTTCTAATTTCTAACCTGGCTAAGCTGAACCAAGCCATACAGCTCTGTGCTTCACAGGAACATAGAATACCTATTTTCTAATTGCTTTCAGGAAATACAACTCCAATTTGTAACTTTGTTATAATTACCAAATCTATCCCCCCAATTTTTAGGGTGATTAAAATATCCAGTAGTTGAAACCGACTGAGGAATACTTAAGCATGTTGCTTTTGATAAAGCCCGGGGCGTGGTAAGAGAGGAGTTGTGAGCCATTTTCCAATTATGGACTCTTGAAGTTGGTTCACTACAGTGAGAGTTCCCTATAAAAATAACTGTCTTCTGTGTGCTTTTATCTAGCTTACATGTACACACACATCCTTTCCTTCACTCTGGTGGTACACAGGGAGTAAGGATCATCATCAGTATCATGTTTGAAGGGATTCTGAACTTGGGAGTTCAAGGTCAAACAGTAGAGCAGACAGATTTCAAGGTCAAGTTGTCCCAGCCCCAAAGGACCATGCATATTTTATTCCACTATGCTGCATCATAAGATATTTGTGCATTCGTGCCACCTTGCTCCATTGTGGATAAGCAGGCCAGGGAGGTTCTGGAGTGGGATGCAGTGGACTTCCCTGGCATCTATTTCAAAAGTTCAGACCCCATCCCAAGCATTTCTAACTTCCCATAAGAGTTGGCTTGTAATAAACTTAAATGTAAATCATTTCTCGTGGCTGCCATGCAGTTATAATTTTGGTAGACATCTAAAATTCTTATCTCTACTTTTTCCATTTCTACCTCTCATCTCTCTCAAACTTGCATCCATTTTCTCTGTCCCTTTAGTTCAGTCTGTTACAATTTTTCACATGGAAGTTTGCAACTTCCCAGTAGGCTTTCTTCCTGCTTCTTACTACAGCTTTATACAGGATAGCTTACAATGTGACCTCTTACACCTTGCTTTCTCCCCTGCATCCTGAATTGCCTGCTGTTTTTTTAAGTGTAAAATGTACAAGACTATTTTGATTTCCTGATGCTTCTGTGTTCTTTGCTCCAAGTTTCTCATCTTCTCTGCCGGATGAACTCCTCCTAAGACTGAGCTCAAAAGCCTCCACTTCCATGAAGCCTTTGATGATTGTCTCAGCGTGTCTCCACCTTGCTCTTTCAGCATCTTGTTTATCCTAATTACAGTGCTCTAATTATTGGCTAATTGCCTGTCAACCATGCTGCACTGTGAACATTTGGAAGACAGAGCCTGAGTTATATTCATCTCTGCGGTCCCAGAACCAGCACAGTGCTTGGCAATTAAGGGGTGCTTAATGAGAATATTTTGAATGTGTTGTTTCTGAATGCCTTCTGAAACCTTCAGGAAGTGTTGTTGGTGTTTGGGGGAAGTATTTTATTGAGTATCTGTGGTGTGTCTTCAGGGGAGATATTTGAACACAACTGGGAACTACCAAAAGGAACTTGACAAATTATCTACTTTATAAATATAACTAAATGCCTTGGAATTGGCACAGTTTCTCAACTCTGATACTCAGGAGATCAGAGATTTAAATTTCCATTTACATATGATGATTCTAGCCTTTAACTACCACCCTAAAAGCTCTTCAGAGAGAGTGCCCCTACCATGACCCCAGAGTACCTACTAAGCATGCCTGCTTGCAAACCTCCCAGAATCCCCGAATTCTTCCCCCTGACACTGCAGAGAAAAATGAATGGGACCCAGATACCCAAGCAACCACTGAGGAATTATTTTGAAACACTTGCTCTCCTTCACTCTCCCACATCAACATCACCAGGTCCCACTAATTCTCCCTCCTTAATGATATTGCAAATCTGTTCTTTTTGCCCCAGTTTTATAGCTACCCCCATTGGGGGTCCCCACCTTTTCTTCGCAGATAACTGAAAAAGGCTTTGGCTTGCTTTGTCTCCTCCCATCATCTGTTCTCTACAGTGAGTTGAATGATTTTTCCGGAAACAAATCTGATCATGTGTTGGTCCTACATAAAGCTGTCTGTGGACTTCCATCACCCTCCGTAGAGTCCAAACTCCTCAGCCTGGCTCCCTAGGCCCTTCATGGTGTGGTGCCTACTTTCTATTCTAGTTGAGCTCTGCTCACTGCCCGCACCCCCCAGGGCTTTAGCCATATTGAATGACTTGCTTTTCCCCCAAAAGTGACATATTTTTTTGCTTTCAGGTTTTTGAACACAGTGTTTTCTTTTTCTAGAACTTCCCACCTACCTCCTCATTCCCACCCTCAACGTCCTATTCATCTTTTAGTCCTTAACTTAAACATTATCTCTTTTGGAAGAATTTATTTATTCTCCCAAACTAGGTTGCTCTTCATCATAAGTGTCCCATGAATACAGTATTATGATTCTTACCACAAGCATTGTGGTGATCTAATGCATGTTTGTCTCTCTCACTGGGCTGTGAACTCCATTGGTACAAGGCTAGGTCTTATTCATCGTTGTAATCCTAGTTTCTAATACAGTGTCTGAACACAGAAGTTGCTCAAGAAATATTTGTTGACTAAACAAATAATTGTCAATACATAGCCACATAAATACATTGGGCAATTTGCAAATACTTGGGTGATCTGCTCAGACAAAACTCTTCATAACCAATATAATCTTGACATTTGTTTTAACCCAGATACTTAGAGCATTAAAAAATATTCACCTACTTTATTCAGATCTTTATCTGTTTGCTTATGAAAGGTGAAAGAGTCAGTCCAGTCTAATTAGGCATGAAAAGGGTCTGGGGTGTGCAGCCTGGTCCTCTCATTCTCTGAGGGCATGTATTGTCTTGGCATCTGCCAATTAAAATAATAGTAATGGAGAAGTGAAACTGGGAGAGAATTCATATATCTTTTTATGGCAGGAACAAATTATGAATTTGAGGCAAAGGAGATTAAGTAGAAAATATTTTGACCTTGAGTAATAGAAAGTCTGAGAAAAGTTTATGTAGATAGAGAAATACTACTAACTTTCTTGCCCTAGGTTACTGCTGAGGGCAAAATTTACATGTGATTTCCAATCCGTCTATGGATGATCTCATTTAAAGTGTGTTGAAAGTCAGCCGTCCTTATCTACACTGACCTTCTTTGCTGTGTTTCACATCTAGGTGCAATTCATGCAACTACTCTGAAAACACCGGGGAGACTAGTTAAAAAAGGAATATACACACATAATAAGTTGAGTTACCAGCAGTGATTAGTCTGTTGTATGGGTAATTTTTTTAAGCTCTAAAAAATTAAACTCTTTGAAAAAATAATTTGTATCCATAGTAGATGTGGAGAGAATAGCCAGTTCCTAAAAATGTAGGAAAATGTTTATAATCTCAGAATTTGTTGATGTTTGGATACTTGGTGAAAGAGACTGTGATAGTGGTAAATCTTTTGGAAAATATCACTGTTCTGTTTGAGGAAGGTTGTCCTCAGGCAGCTTGGTGATTTGTTATATCCTGTGTGTATTTCTTGTCGTGTATGCCGTGACTTGTTCAGCACTCCTAGTTCATTCATTCAGTATTTATTGAGAGCATGGTAAGTGCCATTAACCTCTGGGTGCACAAAGGCGCCTGAGATGGAGATGCTGCTCGTGAGGAGTGCCTGGACTCAGGGTAGAACCACTGATACTAGTAATTACACGTCAGCAGGAGTAATGAAGGGACTAATTCTGCTTGGGGTGGGGGGGGGGTTGGTTTGAGAGAAGGCTTCAGGGCTCAGGTGACGTTTGACTTGTATCAAGTCCTTAAACAGGGTTTTCCAGGCTTTTGTTCAGGGTAGAGAGTGCAGAGTGGGGAGTGGGATGGGGTTTGAGGAGAACATTCCAGCCATCTGGACTAGTATGGGCAGAGCAATGTAAAGATACATGGGATATTGGAGGAAGGGTGGATATTTTGTCGGGGCAGTGGAGTAAGATTTTGGAGAGGGAGTGAGTGAAGACAAAACTCCAAAGGTGGGCTGTTTTCAAATCTTGAAAAACATGGTATAATAACTTCAAGACGTTATTACTGTATTTTACTCATTTCTAAGATACTTTGTAAGATAAACTTTTTAATTGAATCAAAATTTTATACATAAATATGTACACATACTCTTTATTTTGTTTTGTTTTGCAGGGCCCTGTGCCGTGTTTGTCCTTTCTTCCTTTCTTTCTTTTTTATAGTTTTAGTTTTAATTAAAGTGTAGTTGACATATAATAGTATATTAGTTTCAGGTGTACAACAGTGATTCAACAATTACATGCATTACAAAATGCTCACCCCAGTAAGTGCAGTGACCAACTATCACCACACAAAGTTATTATAATATTGACTATATTCTCTCGATTATACACATACTCTAGAAAGAAATAGTTTACCAGATATGCTTCAAAATTTTATTCATTCATTCACTCATTTATTCATTTGTCAAACACTAAGATCGTTCTTATGTGCCAGATGCTCTACTAAATGCTTTACCAATACTACCTCATTTTAAACAAAACAGAGCAGTCTTTTTTTCCCTCTCTGTATCACGTATTACATTCTTACTCAACAGGGACAACTATTTTAAACTATTTTAGTTGTTTCTTTTGATGTTTTCCTTATTGTTTCTAAATAACAGGCTAAGACTGCCATTTATTGATATTATCCATTTAAATCCTGCTATTATATAGTTATAGCCTTATTTTTGGTTGGGCCAGTATTCAGTATTTACATTACTATTTTCATGCAAATGTAATTCACCCAAGAGTCATATAGAATTCTGTGTTAAGTTTAATTTTTTTATGAAAAGTTTTTGTCCTTTCTGGACATTATACTTGTTTTGTTTGTTACTTGCTTTCTTTTCTATGTACTCATTACTAATTCTTCCCAAAAATCTTTTTCAGAAGTGTCAGTATTCTCTTAATACATCCAAACACATCAAGAATTCTATCACTTCTCCTCTTTTGAAGATGCAGCATCAACTGGAGCCCTCTGCTCTTCTGTTCTAGCCTGAGTCTCCTGCTCTTTGTATCTGCTACCCAGTTGCTGCTGTAGACTCTCCCTTTATCATCATTCTAGGGCTTTCTTTCATTTCTTTCCTGGGTTGAGTTCCCTACTTCTTCAATTCTATGTAGTTCTTTCTTGATTTACTCTCTTATTTTGGTAGAACGTCTGCTCTCATAGTTTCTTAAGGAATTGTCTATATGAAAACTTTTGTAGATCTTGAATATCTGATAATATATTTATTTTACTTTGATTCTGGCTAAGGTGAAATTTTGAATACCATTGGATTCTTGATACTTTGTGTGAAACCTATTTTCTTTTCCTTCTCCTAAGCTTATAAGATCTCCTCTTTGTCTCCAGCGCTTTAAAATTTCATCATAATGTGTCTTGGTATAGATCTTTTCCACTCTTCATTTTGGACAGTCAAATGAATCTTTGCAATCTGGAGACTCATGAATTCTATTCTGGGAAATTATCTTGAATATTTCCTCTTTTGTTTCCTCTTTTCATTCTTGCTGTAGCTCCCAATATTTTGTCTTGGAACTCTTGGACTTCTCTCTCTTCCCTCAGTGAGAAATAGGATAAAGGCCAAATAAATACTAATACTCAGTGATAACTCAGGCAGGAAAATGAAATAATGTCATATGATTGAGTTCATTCTTTTTACACATTAATGAAACAAGCGGCCATTTTAAATACATGGTTGCTTGAGTAGCTGGCCAACTATCTAGGAAATGCAGCTGCAAACCTCTAGTTTTCTAGAATATTTTAGAGCATGTGCCCATGAAAGACCCACCCCAAAAAACTAGCTTCATGCGTTGTAGGTGTTTATGTAGCAGAAATTACATCTTATATTAGAAATAAAAAATCTGGGATTGCTTGCTTTGAATTTGCCCAGATAGAGATTAGACTACTGCATTAAACTAAGAGATTGAAGGCCCAAGCAGGAAGATTACAAATTCTGCTGGAGCATAACACACTCAGAATTCTTTTTTTTTTTTTTTTAAGATTTTATTTATTTATTTGACAGAGAGAGACAGTGAGAGAAGGAACACAAGCAGGGGGAGTGGGAGAGGGAAAAGCAGGCTTCCCGCTGAGGAGTTCCATCGCAGAGCCCTGGGATCATGGCCTGAGCTGAAGGCAGATGCTTAATGACTGAGCCACCCAGGTGCCCCACACACTCAGAATTTCCTTTACAATAGGAAAATAGCTAGAAGTAGTAAGTCTTTTCCTATTTCTTCCAGAAACTGGTTTCTAGAGTTACATTCCCTCTCATAAGGCTTTATAGAAAGAAAACTAGTTCCTCCAAATAAGAGCTGGGGTCCTTTAACTGGGTAATGATTTGGGATGTTGGTTGTTGGTAGAATTTGCATATATTTAAAGAAGCTATGTAACCATCGTAAACTTCAAGAGTATTCTTGAGATAGTTGTAAAACTTCTGGACAATCTGAGTTTTGGACTGTGTTGTTCTTTAGGATCTAGATAAATAGAGGATTAAGGTTACCTCCAAAGCCTAGGGATAAAGTCTGAAGATGTTGGGGACTCTGATGCTTTATTTTTCTTCCTCTTAATCAGTGCATTCTCCTAAGCAGATTTAATAGTAAGGATATTAATATTAGTTAAAATGTAGTAAGCATCTACCTGTACTTATTATACAATTAACTACGACAGGTGCTATGCTTTCTTTCTCTCATATCTCATTTAATTGTTCCATTCATTTTATGAAATACACCTAATTCATTATATTATTTTGCAACTGAGAAAAATAAGAAGCACAGAGAGGTTAAGAGTGTTGGTCCAACTCACGGAGCTAGTGAGACAGAGACAGAATTTGAACGCAAGCAGTCAATCCCCAGAGGCCGGTCTCATTTGGCAACCCAGAAATGAAGTTAGTCATGGAAAGGCTAATAAGCCAGCAAAAGCAGCACAGCTGGCTGTTGTGGGCAGGGCCCGGGGCAGACTCATGCATGCATGGACGAGAGGGTTGCTATAGGTGTGTAGTCAGAGAGACAGGTGGTTCATAGGAGCCACTTACATGGTCTTTAATTGTACCTTCAGAAGTCTGGCTTTCACTTAGAGCATTTAACTAAAATAATTTTCTTTGAGATTAGCAATGACCTCCCGATACTGGTGATTTAGTATCTGATGGCCTTTGCTCAGTTTTTAGTCTCTTTGACCTGTCTTCCCCACTCAACACATTCCCCGCCACTGCCCCTTCTCTGCTGAAGGTCTCTCCATGTCTCTCCTCTTTTGCTCTTTTGCTCTTTTTCTTTCTCTCTGTGCTCTCTTGCTTCAGAAAGGAAGAAATATCTGTAATAATGTAAAAAAAAATGATGTAAAAATAAAATGGTTGAAGAAAACAGGCAAAGGGAAAAGCATAGGAAGGATCACGAAGATCGTACCAGGGGTGAGAGAGTACGCAAAGTGTCACATCTAATTGGGAACATTTGCTAGAGCTGGGCCACAAATTTGGATCTAGTTTCTCAGGAGCTACATAAAAAGCTTTCACAATTGATTACATGATTCATAGTGTCCTTAAGATAAAAACAAATTTGTTGTTCAAGAGGAACAAACATTTCCTAGAACTGAGACTCAGGAGACATTTACCTGGGAACATAGTGACTGTTCTCAATAACATTTTGACTCTAAACCCAGTCATGCTTTCAAAAGACTCTTTCTCTATATTTCTGCATGGCCCACTCCCTCACTCCCCTGGGGCCTCTTTTCAGTTGTCACCCTCTCAGGCATGCCTTCTTGGTGGCCACATCTAAAATGGCACCTGCTGTCATCCCTTTATATCTCCTTTCTCTGTTTTATTTTTCTGCTCACAAGCTGACAAATCTTTATTAGTTTAGTTATTGTTTATTTTCCTCTTTAGAATATGAGCTCTATGAGATCAGGGACATCAATTTATTCCTATCCTATAAGTGCCTAGGAGAGTGTATGACACATGGTGGTATCAGTATATAGTTGCGGATGAATGAATGGCCAAAATGTCATCAGTAAGCGCTAGGAGCTTTAAGGTGATACTTCTTAGAAAGTACCTTGTTTGAGGTAGAGCATGACTGGCCAGTTACTGTACTAGTTGAGTTGGTTGGCTTTTTGTATCGGGTCAGTACAGCAGGTTGAGACTTGGGAAATAAGGAATATTCTCAAGTGAAATTGTGAGGAGGGTGACCCCTGTCCTTTTCCATAACAGAAAAGGTTGGCAGACCATGTTACTTCCTGAGGCAGGGAAAGAGCTATAGATTATCAAGTTGTGAAACAACGGGGATGGGATTGGTTCTCAAGGAGAATACCTCTTAGCATAATCTTGAGTTAGGACCCAAGAGGGGTGCTGTGGGACGAGAGTGCGTGTGGCATGGGGTATGGCCATTATGACTGAGCCATCCTTCGGAGACTCAATCCTTTCCTGTTCTTCCTTCAGAAGACAAGGAAAATATTAGGGAAATCAACCTCAGCTGTGTCCATAAAACTTTGTGAGGGAAACTTGTGCCCATTTTATGAAGGTAAACTTCCTGTCCTTAGGTTTTCCAACCTGAGTCATGACAAAAAAGGCAGCCTTCAGCAGGAGCACATCAGATTCATGTTTAAAAGTCCTATTTGTGATAACTTCCATTTTGGTCAGTTTATCCGCTTTTTGTGTTAAGGGAAGAAATGCTCCTGAATCTGCTGAGAAGGAAGATAACCGACCTGGAAATAAGTATTTTAGAAGCGGGTAAGTTTGTAAGTGGTGCAGGCAGTCTGGTTAAGGGCCATTTACTTTACTTTCTTCTATGAGGACCTTCAACATCATTTGCCTCCTTACCAAGGCCTGATTCTGGAATGTTACATGAAGGACTCAGTTTTCGCAGTTACCATGTCTCTGGTTGGCAGAATACCATTGACCTTTGCTAAAAAATACACAGGCAATATATATCAGAGGTCATGGATGCGAAAACACAGTTTTTCTTTTCATTGACTATGTTATTTATTTATTTTCATTTTTTTTAGTCCAGTCTTACACAGGCTAGAGAATTCACTGGGGGCACCAGAAAAGCAGACTTTGGATAGCTAGAGGTACAGGAGATTAGAGGGTGAAGGTAAGGGTGGGGAAGAAGTACCCAAACTTCCCAGCTATGGTGGTTTGTGCCCTTCATATGCTACTATCCCTTGATGTTCATTATGAAAGTATGTTTAGGGGCATCTGGGTGGCTCACTCAGTTAAGCATCCGACTCTTGACCTCAGCTCAGGTCTTGATCCCAGGTTCGTGAGTTCAAGCCCTGTGTTCGAGCTCCCGCATGATGTGGAGCCTACTTAGAAAAAAGAAATAATAAAGTAAAATTTAAAAATGCAAAATTATTAAAAAAATAAAAATATGTTCAAATCAGGAAGCAGTATAAAAGAGGAAAAAATGAAGGAAAGTTAAAAAAAACTTAAAAGGGACAGTTGGTCGAGTGGAGGTTAAAATTTAAAAAGAGAGACTAAGGTAAGAAAAATTAAGCTAAAAGGAAATGAAGTGGAAGCTAAAATAGAGACTTAAAACTGCTACAAAGGTAAAAGGGTACGAGTTTAAAAATACAAAACACATGAGATTTTAAAAATAAAAGATAAAATACTATAAGCCAATGAGATAAAAGGTTAAAACATGACTAAAAGCTATAATGGTTCAGGCTAAAAGGCTAAAGCCTGTGAGATGAAAATCTAAAAACAGACCATTCCTGGGGATTAAGGCTTTGGAACAGGAAATCAGAACTAACACGGAAAAAAAAAAAAAAAGGAAAAAAATTAAAATTGTAAGAGTAAAGTGGATTAGTGAAGGTATGATTTTTTTTTCAATTAACAGGAACACAAAAGAGGACTGGTTCAAGGAAATGGAGTATGTGGCGAAATTCTCAGGGCAGCCTGGTCTTCCCAGTGGGGGACAGAGGGCTGGGATGAGGCTGCACTGATGGTGTCCTTGCACGTGGTGGTGGGGGGAGGGGGTCCAGGGCAGAGGGCAGAAACTTGTCACCCCCTGGGAGCTGGGGAGAGGATTACAAAAGAAGGAACTGGCCTGGCTTCTGGAGCCTCGTAGGGAAGCAGCTCCTCACTCTATCCTTTTAAAATCCCCCCTGACTTGCTCTCCCTTTTCCCCAGTTCATTCTGGCCGCCCCTCAGCCAACTGGCCAGCTTCTGCCTTCAGCACCTCCTCTCTGCTCTTTGCACTGGCTGCCTTCCTAAGCCTTTTCCCTTCCAGTCTCTTCCCACTTTGCAACCGGACTAATCTTCTGAAAACACAGTTTTGGTCATGGCATTCTATTGTATAAAAACCTTCTGTGCTTATCATTTGAAAGACCAAAGTCCTAAAAGGCCTCGCAAAATCTGGCTTTAATGCAGTTTTTCAAATAAGTTAGAGATCTTCTATGTTTGTACTTAAATTCAACCTTGTCTACTGCATTACTTATGCTAACCCCCAAGATATCTGGAGGTTACATATTTTGGAGTTTGGAGTTTGATCGTGAGATTTGGAGTTATTTCGGAAAAAAAGGAATTCTTAATTCCATTTTGAAAAAGTCAGGGTAAATGGATACTGATTTTGTTTTGGTTTTTGGTTCTCAGGGAAGTTAAAGGTGCAGGGTGGGAGAGGAGGGAAGAAAAAGAACTAGGATTCATATGCATGTGTTTCTGGGAAAATCAGATTTTTGTTTTACTGGAATTAATGCTGGAGCTCCCTTCTTAGCTGTTCCCCAGAATGACTTTCTTTCCTGAGTTTAAGGATATATTATCTTTAAAAATGCTTCTTGAGTATTCTCTACCCAGTTCTGAAAATAATGAAAATTCAACTTCTCTCAATGTTTGAAGGGAAAAAAGAAAAAGATTTGGAAAATTAAACTAACCATATTTAAGATTATCCCAATGAGTTTTCTGCCAAAACACCAGATGCTACTGGAAAAAAAAAAAAAATATCTGCCACAATTTGCTGTCTGGGAACCGTGCCTGACTCTTTAACAGGGATAAGGAGAGCGATGTAAAAGAATGAGGTAAATGGCAAATCCTATTCCAAATAAACAGTGATTCTATATAAAAAAGGTTCTAGTTAAGACTACTAGGATTATTGTACTGATTCACATCAAAATTCTATTATTTATCAGGAACTACAAGGACGTCTTATAGCCAAAGCAATATGAATGCTGGCCCCTGTCACAGCCATCCTAAAAACGTTTTTATATTTTCATAGTTAAATGTTCTAGCGATATCATAAAATTCAGCCTAGGAGCATTTTAGATTCAGAGCTATTTTCTCATGTTGATTTTTGTTGTCCTTTCAATTTTTGCTTGGGTTTGGATGGGTCCAAAGCCTTTTATAAGCCAAATCTATGTTGCATTTACCATATACATATTTAGATTTCTTCCTTCTCCTCTCAGTGAATGAAAGCTGCATTAGAAATAGAACTGAACTTTTAGAAATGGAATATGTGTGTAGCTTAAATTGAAGCAATTGAAGCAAGCTTCAAATTAGAAGATAGTTTCAACTTAATATGATTTTTGATCATTCAAAAGTGCTCAGGTGACGTGTATCCTCTATTTTCGTGCAGTTCTACGATCTGGCTCCAGCCTACATCTGGAGCAGAAGTTCCCATACGTTGTGTGAAATGCAGACTTTGCTATACTTCTTAAAATTCTGCAGGATTTAAAAGAAACCCAGAAGGAAGATGGGATCTAAAATTACCTGCCTTCTGCTTTTTGAGTTACCCTAGTTTTTACTCAATCTGAGGTTCAGATTATTCAGTAGTTTGCCATTTCTTAAATTTGTTATGGACTGAATGTATGTGTCACCCCCAAATTCATATGTTGAAGTCCCAACCTCCAGTGTGGCTGTATTTGGAGTAAAGAAGTCATGAAGTCTACGTGAGGTCATAAGGTTGAGGCCCTGAGCCAACAGGCCTTATAAGAAGAGACATCAGAGTATCCCTCCCAACCCTCATCATCCCTCCCCGCTGCCCATGCACTGAGGAGAGGCCATGTGAGGACATAGTGAGAGTGTGGCTGCCCACAAGCCAGGAAGAGGGCACTCTTCAGAAACTGAATTGGCCAGAAACTTAACCTTAGAATACCCAGTCTGTGGTGTTTTGTTATGGCAGCCTGAGCAGACTAATACAATATTCCTGTTTTTACTGATGACAAAAGGAGAGAAATTAGCTCTGAAAAGGATATGGGTTATAGAAGAGGGCAGGGACGGTGTTTATCTTGGTGAATGCCTGTATCCCTAGCACTGGAAGAGGGCCTGGCTCGTGGCGGGTACTCATGTTTATTTTATTAAATAAATGAATGAATGAATGAGTAGATAAAACATCTAAGCTTCTCTGGGGCATCTGGGTGGTGCACTTGGTTGAGCGTCTGGCTCTTGGTTTCGATTTAGGTCGTGATCTCAGGGTCGTGAGATTGAGCCCCACACTGAGCCCGGTGTTGGGTTTGCGCTCAGCTCAGAGTCTGCTTAAGACTCTCTCTCCCTCTCCCTCTGCCCGCTCACACTGTGCTTTGGCACCGCCCCCCTCCACCCTCCACCCTGTGCTCTTGCACACTCTCTCTCTAAAATAAATAAATAAATCTTTAAAAAAAATCTAAGCTTCTCATGATAGCTACATTGATGTGGATTACAAAAGGGAACATTGCATTTCCTCCCTTAAAAATTTTACATGTAGGGGTGCCTGGGTGGCTCAGTTGTTAAGTGTCTGCCTTTGGCTCAGGTCATGATCCCAGAGTCCTGGGATCGAGCCCTGCATTGGGCTCCCTGCTCAGCGGGAGCCCTCTCCCTCTCCCACTCCCCCTGCTTGTGTTCCCTCTCTCGCGCTGTCTCTCTCTGTCAAATAAATAAATAAAATCTTAAAAAAAAAAAAATTTTACATGTATGTCTATCTTGTTTATTTCTTTTTTTTTTTTTTAAAGATTCTATTTATCCACTTGTCAGAGAGAGAAAGAGAGAGAGAGAGAGCACACAAGCAGGGGGAGCAGCAGGCAGAGGGAGAAGCAGGCTTCCTGCTAAGCAGGGAGCCCAATGCGGGAATTGATCCCAGGACTCTGGGATCATGACCTGAGCAAAAGGCAGATGCTTAACTGACTGAGCCACCCAAGTGCTCCAATCTTGTTTATTTCTGATGATCTTTGGGGCAGTCCCAACTAAAAGTCATCCTGAGTTTTTTTTTGTTTTTTTTTTTAAGTCCAGATTTTACTTAGATTTCACTAGCATTTCCATTATCATTCTCTTTCTTTCTCCAGGATTCAGTTCAACATACTACATTGCATTTATTTGTCATGTCTCCTTTGGTCTGTGATTTTTTTTTTTTTTAAGATTTTTTTTATTTATTTGAGAGAGAGCAAGAGTGCATGAGAGAGCATGAGCAAGGGGGAGGGGCAGATGGAGGGGGAGAAGCAGACTCCCCGCTGAGCAGGGAGCCCGATGTGGGGCTTGATCCCAGGACCCCTGGATCATGACCTGAGCCGAAGGCAGACCCTTAACCAACTGAGCCACCCAGGCGCCCCTGGTCTGTGATTCTTGCCCAGTTTTTCCTTGTTTTACATGACCTTAAAGAGCACTGGCCAACTATCCTGTATACTGTCCGGAGTCTGATAAACATCAGACAAACCTCATTATTAGACTGTAGGTATGGGTCTTTGGAAAGAACACCACGGAGGTGGAATGCTCCTCTCATCCTCGATATGAGAAGGCACATGATATCTACGTGAAATCGCTAGTCATGTTAAACTGAATTTGTACCAAATTATTATGATTACTTAATACTTCTATAATATTTGCAACAATTATACTTTGCACCTTCTGATTGGACATAGAAGATCTCAATCTCACCTCCTTTAACTCAGAAATGAAAACTTCTTTCTTTCTATAATGTTAGAGAAAGTAAGATTATATGTATATCTTGGTGTGGGGTCTTATATATAGTAAATATTATTTTTATAGCCTAATCTTTTCCTCTTCGTCTGAAGAACTGTAGTGAAATATGCTGAAAAAATTAATAAGGAGCGATTTTTCTCTAAGTTTCTTGGTTCATTTCTGAGACCCAGATAGGAACATTGATGGCATAGAGCCCAAATTAGCCCTCCCGGTATTACCACATTAGGCACCTTATAAAATATAATTTATTTAATGTCCTGCCAGCCATGCCACCCTCAAGTGTGATGTCATCAACACATTAAATAAGGACATTTGGGACCTCCAAAAAAAAAAGAATTTTGGCAGGTAACTGAGAAGGTAGAAGTAGGAGTGTGGTTTCCCTTTGGTTCCACCTGAGTAATGCACTTGTGAGTGATGCATAGGGCGGTGTGCTGTGTGCTTTGTGCTGATGGGCACAAATAAAGAGACATAAAATTAGGAGTCAGACAGCTTCGTTCTAAAAAGGTTGAGATGTTTCCCTCAGCTTTATATTTTGTGGGAATATTTATGTTGGAGCTTATCCAAAGTTGCGTCAAATTAGGTTGAGTAAAGGAGTCTCTGGAGGGTCGAATGCTTGTCCAAAAGGGGTAGTTCCCTTGGCCAGGGTTTGGCACGTGAATGAACACTTTGCTCCCAACAAGGTCTTTAACTTACCTAGCTTCACTCTTGAATTGGGCCCATTGTGCCTCACTAAACTCTTGAAATTTTATTGGCTATTCATATTTTACTCTCTGTCTTGGGATATAATTTAATGCATCCATGGTCAGAAGGCAATCAAGAAGTGCCTGTGACTAAAAAGGGAGAGGTAACAGCAGAGAGGTAGTAAAGAAGATTTCTGGGTTAATGTTATTTTGACCATGAATGTTGACTCCAACTATGATTTCAAAAAGAACATTTTATTAAGTCTTTTTCTAGTTCAGTAACTCTTTCTGAATGCATATTGTGTGAAAATCATTGTTAGAGCTAAAAGGGTATAAAGGGAAATAAGAAATGCCTTCCCATAATAGATTGTTAGACAAAAATAAAGTCTGTAATCAATCAATAATAAAATCCAGAATATCAAATAGAATAAAAATATAGCAAGAGATTTAATGAAGCTATTTATTTGATTAAAATACATGGAGGTTTGTAAATTGGGTGGACATTTCACTTTATTAAGAGGTAAGGACATGCCTGGGTGAAGTGGCTTGTATTTGGACACCCATAAGCATTTGTGAACCTCATAGATAAGGCTTCACACTTGCCCTTGAGGTTTTATTGTGGGAATATTATCTCACCAAATTAGAAGGCAACCTTAGACCTTTCAGCTGTGTAACTTGGCAGTTCTCAATACTGCACCCACATTCCTTGGCAGAAGGAGGCTCCCAAGAATTCTGAGTTCTTAACCTCTAAGTTTTCTTGGTGGTATGGCATCAACCGCACCTATAGTCACCTTTTTCATTCCTTTAGCATTTTACTAAGCTGAGTACGAGCCATTAATCTACCCAACACATAGGCCTGATTTATGTATTAAATGATGTGTAATAATAAATGTTGGGAGGCTTGCTGAGAAAAAAACATGTGAAAACATTGTAGTGATTTTCATTACATTTCATCTCCTATAAGTAGGTCCTATTTTGAAATAAGCTCTCTGGCGATGAGGACACCCATCTCTGGTTTCCAGGGTCTGGCATTGTTTCCCAGGGGGTATCCACACCTTTTTTTCTTTACTTCTTCCTTATTTTTTTTTTTTTTTTTTTTTGGTGGGAGGGAGGGGGTGAGGGCTTGGGAATTTTTCTCATTTTTATATTTTCTCAGCAATGCATTTAGAATAGTTATATTTTATTTAGCATTTAGGTTTTTATTGTTAAAGAGCTTTTCAAAATATCTAGTTCAAAGTGGTAGTTCCCCCTAGAAACTCTAGAGGAAGGAAATGGAATAAATGCATGTAATTTTATCTCATTCCTTTCAGCTTTATCTCACGCTCTCCCTGTAAAATGCTCTTTGCAACAAATGAATTACGGCAATTGGTTCATTGCTATTATTAGAGAACACATAGAATTCCACTAGGTTCTCTTCTGTGCTTTTTGCAGCACCATTTCCTCCCCTACCTCCCCCCACTCCCTGCAACTTTGAATTGCTGGGAGATTTTAGTCATTCTTCTGGAAAGAGGAAACGTGACTTGGACCTCCCCTGAAAGAGCAACAGAAAGTCAGGCCTCCTCTGCCTCTTCTCCAGGATGGCTTCTCCGATGGGCTTGGCCTCATGAGAGGACTTGGAAGAAAGCGTCATGGTGGAGCCTGGTTGACGCAGTGTTGCCAGGGCCAGAGAGAGAATTGGGAGTATGATCAAACAGCCCAAGGGGTCAGTTAAGAGACAGAAGTAATGATGAGGTAGTAATAAAAACAAAAAACAGCTCACACCTAAATCAGTGCTTGTGATCTGTCAAGCATTGTTTTAAGCATTTTGTGTACTTGAACCATTGAATGCTCACCACATGCCTAGGAGGGAGGTACGGTGCTTTTCTCCAGTTTACACTGTTTATACAACTTGCCTAAGGTCCTCCAGATAGCAAGCAGAGGATTCAGGCCTTGAGTCCATATTCCAAACCCCAAATCACCTGCAATGGCTACCCCTATGGCCTGGGTTCCTATGTCCACATAGTTATCTATTTAGATTCTTGAAAGGAGATTACAGTTAACAAATTACAATTTTGTGTTACATTAGCAATAGGTGATTAGTTATATCTAGGCCTTCTTATATATTTACTTAGTGAATTAATAGTTTTAGTCTTTTGTTTTAGAGGATAAGGGTAAGAATAAGAATAGGTTGTGTCCTTTTTGTGTTTAGGACCAAACATGGGAAATAGGTCAACTCTAGACGTAACAAAATTGAATTAAACTGTGACCCTTAGATTCCTTTCCAGCATTTGTGTCTACCCGGCGCCTGTCACTTGGTAGATGAGCAAAGAAGAGAATGGGTTTATTTCCTTGCTTTTATGTGTACCCGTGTTCAACTTACAACATTCGACAGGCATTTCTTTCTCTTTTAAGTGTCCTCTGTGTGCCAGTTGTTACATTAGGCTCTGGGATAACAATGTTGAACAGGACAAACAAGATCACTGGGCTGTGGGGTTTTAGAATCTGGTGGAGGTTACAGACAAGTAAATAAATATAAGTACGGTTGGATAAGATAGAAGAGATAATCTCAGTCTTCTACCCATAGACACCTAGTTGTCTTGCATTTTGCTTTTAAAGTCAAACTGGATGACAACAGCAACAGCAACAGCAAAAAACCCACTAACATGGGCCCAAGATAAAATTAAAGAAATTGTGGCCGTTGATCTATGAAAGTTTGTAATGACGATTCTCCAGCATAGTGAGATTTTTACATAACAAAAAGCATTAAAGGGGAAAAGCTATAATTTTAGCATGCCCAGACATACAATTTAAGAAGATGGTGGCAAATTGGAATAGCACCAAATGAAACTCAGAAATATTTGTTGAATGAAAAAAAGCTAAATTGACTACAGAGTTCTTCCATCTTGCTCCTTAGTTGAGAAACATTTGAACTTTTTTTTTTTTAATTTGCTTAATTTCATTCCTTATGTTAATGATTGCCCTGCTAGATCTCAATTAGTTTTCAGGTTTTATTTTTCTTTGCAAAGAATTCAGCAATTCTCTTCTTTGTTCTGTTTTAGGAACATCTGTTGTGAATCTAGTGTTGAGTTTATTTGAAACTAACAACAGCCCAGTAGCATGTTAAGGGAAACAGCCTAGGTGAAATTTCCCTGCTGATTCTTTTCTAAAAGGGCTAGTTTCTAAAAATTTACCTTTAGTTACACTTAAATTATGTGATATGAGGGATATGAGAATGGCAACAGTTGTTCCTGTTTAGCATGATGGATCAGTGTTTCGTGTTTATGATAATCCCAACAAATTTAATCCAAATATTTAGATTTTTAAAGGCTACATAAGAAAAGAGAAGTTACAATTTAAATTTGAGGCCAGCTGGCTTATCTGGCTCTTGGCTAATGCTTTCCAAGTGAAGTACCACTGCCCAGAAACTCTGCAAGTTTCTTTGACAAATTCCCAACTCATGTCTGCCTACAAATCACATTAAAATAAATTTGAATGGTATAACAATCCGAGTCTTTGAGTGGAGCTTACTTTTCAGAACTAAGCAAACAACAAGCTACTACTAAAACAACCATTAAAAAGAAAACCACAAAACTATTACCAGACTAGACTCTACAAATCTTGGGGCCTCTGATGCCCAACTCAGAAGTTTAAGCTAATTCAGCAAAGAACATTTATAAAATGTTTGCAAAGTCTCCTCTGGACACATAAAATATGACAGCAACAATGCACTCTTTAAAGCTTGAATTTGTAGAATTGCTCAACAACTGAATAGATCTTAAGTTCATATAGCTAAGCCTTTGCATGGAGTCCATTGTGAACTTCACACTGTTCTAAGTTTGTAGACACACCATGTCTTACTCTACACAACAGCCTCGTGAGGTGAGGATTATTGCTAACCTCAGGTCGTAAAAGAGGAATGGAAGTTGAATAACTCATTAAAGTCATGTAACAGATGGACAGAGTCTAAGGTCACTGAGCTAGCAAATGGCAGAGTTGGGACAGACATAGTCATTTCTAATTCAAAATTCCATCTGCCCTTACTGCAGTTGAGGACTCATCTTTTAGGTATCTGCCTTTGGAGAGTGCAAAAGTAGTGAAGAAGACTTTAGGGGCAGAACTCAAGATTCAGAAATACTGGCTAATTCTGTGTCAGGATGCTGGTTCTCTTTACTTCATCCCCTAAAAGTGAAGCCTTTTTTTACCTTCTCCTTCTCCTTGTCCTTATCTTGCCTCCATACCCCTGTGGTCCCCATATTGTTTATTCCTACTGTGTACTAATATGGGCAACTCTTCCTAAGTGCTCACCAGAGTCTGCCAAACTGTCTACATATTACAGGGCAAGAAAAACCAAAAAATAGTTAGGTAAAAGGGAGTGTGTAGAGATCAAATTATACCATTCAAACCTCAAAGCAAGTTTTGTTTGTCTTTGCTATTAATAATGTAGCCATAGAGAATCACTGAGTGATGGCATGTTAGAGTTGGAAAGAACCAGAGATGTAATCAAGACGATGTCTTCACTGTAAAGGGGAAGGAAATGTGTTCTAGAGAGTGGGAGTTGTGTCTAAGGTCACAAAGCCAGCAAGTGGCCGATGTGGGACTTTGCCATGGGAACACTCATGCTCAGTTTATGCTCTCTCCTTTGAATCCATGTACTGGAGGTCACTTTCTGGCATGCAGAGTGACTGCTTGGCTTCTCTCCAAGCACGAGATTCTATATCGTGCTGGATGAGGCAGGGTCAATTGCCTTTAAGACCTTGAGTTCTGGAATCAGATAGACCAGGTTCCTTATCTCAGCTCTACAACTTACTAACTCTGTCATTCAAGGCATATTACTTATTCTCTTTAACTCTCTGTTTCCACATCTGTAACAACTCATGATACTTTGTGCTTCCTGTCATTGTTGAGAGGTTTAAAGGAAATAATAATGTTTATAGACTGCTTGCTTGCTCTGTGTCATATTCTGTACTAAATGTTTTATATTTATTTTTTCCTGTAATACTTATAATTTGCTCAAAGTGCTTCAGCCATAAATTAGTAAATGTGTGTGTATATATATATGTGTAGGTGTGTGTGTGTGTGGGTGTGTGCATGCGCACAAACACATACCCATACACATACCAGTTAGGAATGCCACACACACACACACACACACACACACACACACACACATCCCAGTACAGGTCAGGAATATCATTTAAGCCTTTAGTACACTGACTTTAATAAATAGTAGTGTCCTATGGCAGGCACTCCTGTGCCCTTCCTGTTGTCCCATGAAGCTACCAGGGCTCACACTCTTTGTCTTTCTGCCCTGCCAAAACCTTAGTAGAAGGCTTCCACTCTCAAGGTCACAGGATGGCTGCTCAGCCATACTCCATCTGTGCTTCAGGCTGTCAAATAGCAGGAAGGAAGAAAGTAGGAGCAGAAGGACAAAGCATGCTAGCCTGGAAATGTTGCCCAATGATATGTAAGTGCTTCTGCTTACATATCATTAACACCTCTATCTACCAGAAAAGCTTGGAAAGATAGTCTTTATTTGAGTTTATTCTATCCCCATGTGTATGAAATGAGTAGGTAACTGGCAATTTCTGCCATATATCTGTCAAGGTCAGGTGGAGATTCTGTATAACCTCGTTTATGGAGAAGCGTGTGTGTGTGTGTACACTATTATAATAGTATATTGTATATTAATAATAAATATTATTTTATATACACTTATATTCTATTTGTATTTACATTTTATTGTAAAGAAAACATGGCTGCTTGTCACATATAGCACTATAGTCTTAGTATTTGTAGAGGTCAGGAATATAAATATGATTTGCACATTGTCCCAGTGGATTGGTGGCTGGGATTTAGGGCAGAATTTAAACCAAAGAAAATCATCACAGAAACAAAATGATTTGTTATATGTTGTAGTAACTGAAGCAGGATTCAGAAAGGATTATAACAGCAGAGAAAGGGCAAATCAGATAGAAGTGGGATCAAAGAGATAGCTACGGAAGGAAATTCACCTAGGTACAGAGAAATTGTCTAGGAAAGAGAGCCATATCTATAAGTAGGATATCTGGATGATATTCTTGCTCAAGAATTTAGGAAGCTGTTTGAGAGGTAGTCTCATCTAAACTTGAGTTCAACAGATGGAAAAACCAAAGAGATGGCCTGCCCTCCTCACTTTGGGACAAGAGGCAGAGAGAGAGAGACAGAGAGAGAGAGAGACAGAGAGATCTCCAGTTTATATTTGGGATTAGAAGGGAAATGTAATAGCTTGTAATAAGGTGCTCCAAGTTGAATTGAGTAATGAATCTGTATACTTACATTTAATGGCATATATAAAATAAATGTCCTATCCTCACTGCCTCCCTGAGCTTGGGCTTTCTTCCACAATCCTTACTGAGCAGGGCCATTGGGGAAGACAAATAGCAAAGGGCCACAGAGTTAAGTTTGAAGTCTTAGAAGATAATCTCATGAGACGTTGGCCGAGAACCATAGAAAGTTACTTGTGGTTGAAATTTTCTGGAATTTTTCCATTCTAAGATACTCTGAGCTCATTTTGTCATAGGCCTTCATGACTTGACAAATAACATATTGACTAGTTCTGTAGTTTAATAACAGCGTGAAATCTTCTGGGCATATCAATTCCTTGTTAGCTGTGTTTGAGGCTAAGAATACCTAACACGTAGTAAGCACTCAATAAAAATGTAATTAAATTTATAAATTAAAATAAGTGAATGAATAACTATCTAGGGAGTACTTAGTGTGGCTCCAGTAAATGGCAATATGGTTATAGTATGTTTACTTACTCAGCTAGTATTAGTGCTGAAAAATTAACTTGCATGAAGTACAATTTGAGTTTTTATTTTTTAGTATTTGATTGAATTCTGTTCCCCCTCCTTTTTTTTAAGTGGAAGCCTTATAGATCTGAGTCTGATTATCTCAGAATCTTTCTAACTTTGTTTATGTGATGGTAATGTTTATTCATTTGATAAAGGTATGGTCCTACTATGTTCCAAACAGTGATCTGACTCCTTCTCTCAAGGAGCTTTTGGCCTACCAGAAAATAAAAACATAAAGCATCAGTTAAAATATAGTGCTATTATATATGTGCTGACATACAGTGACGTAATGCTATAATGACGATTGGCACAGGGTCCTCTGGCAACAAAGGGAGGCAGATTAGTGTCATTTTTAAGAGCCTAAACTTGGATTTTGAAGTCTGTATTTAAGTTTTCTCATCTGCATATGGCCCTCACTAGCTGTGTAATGTTTGGCAAATTACTATATTTCTCAGAGCCTCAAGTTCCTCACTTGTAAAGTGAAGCTAATAGTAAGATTCATCTCCAAAGGTGTTGTGAGGACTTAAAGAGATACATTTATAATGAAATCAGTTAGAATAAAATAAAACTCCGTAGCATCACGCTACGTCCTACTATTGTCTCTCACCAAGCTCATCTTCCCTACCCTTTCCCTCCCTCCCTTCACACCAGCCACACTTCCTCCAGGGCCTGGAGTACACCAAGCTTTTGCTACCTCAGGACCTCAGCACATGCTGGTTCCTTGTCTGCAATGCTCTAACACCCCAATTTACATTCTTGAGATTTTGGCCCAAGTATCTTTTTTTCTCATCCCAAAGTGTAAATAAATCACTTTGCTGCCTTCTCTCCTAACTGCCTATTATTTTCTTCCACAGAACTTGTCATAATTTGTAATTATACATTCTGTTGTATCTCTATAGTATTTATTTTTTTTTTCAGTTAACTTTTTTTTTATTAACATATAATGTATTATTTGTTTCAGGGGTACAGGTCTGTAATTTATCAGTCTTACACAATACACAGCGCTCACCATAGCACATACCCTCCCCAGTGTCCATCACCCAGCCAGCCCATCCCTCACACCCCCCTCCACTCCAGCAACCCTCAGTTATTTATCTTCCTCATTAGATGGTAGCTCAAGGAGGGTAGGGACTCAGTTCAGGATGAATCTTGGCAGATAGGAGGTACTTTAAATATTTGGTATTTAATGAATAAACAAATGAATGGAAACATGACTTTGCATGTAAAGCGTTAACACTGTGTTTTTGGTTCTTAGGTATCTTTTAAATGCCAAATGTTATCATTTCAAAGAGCAGTATCAGATTTAAATTGTGGGAGAAGTCAGAAAAGTTTTCTTAGAAGAGATGACACTGAAGATGAATTTGGAGGTCAAATTTTATATCCGCCTTTACAGAACTCATGTTTTCAGGCTATATCAGTAAGTTTTATGGAAATCCTGAAGAACTTTAGAGAAAAAAAATGACTAGTCACTTCACGTTTGAAATTATTTAACATGGTTTCTTCTGAAGTGTTCAAAGCATTGCCTCACATCATCTCTTTGAGGTAGGTAGTAAGAAAGATGATTATTTCTGTTTCAGAGGTGGAGAATTATATAACAAAAATCAAAAGTTAAGTCAGGCTATGTGATAGAACTTCTGGAAGAGATGAAGGACTAGAAGGCAGAGGGCAGCAGAGCAAACTTGAAAGCCTACAGGTCAAGGAGACTATTACTGAATTCCCAGCAGATTACACATTTGGCAGCCATAGACTACATGATGGAGCTGATCTGCCCAAAAAGGGCATGCAGGAAAAGGGAGTGGCCCAGTTCAAGCAGTCTGGACCCCCCAAGTGAAACTCACTAGAGCCTCATTAGGAATCTGGATGTCTCTGTCTTGGTGGGCCTTGGCCCTCATTCTGTGGACTGAAATAACCTCCAGTAGGTAAAAATAAGACTCCAATAAAATCTGAAGTATTGCAAGGTGCTCATAGTCTTAGGAACATTTTCCAGAAAATGTTGAAGATTTCAGATCTGAATGTCTGTTTATGAAGTTTTGTAAGAAACTATCATTCTAGCACATACTCTGATATTTCAACTCTGCCAGTCTAAGCTCATTTACAGAACTTAACCAAAGATGCTGAAATACTGAACATCTGTTTTCCCTAAAATGAATGGAAGGCAGAAGGATTAGATTTTCTTTTTGTGAAACTCATCAAAGTTTACAACAGGAAGAGAAGGGTTTTAATTTCTGTTAAAAAAATATTTTTTAATTAATTATTTTTATTCTCCCTTGGTCTCTGGCCCCTAAAGTAACAACTCTCTCAGAAAAGATGACAACGGAGACTATCAAGCCTGACTTTTCAGTTTCGTCTCTCTCAGCTTTGGCAGGCATGACCCAGCCCATCTGAATGGCCGGACTCAGTGTCATTCTTGAAATGAATACAGTTGCTTTCTCTGCCTGACATGACAATCTCGGAGACTGAGGCTATGACTGCTCTGAGTCAACATTTATTTAGTGTTCATGATAGGCCAGACTCTAAACTAAGCTCTAAGAATGCAAAGACAATAAAACAAGATCACTTCCTATGAGGAACTCTAATGTACTGAGTAGGGAGAAATGCCAACAGTTCGTTGCAGTGTGATAAGTACTCTGTGTAGGCATACCTTCTACGGAAGCCCAGGAGAGAGAATAAGGTCATTAAATCATTCGTTTATGGAGCATCTGCTCAAGGCAAGACTTTGCCCTGTAATTGGGGAGGAGAAGCACTGAATAAGAAGTTGCTTTTCTTCCAGGAACTCTACATGCTCCTATGAGAGGCAAACACATACATAAATAACTTAAATAATATATAAGAAAATGTGAAGTGCTCTGTGTCTGAGAAGACATCTATTTCAAGCATTATTGCAGACTAGAAATTCTAAAGGCCTCCCATACCTAACAATTCTCATTAAAATATTTTAATATATATATATTTAAAATGCATTGTTGAGCTAGAAACAAAGTAAAGGAAAACCTAAGAGGTTGGAAAATAAAGCAAAAGTACAAATTCAGAAAAGTAAGCCAGTGGTGAAAATCAGCTCTTCCTCTAAAATCATCTACTATTTCTGCATGACTTAGAGCATTGGTTTTGTTGATAAATGCGGGTCATGAAGAAAGACTAAGACTGTCCCAGGAGGGATATCAGACTAGAGATTTAAAAAAGCCCAGATGTCCAAAGTTATAGTCAGTGAAATGGTGAACTAGAAAAATTCCTTCCTTGACTTTGACTCTGGGTGGGAGGGAAGAATTCTCCCTTAAGCTGGCCATCACAGAGGTTTGGAACCCAAATTCATACTTTTGTGTTTGAGATACCTTAAGCTGAGAATTTATTATAAAGTGACCCTATGTTGGTAGTGTCCTAAGATGCTTAGAAGAAGCAAATATAAACCCTCCCTGGAGGAATGTGCCTTTTAAAACTCAAAAATTCCCGTGGAGGAAGTTTATGGAATATATGTTTATGATAACAAAATTTTAAAATTCAAGGAAAGACGCAACCAAGAACATAAGTAGTCAAAAGAAAAAAAACAAAATAAAGCACAAAACAACCAAACAACTTAAAAATAAAGACAGCAGCCTCAGGTCCACAAAGACATTAGATACTGTAATGATTTAATTAGTATATTTAATGTGTTTAGAGAAATAAAAATATATTGAAGTATAGAACAAGGGATTTTAAAAATGAATAGGCAAATTTGAAAGGATTCAAATGGAAATTGTAGAAATAAAAAAATACAACAATTAAAATGAAAAGCATGATGAATAGGTTAAATAAAACATTAAGCAAAGCTGAAGAGAGAATTAATAAATAGGAAGATACTTGAGGAGTAGCAAGAGGAAGAGTTAAGATATTATAAAAGACAAATCAAGAAACATGAAAGATACAGTGAGACAATGTAATAAATGTCTAACTGGGCTTCCAGAAGAAAAGCAGAGATAATGTAGAGAGGCACTGTTTGAAGTAATAAGGTCTGAGAATTATCTAGAAATGATAAAAGAACTATGAATCCTTAGAAGCAGGGAGTCCACAAAGTTCCAAGCAAGTTGAAAAGAAGAAATCCACATCAAGACATTTTATAATTAACTTTCTTTATATCAAAAACACACCAAAACTAAAACCAAAAACCTTAAGAATAGAGAGGAAAAAACCAGAATTTCTATGGAAGAAACAGACTGACATCTAACTTCTCAATAACAACAATATAAACTAGAAGAACAAAGAAAACTATCTTCAGAGTGTCAACCTAGTATTGTGTACTTAGCAAAGTTATCTTGCAAGCTTGAGAATTACATAATAGTTTTTTTCAGACACACAACACTGAAAGATTTTTTTTTTAATCAATAGTACACCCTAGTTTTGCAAGAAAAACAAATGAACAAGAACCGTTTGTATAAACAATAACAATATTGTTTAATTTTGTGGGTATAATAGTGATATAACTAAAATATTATGATAACTAGACTTTCTTTGATTAAATACAGATGTTACAATATCTAGGTTAATGGTTAAAATAATGAAGGAAGAATTTATAATTCCAAAATAGTTGTGGGCAGAAACAAAGAGAAAAAAATTTCACAAAAATATGCAAGAAAGATAAAGGAAAAAACATAGAAAAAGCAGAAAATTTAGGAAGTACAAAATAAGAAACTAGAAATGAATTGAAATATATTGATGATCATGACAAATGCATGTGGGCTAATTTTTTGATGTCAAAAGATGAAATTGCCGGACTGAGAAAGAAACAAAATTCAGCTACATTTAAATTCAAGAGACACACCTAAAACAAAAGAATTCAGAAAGCTTGAAAGTGAAAAGGTGGAAGAACAGACATAAAAATTTGCTGAAGCTCTAATCATCAAGGAAATGAAAATAATGATACCATTAACCCAGCCTCCAAGTAGCAAAAATTTTAAAAATCCATGTTTGGCAAGAATGTGGAGCAATAAGAACATTTATATACTGCTGGTGGAAGGATAAATTGGTGCCATCATTCTGGCAAGTGTTTTGACATCATCTAGTAAAGAAAGTCACATACATGTGTCACAGGATACATATATAAGAAAGTTCATAGCGCACTGTTTATAATTTTCAAACTAGAAAAAAATCAAAATGGATAAATGTGGTATATTCATAGAATAGAATACTATGCAGCAATAAAAAGGAAGGAAACACAGCCACACAAAATAGCAGATGTTACAATATTGAACTAGTATTGAAAGAAGGAATGCACAAAAGAATACACAGATAATAGCACCATTTATGTAAAGCACAAAAAATAGGTTGAATAAACCATAGCGTGAACAGTGAACTAACCATAGAGCAAATCTCAACAAATCATCAGTTTCATATCAACTCTCTTATGTAATCACACTTCAGTTAAACTAGAAATCAATAATAAGGATATGTTTTTATTTTTTTTTTTTATTTTACAGATTTTATTTATTTGTCAGAGAGAGACAGAGAGCACAAGCAGGGGGAGCAGCAGGCAGAGGGAAAAGCAGGCTCCCCGTTGAGCAGGGAGCCAGATGTGGGACTCGATCCCAGGACCCTGGGATCATGACCTGAGCCGAAGGCAGATGCTTAACCCACTGAGCCACCCAGGCATCCCATAAGGATATGTTTTTTTGTTTGTTTGTTTTAACTGATAATTTTTTTTTATTATTATGTTATGTTAATCACCATACATTACATCATTAGTTTTTGATGTAGTGTTCCATGATTCATTGTTTGTGTAAAACACCCAGTGCTCCATGCAGTACGTGCCCTCTTTAATACCCATCACCAGGCTAACCCATCCCCCCACCCTCTTCCCCTCTAGACCCTCAGTTTGTTTCTCAGAATCCATAGTCTCTCATGGTTTGTCTCCCCCTCCGATTTCCCCCCTTCATTCTTCCCTTCCTGCTATCTTCTTCTTCTTCTTCTTTTTTTTTTTTAACATATAATGTATTATTTGTTTCAGAGGTACAGGTCTGTGATTCAACAGTCTTATACAATTCATAGTGCTCACCATAGCACATACCCCCCCAGTGTCTATCACCCAGCCACCCCATCCCTCCCACTGCCCACCACTCCAGCAACTCTCAGTTTGTTTCCTGAGATTAAGAATTCCTCATATCAGTGAAGTCATATGATACATGTCTTTCTCTGACTTATTTCGCTCAGCATAATACCCTCCAGTTCCATCCATGTCATTGCAAATGGCAAGATTCCATTCCTTTTCATGGCTACATAATATTCCATTGTATATACATATACCACATCTTCTTTATCCATTCATCTGTCAATGGACATCTGGGCTCTTTCCATAGTTTGGCTATTGTGGACATTGCTGCTATAAACATCGGGGTGCACATACACCTTCGGATCCCTACATTTGTATCTTTGCAGTAAATACCCAGTAGTGCAATTGCTGGGTCATACGGTAGCTCTATTTTCAACTTTTTGAGAAACCTCCATACTGTTTTCCAGAGTGGCTACACCAGCTTGCATTCCCACCAACAGTGTAAGAGGGTTCCCCTTTCTCTGCATCCCTGCCAACATCTGTCGTTTCCTGACTTGTTAATTTTAGCCATTCTGACTGGTGTGAGGTGGTATCTCATTGAGGTTTTGATTTGGATTTCCCTGATACCTAGCAGTGTTGAGCACTTTTTCATGTGTCTGTTGGCCATTTGGATGTCTTCTTTGGAAAAATGTCTGTTCATGTCTTCTGCTCATTTCTTGATTGGATCATTTGTTCTTTGGGTATTGAGTTTGATAAGTTCTTTATAGATTTTGGATACTAGCCCTTTATCTAATATGTCCTTTGCAAATATCTTCTCCCATTCTGTTGGTTGTCTTTTGGTTTTATTGACTGTTTCTTTTGCTGTGCAAAAGCTTTTTATCTTGATGAAGTCCCAATAGTTCATTTTTGCCCTTGTTTCCCTTGCCTTTGGTGATGTTTCTAGGAAGAAGTTGCTGTGGCTGAGGTCAAAGAGGTTGCTGCCTCTGTTCTCCTTTAGGATTTGATTGGACTCCTGTCTCACATTTAGGTCTTTCAACCATTTTGAGTCTATTTTTGTGTGTGGTGTAAGGAAATGGTCCAGTTTCATTCTTCTGCATGTGGCTGTCCAATTTTCCCAACACCATTTGTTGAAGAGACTGTCTTTTCTCCATTGGACATTCTTTCCTGCTTTGTCGAAGATGAGTTGACCATAGAGTTGAGGGTCCATTTCTGGGCTCTCTATTCTCTTCCATTGATCTATGTGTCTGTTTTTGTGCCAGGACCATACTGTCTTGATGACAGCTTTGTAATTGAGCTTGAAGTCCGGAATTGTGATACCCCCAGCTTTGCTTTTCTTTTTCAACATTCCTCTGGCTATTCGGGGACTTTTCTGGTTCCATACAAATTTTAGGATTATTTGTTCCATTTCTTTGAAAAAAGTGGATGGTATTTTGATGGGGATTGCATTGAATGTGTAGATTGCTCTAGGTAGCATTGACATCTTCACAATATTTGTTCTTCCAATCCATGAGCATGGAACGTTTTTCCATTTCTTTGCATCTTCCTCAGTTTCTTTCATGAGTATTTTATAGTTTTCTGAGTACAGATTCTTTGCCTCTTTGGTTAGATTTATTCCTAGGTATCTTATGGTTTTCGGTGCAATTGTAAATGGGATCGACTCCTTAATTTCTCTTTCTTCTGTCTTGTTGTCAGTGTATAGGAATGCCACTGATTTCTGTGCATTGATTTTATATCCTGCCACTTTACTGAATTCCTGTATGAGTTCTAGCAGTTTTGGGGTGGAGTCTTTTGGGTTTTCCACATAAAGTATCATATCATCTGCAAAGAGTGAGAGTTTGACTTCTTTGCCGATTCAGATGCCTTTTATTTCTTTGTTGTCTGATTGCTGTGGCTAGGACTTCTAGTACTATGTTGAATAGCAGTGGTGATAGTGGACATCCCTGCCATGTCCCTGACTTTAGGGGGAAATCTCTCAGTTTTTCCCCATTGAGAATGATATTCTCTGTGGGTTTTTCATAGATGGCTTTTATGATATTGAGGTATGTACCCTCTATCCCTATACTCTGAAGAGTTTTGATCAAGAAAGGATGCTGTACTTTGTCAAATGCTTTTTCTGCATCTATTGAAGGGATCATATGGTTCTTGTTCTTTCTTTTATTAATGTATTGTATCATATTGATTGATTTGCGGATGTTGAACCAACCTTGCAGCCCAGGGATAAATCCCAATTGGTCGTGGTGAATAATCCTTTTAATGTACTGTTGGATCCTATTGGCTAGTATTTTGGTGAGAATTTTTGCATCCGTGTTCATCAAGGATATTGGTCTGTAATTCTCCTTTTTGATGGGGTCTTTGTCTGGTTTTGGGATCAAAGTAAAGGTGGCCTCATAAAACGAGGTTGGAAGTTTTCCTTCCATTTCTATTTTTTGGAACAGTTTCAGAAAAGTAGGTATTAATTCTTCTTTAAATGTTTGGTAGAATTCCCCTGGGAAGCCATCTGGCCCTGGGCTCTTGTTTGTTGGGAGATTTTTGATGACTACTTCAATTTCCTTAGTGGTTATGTGTCTGTTCATGTTTTCTATTTCTTCCTGGTTCAGTTTTGGTACTTGTTGCATCTCTAGGAATGCCTCGATTTCTTCCAGATTATCTAATTTGCTGGCATATAGTTGCTCATAATATGTTCTTATAATTGTTTGTATTTCTTTGGTGTTGGTTGTGATCTCTCCTCTTTCATTCATGATTTTATTTATTTGGGTCATTTCTCTTTTCTTTTTGATAAGTCTGGCCAGGGGTTTATCAATCTTGTTAATTCTTTCAAAGAACCAGCTCCTAGTTTCGTTGATCTGTTCTACTGTTCTTTTGGTTTCTATTTCATTGATTTCTGCTCTGATCTTTACTATTTCTCTTCTCCTGCTGGGTTTAGGCTTTCTTTGCTGTTCTTTCTCCAGCTCCTTTAGGTGTAGGGTTAGATTGTGTATTTGAGAACTTTTTTGTTTCTTGAGAAAGGCTTGTGTTGCTATATAATTTCCTCTTAGGACCGCCTTAGCTACATCCCAAAGATTTTGAACAGTTGTGTTTTCATTTTCATTGGTTTCCATGAATTTTTTTAATTCTTCTTTAATTTCCTGGTTGACCCATTCATTCTTTAGTAGGATGCTCTTTAGCCTCCATGTATTTGAGTTCTTTCCGACTTTCCTCAAAAGCATTGTGGTCTGAAAATATGCAGGGAATGATCCCAATCTTTTGGTACTGGTTGAGACCTGATTTGTGACCTAGGATGTGATCTATTCTGGAGAATGTTCCATGGGCACTAGAGAAGAATGTGTATTCTTTTGCTTTGGGATGGAATGTTCTGAATATATCTGTGAAGTCCATTTGGTCCAGTGTGTCATTTAAAGTCTTTATTTCCTTGTTGATCTTTTGCTTAGATGATCTGTCCATTTCAGTGAGGGGGCTGTTAAAGTCCCCCACTATTATTATATCATGTTGTCGATGTGTTTCTTTGCTTTTGTTATTAATTGGCTTATATAATTGGCTGCTCCCATGTTAGGGGCCTAGATATTTACAAATGTTAGATCTTCTTGTTGGATAGACCCTTTAAGTAGGACATAGTGTCCTTCCTCATCTCTTATTACGGTCTTTGGTTTAAAATCTAATTTGTCTGATATAAGGATTGCCACCCCAGCTTTCTTTTGGTGTCCATTAGCATGGTAAATGGTTTTCCACCCCCTCACTTTCAATCTGGGGGTGTCTTTGGGTCTAAAATGAGTCTCTTGCAGACATCATATCGATGGGTCTTGTTTTTTTATCCAATCTGATAGCCTGTGTCTTTTGATTGGGGCATTTAGCCCATTTACATTCAGGGTAACTATTGAAAGATATGAATTTAGTGCCATTGTATTGCCTGTAAGGTGACTGTTTCTGTATATTGTCTGTGTTCCTTTCTGGTCTATGTTACTTTTAGGCTCTCTCTTTGCTTAGAGGACCCCTTTCAATATTTCTTGTAGGGCTGGTTTTGTGTTTGCAAATTCCTTTAGTTTTTGTTTGTCCTGGAAGCTTTTTATCTCTCCTTCTATTTTCAATGACAGCCTAGCTGGTTATAGTATTCTTGGCTGCATATTTTTCTCGTTTAGTGCTCTGAATATATCATGCCAGTCCTTTCTGGCCTGCCAGGTCTCTGTGGATAGGTCTGTTGCCAATCTACTGTTTCTACCATTGTAGGTTGCATATCTCTTCTCCTGAGCTGCTTTCAGGATTTTCTTTGTCTCTGAGACTCGTAAGTTTTACTCTTAGATGTTGGGTGTTGACCTATTTTTATTGATTTTGAGGGCGTTTCTCTGTGCCTCCTGGATTTTGATGCCTGTTTCCTTCCCCAAATTAGGGACGTTCTCTGCTATAAATTGCTCCAATATACCTTCTGCCCCTCTCTCTCTTTCTTCTTCTTCTGGGATCCCAATTATTCTAATATTATTTCGTCTTATGGTATCACTTATCTCTCGAATTCTGCCCTCGTGATCCAGTAGTTGTTTCTCTCTCTTTTTCTCAGCTTTTTTATGTTCCATCATTTGGTCTTCTATTTCACTAATTCTCTCTTCTGCCTCATTTATCCTAGCAGTTAGAGCCTCCATTTTGATTGCACCTCATTAATAGCCTTTTTGATTTCAACTTGGTTAGATTTTAGTTCTTTTATTTCTCCAGGAAGTGTTTCTCTAATATCTTCCATGCTTTTCCAAGCCCAGCTAGGATCTTTAAAATCATCATTCTGAACTCTTGTTCTGACATCTTGCTAATGTCCGTATTGATTAGGTCCCTGGCAGTCGGTACTGCCTCTTGTTCTTTTTTTTGAGGTGATTTTTTCCGTCTTGTCATTTTGTCCAGAGGAGAATAGATGAATGAGAGAACAAAATACTAACAGGGTAACAACATCCCCAGAAAATATACTCTAAACAAATCAGAAAAGACCTGAAACCGGGGGAAAAGAAAGGGAAAGAAAGAAAAAAGAAAAAAGAAAAAAAAAAGAAAAAGATAAAAACAAACAAACAAAAACAACAACAACAACAAAAAACAGAATATGATCAAATATGATCAGGCTGGTGCATAGATCAGTGCCACACACTAGATTTTGGGTGTATTTTGGTCTGTTAGAAGAAAGTGTCTTCCAAAATTTTAAAGAAAGAAAAACCTATGTATATGTAAAAAATAAGGGTTAATACGATGAAGGGATGGACTATGAGTGTAAAGATGAAAATTATAAAAGATTTTATAAAAGGAATTGATAAGATAAGAAGTTAGTTAAAAAAAGAAAGAAGAGGATTAAAAAAAGGGGGCAGAATGTGATCATGCAGGAGACTAGAACAAAGCCATACACTAGAGATTTAGGGTATATTTTTGTCTGTTAGAAGAAACTGTATCCCAATATTTTAAAGAGAGAACAACTTATATATATATACCAAAAATAAGGTTAACTACTATGAAGGGATAGAATATGACACTAAATGAAAATGAAAAATGAAAAATAAAAAAGATTTTTTAAAAAAGGGATTGATAAGATGTTGGTTGAAAAAGGGAAAAAGAAAAATTCAAAAAAAAAAAAAGATAAAGTTAAAAAAAAATTAACTTTGAAAGACTAAAGAATCATGGCAAAAAAGCCATGAATTCTCTGTGCAGTATTTCCCTAGCGCTGGAGTTCTGCCATTCTCCTTGATCAGTAAACTTGGTCTTGGCTGGCTGTTCTTGCTGATATTCTCGGGGCGGGGCCTGTTGCCATGGTTCCCAAATGTCTTTGCCAGAGGCCGAATTGCCCCGCCCTTGCCTGGTCCGGGCTACTTAATCTGCTCAGGTTTGGGGAGCTTTTGTTCCCTGCAAGCTTTCCGTACAGATTTGGAGGACGAGAGTGAAAATGGCGGCCTCCCAATCTCTGCCCCAGAGGAGCTGAGAACTCAGGGCCCCACTCCTCAGTGCGCCCCCAGAGAAAAGCAGTCAATCACTCCTGTCTCCCCGTCTCCAGCCGCACTGCATGCTCACCCGGCCTGTGACCGAGCGTTTCTATCTCTGGCACCCAACCCTGTGTGGAGTCTCCAAACCCAGCAGATCCCTGCGGTGCACTCCCACGCCGCTCCTCCTGGGGGAGGAAGGGGAGTCTCCCTGGATCTGTCGCTTGTTGGGTCCCTGCTGGAAGAGCACTGACCCAGCTGTGCTGCGGATCATGGTTTATGGCAACCCCGAGCTGAGAGCCCGCTCCTCGGCTCCGTCTCTGCAGCCGGCTTCCCCGCTCTGATACCTGGGAGCTCTGCTGCACTCAGGCACCCCCGGTCTTTCTGTGACCCCGAGGGTCCTGAGACCACACTGTCCAGTGAGGTTTCCATCCCCTGCTTAGCCACTGGAGCGACGTCCCTCAGTGGAGCCGACTTCTAAAAGTTCCAATTTCGTGCTCCACGGCTCTATCACTTGCCAGAAGTAGCTGAGGGAGGCCCCCTCCCCCGCTGTCTATCCTCTCGAATATCACCTCAGATTCACTTCGCCGCACATCCTACCTTCCAGAAAGTGGTCGCTTTTCTGTTCAGCGAGTTGTTGCTATTCTTTTCTTTGATCTCCTGTTGACTTCGTAGGTGTTCAGAATGGTTTGATCCCTATCCAGCTGAATTCCTGGGACCAGACAAAATCCAAGTCTCCTACTCCTCCGCCATCTTGCTCCTCCCTAAGGATATGTTTTTAAAACTCCCATACATTTTACAGTTTTTAAAGAGGTGGGATTTGTATTTGAAAAGATGCATGAGAGCATCAACAGGAATGTATAATAGCTATATGTCAGTGATAGTTGACATTATGGAGTGATTGCTTAGTGTCAGGTGCTGCTCCAATGCTTTATTTATATTATCTCATTTATTCTCCCAACGATCTTATGAATTAAGTCCTTTTATTAACATTATTTTACCATGAAGAAAACCAAGTAACTTGCTTAAAGTCACACAGTTCATATGCAGTGGAGATGAGATCCAAACCCAGGCCATCTGACTACAGAGATTGTCCTTAACCACTCTGCTCTGCTGGCCGAGAACAGCAAATATGGAGAAACGGGGATGTGTGAGACATGTTTGGGGAACACGTATACAGATGCAGATGGACTGTGGGGAGTGTTGGTGATAAAGATGAAAAAGCATCTGGTAGTGGAAATGGAGCAATATTCGATAAACTGGATTAGTTGTGTGTACTAGAGAAACCCTGAAGATTATGGATTATGAAATGGCACAATGAAGTCTGTATTTTAGGATGATCTGAGCCTTGTCACGGAGGAGAAATATTTGAAGGATGAGGTAGAGAGATCTTCTACCAGAAATGAGGAAGGACCTGTGCCAGAAAAGTTTGGATAGAAGAGATGTACATGAGAAAAATACATTTCTGAGGGAGAATTAACATTTGCTACATGATTAGATGGGAATGGTGATTCCAAATTTCCAAACCTTTGCAACCGGGAAGATTATGATGCCATGAACCAAGATAAGGAATGAAAATGGAGGAATAAGTATGTAGGGGAAGGTTGAGCCCTGAGTTGGACATGTTGACTTTAAGGTATCTGTGAGATAGAAATCGAGGTGTTTTGTTGATGCTAGAAACGTGGGCCGACTCAGAGGCTAACTCAGCACAAAAGGAAGGGCTAGGGGGGCGCCTGGGTGGCTCAGTTGTTAAGCGTCTGCCTTTGGCTCAGGTCATGATCCCAGGGGCCTGGGATCGAGCCCTGCATTGGGCTCCTTGCTCAGTGGGGAGTCTGCTTCTCCCTCTCTCACTCTTGTTGCTTGTGTTCCCTCTCTTGCTGCCCCTCTCTGTCAAATAAATAAATAAAATTAAAAAAAAAAAAAAAAGGAAGGGCTAGAGATGGAGGTTTGGGCATCATCCTCCATGGTGATAAAGCCTCATGGGCAGTTGCCAAGAGAAATTGCTTCAGAGCAGCGAGACCTAACCCCAGATGGTAAAGGTTGGAGGAAAGAAGGGAGGGAGAAGTGCAGACATCTCTGTCTGCTAATCTTTTAAGAAGTTGGGTAGTGAAGAGAAAGTGAAGGAGAAGATGGTAAAGTAGAGGAAGATGGAGTCGAACTGTTAATAATTGCTGACATTTATTGAGGGTTTATTAAAAGCTTTACATAGAGTATCTAAATTAACCCTTGCAACTCTGGATTGGGTACTTTTTTTTTTTTTTTAGGATTTTATTTATTTATTTGAGGGGGGTGGGGAGAACACAGAGGGAGAGTGAGAGAGAAGCAGGCTCCCTGCTGAGCAGAGAGCCTGACTTGGGGCTCAATCCCAGGACCCTGAGAACATGACCTGAGCCAAAGGCAGATGCATAACCGACTAAGCCTCCGGGCAACCCTGAAATGGGTACTTTTGTTACTGATGTTTCATGGATGGGAGAATGGAAGCACAGGAGATGAAGATCACACAGCTAAGTGATGGAGTCAGGATTTATACATAGGCAGTCTATTTTTTAAAACATGATACCAAAGCATGGCTGGATGCTGGGCAGGAGGTGAGATTTCAGCATGCTGGTAGCACAAGGAGAGTTGAACTAGGTAAGTGTTGTGAAGATAGAGGGCAGGTGGAGCAGAAAATAGGAAGTGCTGGGATTAACCAGGAGATGAGGTGGGCACAGAGCCAATGTTTTCCTCTGGGAAGAAGGAGGGCTGGCAGAGCCACTTCAAGGTGTGGGTGGCAGGAAATCCTGAGGTTCATTATTCTGGGTGATGTGGTCCCGTATTTTGGTTGTGGAGATCATCCGTTGAGGTACCAGGAGCCCAGAGTGGCTTTGTGGCACTGAGCGGGGGCTCTGGTTTGAAACAGCTGGGGCCACAGCGCGGAAACAGTGGCCGTAGAGTGGAGGGTTCTGATGTCAGTCCATAAAGTAAAAATCACAGTAATCAAAGTGACTTTAAAAAAAAAAATCCCTTAAGTCTCTCATAAAGTACAGTATATACGATTTTGTGTATACTGTCCTGTCTCTCAGTTAGTCTGACAGAACCAGATTTTCCTCTAGCAATGAAACAGATAGCTATTTCTTTGGTTGAGCACCAGAACGATGCGTTGGCTTGCACTGGGCCCCTTGCATGAGAAAATCCATGCATGAGGAGACTCCACTGTGCAGGGAGTCTTACAAGTGTAGCCTGTGCAGACACACTAGGTGTGAGTCCTGGCATGGTCTGTTTGCTGTGTGATGGTGGGCAACTTTACCAGATTTTTCAGTCTCCGTTTCTTTTTCTGTGAACATGATTAGTATGGGCACTGGCATTGATGAGATGCTCCAGTACTCGTAGAAAATAAGAAAACATGAAACCCAACAGCAAAACCAGTTGATGTGGACAAGTAAAGAAGGATGGACAAAGGACCCAGCTGCGGTGGGAGAGCCTGAAACAGTGATCCATTTGGCCTTTGCCAGAGGTCCTCATGAGATGCAACGTACAGCGAGAGAGCACGTAGTTGAGTTTACCCAGGGTTGAGGATCCGTGTTAATGCTCTGTGGGGCACACCATAAGGTCAAGAGCAAAGGCACATAGGGTACTGGTAGGGAAAGTGGTGGAAATCGATGTATTAGGAGACTACATTGGGTGATCAGTGAGGGGTGGGAGGAGTTAATACACTGAGTGAATAAGTAAGAATCAAGCAACTGAGAGTCACACTGCATTTTAAGAGCAAGATCAGTCAGGACGAGGGAAGAGAGGAAGTAAAGTTTGTGAGGGGATGGTATGGGGAGGAAAGACTGTTCTTCTACTCTTAGGTTTTGTGCCTGGGGCCCACAAATTAAGCTGGCAAAAGACAGTGTAACAGGAAAGAAAAAAGCATACAAAGAGGCTGTTAGACCTGGAGGCTTATACACCATTTAACAAAGAGCAATAAATTATGGAGATGTGACAAGACAAAGGAAAAAGGGGTTTGGGCTCGGCCAGTAAATTGTGGAAAAGTGAAGAGGAAATATATAGGGGAAACTAATGGATGAGAAGGGTTGTTTTAGTAAGGTTTGTTTGTACAGATTCATCTTGGCATGGACCCCCTTCTCTGGTAAGAAGAATGTTCTCTTCTTCCTGGTATAGGGAGAGCACCTTTCTCCCTGGAAATTTATGCCCTGCTTTTGCTTTTAGGTAGAAAGAGCCCTTCCTGCATCTGCTATTTCTCAATCGCCTGCAGCTTAAAATAATATGCCACAGTGGCATATTTTGGGGTGGTATGTTTTGATCCTCTTCAGTGGAGTTCAGTCAGAGACAGCATCTGGAGATCGTCCTTCCTGATTTGGAGCTTTTCTTTCCACAGCGATGCCTTTCATGGACTGAGGGTGGTCAGAGCCAACCAAACACTTCCCTTCTGAACTCAGATTTGAATAGCGTGTGACAGCACGTTTCTGTGAGCAGTCATGAGAGCCTTGTTATTTTTAAGGACGATAGCCCCGTGTGTTGCGAAGATCATTGGGTCTGGCACCAAAAGAACGGGGGCTGGAACCATGCTAGGTTCAAATGCTGGCTCTTCCACTCATCAGCTGTATGACCTTAGTCAATGGGACTAACTTCCCTGTTTCTTGGTTTTCCCATCTATAAGAGGGGAGTAAGAGTGGTTGTTGAGAGGCGTAAATGAGTAATAGTCTTGGAACTGTGAGGAGCCCTTAGAAAATGCTAAATGAGCTGTTATTATTATGAAAATGGAAAAAGCTAATTTTTTAGCTGAGTGCATGCTGAGCGTTTTCTGGGCTGGTTCTAGTTTCACTGTCTAGCTTGCTCTGAATCAGTGCCACATACTTCGGAGTTGCCTGGATAGAACGGAAAATGCCATCTGTGGTTGTGAAGCATAGTGCTTTCTGTCAAGGGAATGACACCAGTGGGGGTGAAGTGTTCAGCCCAGGACTGTAACTTCGGGAGCATAGCACCTGTGTGAAGGAGCGAGGTCACTATCCGCAGGCATCTTCCCTTAGCCAGCACAGCGACAGACCTATTCCCCCACTTTGTTTCCCCCTAGGGACATTTTCATCCTTTTACAGGAAATCTCTACCCTCAGCTCCTGGATTACCCTTACAGAGAGACCTGCACAATCACATCTATTGTTTGTTTTTCTGCAATAATTTTACCTTTTTCTTTCTTTTTTTTTTTTTTTTAAATCTGTGTAGTTTGTAACCTAATGACTGTTTCTGTAACATCCATCACTCTGACAGAGATAATAACACCCAAGTAGAACAAGGAATGAATAATTTAACAGGAAAAATTAGAATCCCAGTATAAGCTTCTTCAAAGAGATTTTCTGAATTAAAGGTGAGGTAATCTGTTTGGTGGAGAATAAACTAACCCTTTCTTTTGTGTTCAGAGCTCCTTGGAGGATTGTTTATAGCTGATTTGAATAAAGCTGAAACATGAGGTACTCTCTATGTATCTAAAAGCATCTGTGCATGATACTCTTATTATATAAAAAGTCCTTTGGACAATTATTGCAACAACCTGTCTAGCCTTCATGTCTAACCTAGGTCCCCACCTGGCTGTTTGCAAGTATTTGCTAATGGAAAATAGGACAAGAGAAGCCATTAAGAGATGCTGGTATTGCCAAGGTCCAGGGGGGGCTAAGGAAAATGTGGGGAGCTCAATGAAATGCAAGTTTAAACAAAGAGGAAATATGATTTATAGTTTAATAAGCCATTATAACTTTTGACTTAGAATTTCTTGGGGGTGCCTGGGGTGGCTCAGTCAGTTAAGTGTCTGCCTTTGGCTGGGGTCATGATCTTGGGGTCCTGGGATTGAGCCCCACATCGGTCTCCTTCCTCGGCAGGGAGCCTGCTTCTCCTTCTGTCTGCTGCTCCCCCCACTCGTGCTCTCTCTCTCTCATAGATAAATAAAATCTTAAAAAAAAAAAAAGAATTTATTCTTGAACTAGAAATCTGGAGGGCAGTAGCCAGGTAATGGTAGTGAAGAGTTCAAAGAAAAAAAAAAATAGGTTTTTGGTTTCAGTATCTCTTTTAAATCATGCCTCAAAATAAGGAATGAATGTTTGGGTCTGCAGCTGGGAGGTCAAAATGCCAATGGAGAAGAGGTTCTTTTTTATTGTAAACATACGAATTAATCATGACTCAAAAATGGAATCAGGAGAAAATCTACACCTGGAAATGGAAATTAAAGAAGAAAAAAGGTTTTAATATATTTATTTGTATAAACATGAACACATACATGTATATACACACACATGATATAAATACACACTCATACTCACTGTCTAGTTCCTGAAAATCATGACCTCAAGTGTAGAAATAATTCTGATACGACACTTAGGAAGAAAAGCCAGCAGTAATGTTTTTACCTTGGGCTCAGTTTATCTAGAATTTGTGCTTAAGCAGGAGTCTTAACAAGATTTTAATACAAAAAAGCCTTTCCTTACCCCTACCTTCCCCAAATCTGATATATTTTCAAAAGCAAACGTTAAATTAAATGCCATGTCAGTTCTTGTGTGATGGAGCCTCAGAACTATAAAGAGGCCAAGGAGACACAGAGACATCAAACCAGCAGGAAGTAAATGGTTCTTCTTCACTGCTTTGAAGTTTTTTGTTTTTAAAATTTGACCTATCTTCTTTCTTTCTTTCTATGTATCTATGTATCTATCTGTCTGTCTTTACCAAAGTACAATGAACAAATGCATGGGACTGTCATTTCTACATATTTTGTACTTTTTCTTTTTTTTCTTCCAAATTAGACTTAGAGAATTTACAGCCCAGAATACTGACTCTAGTCAATGCGGTCGTGGGTTAGTTCTCCCTCACAATTACTGGCTACTCCAGAGGGCTGGGGTCAGAGACTTGATTAAATAAATTACAGCTTCGGGTCCCCTCCAATAAACCATGTCAAGCTTTAGGCAACCCAAAACAATGCTCCCTGTTTTAACCCATAATGGGCAGTTGAATTTAGTAAATGGCCTAATCACTGCAGCATAAATATTTATGGGAGAATTTTTCCAATTAAGGTAGAAGCTTGTTTAGATGCTATCAGTTTAGAGAGGGCTTTTCCAACAAGAAAATTACTGTTAAAAGACATCAGGAAACGGTTAAACTCCAGAAGGCTAAAAGGTCAGAGAGTCTGCAATGTGCAAAGCTCGCGTTCCCATTACCGCTGTCTGTATGCATTAAACCCTCGCCTACCCCTTTAAAAGGGGGATTAAAAAATAGCCCTTTGTACCTGGGGAAAAAATGTTGGTTCATTCATATAAAAAATATTTATGTTGAGAAATAAAAATGTGGGCAATGAGTCAACCAGATTTGGTGTTCTCCCATCTTTCACAACGGGCTGTACGTGGGTCTTGCTTGTTTGCTGGTCTAGAGTCTGGAGGGTGGCACCAATAATCATATAGAACAATTTTTGTAGTAGGTGCTATCAGCATTGACTCCAAGGATTCCTGTCGTACACACCCTAGAAAGAGATGTAAACATGCAATTTCCAAGAAAGAGCTGTATAAAATCTGAAATGTAGAGTATAGGCAGAAAAACTCCCAGAGGAGAATATGTGATCTCAGTGGGAATTCATTAATCTACCAAACAGTGTACATGCATGGTAAAATACCATATGGTATTTTACTCTAAAGGAAAACATAAAAAAGAGAAAGAGAAAGTGGGAAAAAACAATCCTCCTAGCATGTGAACACAAAGTACTTTTGCCTGAAAATAAACTTACTAAGTTTATGGCACCAGAAATGCAGGAGAGTATCCTAGATGGTACCATGAGAGCTGAGAAGGTTTTAAAAACATTGCCATCTGATTTTGATTCTCCCTGGAAAATGGAATAAAGTAATAAAGATTAAGGTTATTTAGCGACGATTTCAGCAGTTAGCAATGACGTAAAACACAGCATAAACCACATAAGATGGGGAAGATTGGTCTTCCATATTAGGATAACTTGTGTCCATTTAAGCCATAAGTGTGACCAATCCTTTCCAATCACAGCTGTGGCAAAACCAGAAGGCAGTGAGACACCTAAAAAATATGAGACCATAAAGGGAGGCATTTGCCATTTCATAATTAAATTGGAGGAGAATCTACTTTAGGCCCCCACCCACCCCGCACCTCTGCCCCATCCTCAGTGTGAACATGTTAAGTTTCCAGAAAAAATGCCTCCAAGCTCAACCGCAGTGATGACTTTGGCTTTTGCCCTTATTGTCCTTTTCCTCCTGGGCCTGCAGATGAAACAAGCTGGCGCTCGAAACAGCACAGGTAGCAGAGTTCGAGGGGTCCCTGGAGCATCCCCTCAACCAAGAAAGTGCGTCCCTGCAGATGTAGAGAGCGTGGCTTGGAGGGAGAGCCACTCTGAAGCAGTGACACTTTGTCAGGGCTGAGTGACAGGCTGAGGTTCTGCCTAGGAAGTCTCTGGGGCCTGGGAGAATGCAGTGGGGGGTTGTCTTTAAACACTTGGCCCACAGGGGTCGGCTTAGGGCAAGGAAACTGAAGTAAAAAATGTCTAATACTTGTTACTGCTCATCTGCTGTCCTCCTTTTTAAAATGACATATGTTCTTAGATTTTGCCTCTTATTTTCTATCTTCAACTTAATGATATTATTAGTTGCTTTCGAACTGAATTTCTCTCGAGTGGGAAGCTGAAGCACCCATCTATGGGTAGAACTCCTCTTAAATTTGAGATTGAGGACCCATTAGACACTGCGGTGGGAAGGAAGCCAGTTACACAAATCTAAGCAGATTCTTCGTTTATTCAGACTCGTATCCTATCATGTAAAACTATGTTGGTAGGTAGAAAACTTGTTTCTACCCGAAAGAGACCATGTCTTATTTTATTTTATTTTATTATTATTATTTTTTAAGAGAGGGTGAGGGAGGGAAGGGGGAGAGGGAGAGGGAGAGAATCTTAAGCAGGCTCCATGCTGGGCATGGAGCCCGACTTGGGGTCTGTCTCATGACCCTGAGATCATGACCTGAGCCGAAATCAAGAATTGGATGCTTAACCTATGGAGCCACCCAGGTGCCCTAAGACCATGTTTTATAATGTGGAGGATAAGAATCAGCTCAGATCTTTGTTATTACTTTTTTTTTCTCTGAAATGTTGACTGGCCTAGATTTTGGGGAGGACACACTTTCTATGCTGTGTTTGCTCATGCACTTGCAGCAGGAAAATGACTGCATTCAGGAGGTTCTCCTTCTAGATTAGATCACTAACACATGTGGAGATTTGGGATTTGGACCGATTTGATTTGGTTTTCTGATTTCCCACCTAGAAGTATTTTGGAGGTCAACAAAGTGATGTTGATAATTGCTTTAGGAAAATGCTAGACAAATATAATAGGTTGAAGACTTATTACTAATTAAGAAAAGGAAGTTAATCTCCCTTCTGCATTGTCTTACATCTGTTTAAAGGAACCATCACAGACAATTTTAAGAGCTTTGGCAGGAGTGCTAGATCATCATGATTATCACATTGGGGCCTTGGTGGTGGGGCGATTTCCTGCCTTGTCTTTAGCTAATGCATATTGCAGTCTTGATCATCTGTAATGTGCTATAATACTTCTTTTTTCTGACATAAAGTCTTCAGCATGAGTACTTATTCAGGAACTTTTCAGAATGGGTATTTTTTATTATAAAAACTGTAATATGTCACTTAAACATAAGCCCACTGATTATAACAGGCAGAATGTTCTTTAGGGTTAGCAAATTGCACGTAGTGACACGTCTCCGTTTTCCAAGTGGTGCTTTTCACATGCTTTCTGTGTCTGTGTATCTAAGTTCAGAGAGGGAGTGACAAAGAGGAGATGCTGGGTTTAACTCTGATTTGTTTTCTGACCTCAAAGGTTGATGAGGCAGTTATTTTTGGAGCTAATGCCATGAGTTGAATTGGAAGATTTTTTTTTTTTTTGATAGGGATAAGTGGGGCACTGTTTAACATGCGGTCGGTTGTTTGCACAGTCGCTGTGACTAGCCCAAACTAATACCTAAACGCTAAATGGTAAACAAAATAACAAAACCAGAACGTGGATGAGAAGTCTTAGGAAGCCTACTGTTCTTGTGCAAATAAATGAACCCATCTGAGACTAACGCTGAACCCAGGCCGTGCATCCACTTCCAACACAATGAGCTCTGTGGTGAACCAGGTTGGCCGAATGGCTTTGATTTAATCCTTCACTCCAGCCACAAGTCAGTTCTGTTCTAAACGTTTGGGACACTATTTAGTGCAGTTATGGAAATAAGTAGTGTTTTGCACACTCAGAGAAATCAGGACCAGACTCAAGAAACTTAGGTTTGGGATATAATAGTAATTCAATCTATTCTTTCTCTTTGTGCTTTGGTCCTTTTGTTTTGTTCTCATGAGCACTACCATTTATAAGGAAATTCTGAATTTGTTTGCTCTTAGCATAAGTTTGTGCTATATTAGTCATGTGATATAAAAGAAAGACTAGTTTCCATAAAGTTGATTTAATTGAGTGCAAATGTTGAAGGTACTGTTGAACGGCTTATGGTCTGATGAATGGGTTTAACATCTTTCAGGACTTAACATTCTGTTTTTCAGTCTTTTTCCATTTAATTCCATGTATGGATTTATGTTCTTTTACTTACATTACATCATTTTATATCAAATTCAATTATATCTACCATTAAAAATACATGCAACACAAAGAGCTCTGTAGTGAAAAAAGATCAGTCTTAATTTTAATAATGTACTGCATTACTGAGATGCTATTAAAACAAGTCCCAAATTTATCTCTTTTGTTTGTAACCTATTACTTTAAAAAATAAACCCACAACACACAATACTAATTGAATGTCACATTTGTATAGTATCTTAACATTTTTGAAATTATTTTATGTCTACTACTTAACAACAAATTTCAAAACCAGTATGAAAAAGACCAGATGATTTTATTACCACATTGGGGTTAATATATAACTGGCTCACCACCAGTGTCCTTGACGGCTAATGGCTGAGACTACTTTTTAATCAGATCACTTAACTATTTCACACATGGCTGGAATAAGTTTTTTGGTGACTGCCATACTCAAGCAAAACCACTAGATTACCAAAATGTCTTTGTACACAAAAGGAAAATCTACTTTAAAAAAGTGTTTTTTTTTTGTTTTTTTGTTTTTTGGTCTTTTTAGTAAATGGCTATAAGTGACCTGTGAAGTTTGAAATCCCAGATGATCTGCTGAGTTTTAAGGTGGACAGCATAATGATCTATGGTTTTTTGAAAAAAAAAATTCAAAATTTAGACTCAGTATATGTTTCCAAGCAGGGGATTTTAATCATTTTCAGTAAGTGGAGGCCGAGAGACTCAATTTAGAGTTTCTGAGGCAAGTTTATAATCCAAAAGTTGGTCCTTTGGATCACTGTGGCACAGACAACATTGCTGTAACTCAAATACTTCACAACTAAGGAATGCGTGTCTGGAAGTTTCCTTCTGAAGTGAATTGTTCCTTCGGCTGATAACTGCAGTGTTGAGAGTTACACTCTGCCCCCTGATTTCCCTCGCTCCGTGGCTAGTCGGAGTGTATATGAGAAGTCATGTATTCCGACAGCTGGAGCCCCCTTTCCTAAGACCTTTCAAAAGCATCCATCTTTTACTTCTTTGTACACCTGCTGACAGTTTCTTAAATGGATCAGCGGTTTCCTTACTCCTCTACAGAACTGATGACAGTTTTCAAGGGGGGTATGAAAAATATCCCGGCCTTGAAGTTGTTTACACCAATATTCACAGTTGATAAATTGGGCTGTCATTCTGATCTTACCGTAGAGGGCAAAAAGGGGATTTAGTAGTGGGGTTGATCACGACAATACAAGGCACAAACAGATCCTACATCCATTACCAGATTCCGTCACCATCTGTTGTTCTCCATCTCCACCGAGGGTTGGCAAAGGAGGCCTAACAGCGCCAGGAAGGATGCAGCCGGTAAGACAGAGGGAAGGTGTCTGGGAGATAAAGGTGTTCAATCCTGACCCGGATGCCGGAGAGAGTTTATGGACCCTCCTTAACACTAAAGGGTTTAAAATAGAAAGTGGAAACTCCACTGTCTGGGGACTCGCTTACTAAGCAGTCTTGTTTGAAGACAGGTGAAGGAAAGATTGTCTCTCAATGGCTGCTTCATGATTTCGGTTCTTTGTTGTACTCACTTCCAAACAACTGAAATGTGTGGATGGGCAGGCTAGATTATAGAGTTTAAACCATACGATGTTATATTTAGGCATCATTTATTTCTGATTAATCTCTATATCCCTGATTCCCAACTAATGTGCAATGTCAGAATCATCTGGATGATTCCTGCAAACTATGCAAGCCTGAGCCTTGCAACTTCAGTGCTGCTGAGCCAGATTCTTGGGGACCTGGCTGATGGAGGAGCCGGGCTGGGGAGGTATGATTAGCCACTGTCCTGCTGGTCAAGAATCACTGCTTTGGGTAGGTTAGTGTTTCCTAAGTCTCAGCCTATCAGGGTCACCTGGGGAGCTTTATCAAAATATAAATTTCTAGGCCCCATTCTAGCTCTAAAGCAATCAGAATCTTCAGGGGGTATGATGGGGCAGGTCCCAGATAACCGTATTTTGAAAAATCTGCCCAGGTGGTTCTGGTGCTCTAGTAGGCTTTGGACAACTACCCTAGAGGAGGGAAGAAATTGATGGAATGAGAATAGCATTTTGAGTGATGAAAAGGCCAGCTGGCATGGCACTGAAGGGGAGATTCCTGGGGAATTCAAAGCCGCGATGCGATGAAGACTGTTTTCATGTGATCAGTATTCTACCCAGAAAAATTAGTTTACCTAAGGTGGAATTTTTTTTTTTTTTTGACAATCAGAAATATTTAATGTTAATAGTGGCAGTGGAAGCCCATAGATGTTTCTGAATCCTAGGCAAGGAAAGTTCAGAAATGAGTTTTAATTCAGAAATCAGTCTAAAGTATAATCCCCTAGGAAACAGAGAAATGGGATTTATGAAATCTGGCTCTCCCACCTGTGGACCAATGTGTGGATGAACAAGAGGGAATACCAATCTAGATGCTAAGCCATTTGCAGGCTTCTCGCGTTGTGCTGTCCGCAATGACTTTGCCTTGAGAAAATTGCAACAGGGTACTTGCTACATAAGTCTATAAGCAGTAATCTGAGATGGTAGCCATGCTGTTTTAGAGGTGAGTGGTGGGGGTGGGTGGGGGAAAGGTAGGAAGAAGCAGAGAAATTTGGGAGGAAGCTGAGGGCTAGAATTCACTACATAGTCTGACAAGAGTGCAAGAGAACAGATTTTTACATGGATCAGGTGATTCTTTTGCACCCAGGTTTTGTCTGCTTGTTGCACGGATAATGCAAGCTCTTTCCCCTTTCCCCCTTCCTAAGGGCGACAGTCTGTTAACTGAGCGAACATTAAAATGTCATAGTTTTGTTTTAGAAAGTGTAGTTGTACAAATACTGATTTTTGGTTACAAAAAAAACCCCCCCAAAACAAAAAAACCCTTCTTTGGATCTTAAAAACAGCAGAAAGGAGTCTGACTTTTATTAAGTCATCATTATCAGAAGTGGCCCGTAATCTCCAAACTGGAGCTCCAGGAGCTGTTCTATCTTTTGCAGAAATTGGTTAGGAAGTAACTGAAACTGGTTTTCCAAACAGCAAGGATCAAACCATCTGGAAGCCAGAGACCCTGGTAACATAGGGACCTGGAGTCCTGCTCTGTGAGTCTGACTCCAAGTCCCTTTCAAGTTGTGCCACTGACTGAGGGGATGAGTGGAGATCAGAGACAGGTGGTAGCAGGAAGGGCTGTTTTCTTTCTGGGGAACAGCCCTCACTTGGGCTCTTCTATCCCCATCCTCTTCCCTTAGTCCCCAAATTACGGCTATTTGTCTTTTTTTTTTAATACTGTCAATTTTTAAATGTAAGGTCCTAGAGGAACAAGGACTGTTTCATTTGATTGTGTTAATGGGTTGTGGGCACTTCTAATAAACAGTAAGTAACTCCAAACTTTAATTTTTATGGCCTTCCTAAACTTGTGCTTAAAAACATTTCCATTTTGTAAGGTTTCTTAGAAGAGAATCTAGCAGGTTTCAGAGAAACTTCTTAGGTGCTTTAATCCCAAACTGGGAAATCACTTCTGCTAAACGAACGTAGGCTTTCTTGTAGTGGGCATTTGGTTAATATATGAAGTGCTCAGTTATCAATATTGCATTAGTAAAGGCAGTTTAAGTAGCATTTACATTCTCTTGCAGGAATTGCATATGGATTTACGGCAAAGGACAGGAGTCTAAATCACATGGATTTTTATTCGTTATAAATGCCATTCAACTCGGTTAAGCAAATATCTGAGGAAATATTTGAAAAGTTGACTAAGTTTTCAAGGCACTAAAACAGAAGTAGAAGCTCCCATCATTTTCTGCAGTTTCGATTCCCCCGAATCTGAGGGAAAAAGTGTTTGATTCTGGGACCTGGGCTAACTCTGATCACCTGCAGCACCGGAGCCTAATGAATAATGGGATCGGAGCGATAAATAAATAAATGTCAGAAGGAACTTAACAATCATGACTTACAAGCAATAATCTGATTTAGAACAATATTAAATTAGGGCCTAAATGGAACGCGGTGCATGAACGGTTCCCTTCGAGGGACCCAGGGGGCGCCCTCTAAGTGGTGCTGGTGGGCAAAGGGCGTGCGCCTCAGCTGCGGCGGGAGCCTGATTGATGCCCCTGCTGGTGCAAGCCTGGTGACCAACTTATTATTACAGCAGCTCTGAGGTTTGTCGCTGGGCTGTGCAAACAAATGATCGGCATCATGTGGGAACAGCAGTAAGTGGAAGGGCCTCGGTGGAAAACATCGTCTATGAGACAGGCTTTTCAGCCCAGAAGTTAGCTACTGAGAATGTAAAAACAAAGGTCTTTGCAAAAGAGACAGTGAGCAAAGCATGATGGATAATCTCGACCATGCACATAATTGCTTCCAGGTGTCTGGCCACTTTATTGCTCTTGGGGTTACGCTACCACCCTGACAGTGTTTTCTTTCTCAAACACGGCAGCTCCTCAGAAAGCTGGTGCCAGTCCTTCCTGCTAGCCGCATCACCCTAGGTTTGACGCCGTTACGGCCTGGATCTCCAGACAACTGCCACGTTAGGGAGATTTAATAAGGTCGGTGTATAAAATGGAGTTTAGGGAAGCCCCATGAAAAGTCAGCGGCGTGCTGGAAGTTTGTTTTCTCCATCTGGGTTAAGCTGTCAACTGCTAGAAGTATTGATAATTTTTTCAAAGGTAGCTTTTTTTTTTTTCCCTCTGCTACATGACACTTTTCGATGCAGTCTCTAGCTCTCTTTTTATTGAACAGATTGGATTTCTAATGCCGTTTTCAAAGACTTTGGGTATCCACAATTGACTATTTAATGATTTAATTCAGATGCAAACAGAATGAAAAATATAAAGTGTTCTTGCCTGGATGTCAACACCTCGAAGAAAGTTCAAGCAGTTTTCTTAATCACCTGCTTTTCTAGGCTAGAGAAAATAATTGTGGAAGCTTAAAAATGCTGTCGCTTTTCATTTCTAAAAAGCTTGTTCCAAGAATAGTAATCCAAGTTCATATGTTTTTAAAATTCCTGGATGTAGGCAGACTCAGGTACTGCTGATAATTCAATATCTGGTCTTCAAAATTGCTATAAAAAGACCAAAATCTTGTAAATGAAAATAAACACACATTTTGTAGCTACTCACAATTCCCCTTCTCCTCAGGATCTCTAGAATCTGTGGAGAGGGAGGGAATATTTTTTTAAAGGTGGGAATAAATGATAGGTTTGATGAAAACAATTATGGAATGTAGGATACGTACAATAACTCATCTAATCTACACAACCATTAGGTAGTATTTGACTTAGAATATCCTCACAAAATATATATACACACATAAATATATAATTACTTTATATTCCTGTGTTTTAGACTCTTGCTTTGAACTCTCACAAGAAAAAATGTCATCAAACTATGGGAATAATTTTATCTTTATTAACATTTCTTATTACTCCATCATTTAAAAAAATTGATCATCATAGTTTTCAGAAATACCTTTCACGGTCCACACTGACTGGCATCTGCAAGATGAAGCTACTGCCCTTGGGGCAGAGGCTGTTACATTTCAGGGCACCTCTGACTGGACCATCAATCATCCCTTTCTCCACATGGGATCGTGTTCCTCTTCTCTTTTTGACCTTATCTAATATATTCACAATTCAAAGCGCGCAAAGGTTGGATCTTCCGTGTAAAAATTCAAATGTCTTTTTACTCACACAGCTCAATCAAATTTTCCACTAAAAATGAATTGTGTTGGAATACAGACCTAATCCCCAAGGATGCACTGAAGCATCACTTTTGACCTGGGTGAGGCCAAATGCATCCGCACACTGGCAGGGGGGCCCCAGCAGAAAGCCAGATGATTATTAAAAAACATAATGGTGTGAGAATTGCAATGAATTTTAATAAACTCGTCTTTCTGCAATTTAAGTTCATTTCTTCTGCAAGAATATATATAATATATATTTATATATATTTATGTATATTTTTATATACGAATGGTCCTCCTTATTAAAAAGATAATAACAGTAACTTTTCACTTCAAGACCAAGCAAAAGGCTTTTATTTTGTACAAAGCAATTTAAATGGGGACCTGGAGTAAACCATTTCACATGGTATTTACAACTGCAACAGTTCTAATGATTTGTCTACATTTATTTTACATTCTCCATGACTGAAGTAGTGGGTCTAGAATATAAAATAGTCTGCAGGTAGGTCTTTCGTAGACAGATGGCCTAGTTTTGCTCCTTTGAGTGCACTGTGCTTTGGCCTGCTTTTGCCTACTCTGCCCTCATTTGCTGGCCCATCCTTGCTGGGAAGGTCTCTCTCTATAGTCAGTTAAATGACTGATCTGGTTCTCTTGGACCCACTGTTTTCTTGACCACCTTTCCCCATTGTCTCAATGATTGAAAGGAACACATTCTGAGCAAGTAATCATTCCTGGCGCCTTCACACGAGGCCCCTGGAACTTCCCTGAAAATAGACAGTCTGCAAACCTCACACCCTCAAAAAGCTTGATTTTGTAGTATGAACCCAGCTTAGGGCCTTCGTCTGAGAATTTTCTCTGCAAGTGAAGAAGTTAAAAGTGAAGAAGGATCACAGTAAGTGGCTCTGGAAGGACATAGTCAAAGACAAAAAGTCTTCACTTCATCTAGGGCCTTGGAAAGAATTTCAGCAAAGGAACCATGCTCTAGGGTCATTACTTCTCTCTGAATGGTGTTGAACATTTTGGAAGAAGGCCACCAGAAAACAGGTGAGAAAAGTGAAAGCTTAATGGCATATAGCAGGAGGGTCAGTCTGAAAGTGAGACTGACCTACCTTCTTGCAATTAGCAGAGGTTTTATGTATGTACACAGGCGTCTAGGCTGGCCGCAAGCAAAAGGAGTGTGAAAGGGGGACCGAGGCAGCTCTAACTCAATACTTCCATTTCCAGAAGCAGATTGCTAAGGCCGAGGCAGTCCAGGAAAAGAAGGTTCTGTGGTCATTGATTTATCGAGACAACGGTGCTTTGGGTTTGAGTCTTATAATTCTTTTTACTCATGGCCTGTGAAAAGATCTGAAGCTATTACCATGGCACCGACTCCTGCCCTCTGCACACCCGCCTGGATGAGGCGGCCAGAGCTCTGCCTCACCATTACCTACCTCTGAGATGTTGCCCTTGAGTTTTCTCAAGCTGGAACATCCTCCCTCACCTCTGCTGACCCAGACCTTAACCACTCCCCATGGCTGAAGGTCAGATGTCATTTCCTGAAGTTTTTTCTGATCACCTTGGCAAGGACTGATCTCTCCTTTTGAAGTCCGTATAGGTTGATGGTAACATCCTAGAGCATTTACCTCTGTGGCTCCCAGTGTAGTCACTTGTGTTTTTATCCTATTCCTATTGGATTTGAAGCCACTTAGTGGAGAGAAAATTGATTATGCGCCAGACAGCATGTTACGTATGTTTTGTATCTAATCTCCTTTAATCTTGGTGAGATATCTCTGATCTAGACATTATGGTCCTCATTTTCAAAATGAAGAAACTGAGGGCCAGAGAGCATAAGGGGCTTGCTCAGGTCCCTGGATGGTGAGGGGGAGGGTGGAGATTTTGGTTCAGGTGTGCATGACTGTCGCAGCCCATGCTCTACCTTTTGCTGACATGCTCAAGGGAGGGACCGGAGCTAGTTCTTATCCCCTCCAGGGACTGGACTATTTGTTGATTTAATTAGTGATTTTGACAAATCACTTGGCATTTGGCTTTGTAAACATTGTATTCTAAAGTGGCTAAAAATGGCTTTATAGAAAAAAGAAGTGAATTTTGTATTTGGCATTGTGGTTAATTGATTCCATATCATTTTAACATCATAGCGCCTGGCAATAGGATAAAATGATAAGAGGAAATGATCAATTTGACAGAAGGTCCTTAAATTTCATTTAATATCATTTTATTGCATTTTTAGAAAGATTTTATTTATTTATTTGGCAGAGAGAGACACAGCAAGAGAAGGAACACAAGCAGGAGGAGTGGGAGAGGGAGAAGCAGGCTTCCCGCTGAGCAGGGAGCCCGATGTGGGGCTCGACCCCAGGACCCCGGGATCATGACCTGAGCTGAAGGCAGATGCTTAACGACTGAGCCACCCAGGCACCCTTGCATTTTTAAATATAGATGGATTACAGAAATGTTGGGGGCAATCATTTATTTAAAATACCAGTAGCAAATAGGAGACATGATCTTCTGACTTTCTTCATTTCCTTATAATGGGTTGAGTGAACATTGAACACCAGGTCATCCTGTGAGCACACACACTTAGTCTGGAGTCACTGTTTCTGGGGAAGGAAGAGTTTTGAGTGTAGTTTAATGTAACGTCCCTGGCATTGAAGCCCATTTTAGGGGAACCTGAGCCAAGTCAACATAGAAAGCCACAACGCTAGATACGCGACAAGGCACGCTGCTGGCCAAGTGCCTGAGCCAAGCCCAAGGGAGGCAGTAGGTAGGGGTGGGGTTTTCACACCAACTGAAGAGACCATTGGGGTAAAGTGGAGAAGACATGTGGCTTTCACAAGCAGGGAGGGAGGGTAGCCACAGAGTCAAGATGACAAACTTTTCAAGGGTAGGGGCCAAGTAGGGGCTCACTCTTACCTAATACTACCCAGCAATTTGCTTGGTCCATTGTGCTCAAAAAGTACTTATTGAATGGACGGCTATTAGAAGCTCCATGGAACGGTGCTTTTGCCAAAATGCAAATTGTGTTACATAAGATGTTAACTAACAAGCTCTATGAAACCAAGAGACTCATTATTTGTGAACACTTGTGAGACTTCCTCAGGCTTATTCTGAGGTAGGTAGGAGGGCACTGGGGGCTGAGCGACAGTGGTTTCCACGGTAGGAACGAAGCTGGAGATCAGGGTTTCTTTTCTTGCCCCATTATTGCCCTCAGTAGGTACAGCCTGAGGAAATGTGGGTAACGTGCTTATGTATTTGTGCTGAGATTTACATCACGGGAGATGGCTCCCAGGACAATAAGATGAGGACTCTTGGTAGCTGTTTTGCCATTTTCAGGGATCGTTTAGTAAATTACTTCTTTTCCTCCAAATCTTAAATGGGCCCCAATATGGCCAGAAAGAGTTAATGTAACTTCCAAAAATCCTTTATGTAGTCCTAGGGACTGACATGGTCCCAGGAGAAGCTATTTCCAAATTTAGTTTACAAACACAATAAAACGATATGTGTGGTAAAGGTTTGAAGATGTTATGAAATAATTCAGCCCTGATCTTTGCACCAGTTTAACTTACCATCTATAGTTTGGTATAATACTTCTAAGACTGCTGATTTCGAATTCCATTTTGAGCTTGCAAGCCTTTTTAAAAACCTCATTTCCTTAAAAGGAACAAGAAGGCTTGTTTTTGTCCCTCACAGAAGAATTTGTGCAGGAAACCAGAAGGTAAGAGGGTTAGTTATTTGAAGCCGATTCCTGCTGTGTGCAGCATCGTTGACTAAATTGCATCTGAGGCTCCAAAGACAGTTTACTCAAAATAGGTATAAGAGCTTTCTGTTGATCCTAGAGAATAAATGGAATCAAGGACACACCATGCATCTTCTGCATTTCGGAACTCGTAGGAGATGCTTCTGCCTTTCTTATTGAAACGTCATGTAAACATTCATAGTGAAAGGCAGATATTCTTGATTCGTGCCTAGAAATATTGCTGACAGTCTCTCAGTCTATATACTTGGTTGTAAGTCCCTAAATGAACTTGAGAAGCAAAGAACTATTTTGAGGAGGAGGAGAGCAGGACCTCAGAAAGAGGAACTCTGTTAGCCTGAGGAATGACCCCAATTCTCAGGCGATGAATAAGGCTTTTGTTTTGAGGGAGGTGACTTGATTCAGAGGAAAGAAGCAAAGAGAACAAACCTCAGACTGGAGACATGGTTTCCTTGGCTCACAAGGCCAAAGGCAGCAGCCAGAACCCAGCACATGGCAGTCTTATGCAGTTGGATTTTCAAAGAATGTCATCCTGTTGCACTCAGAAATGTAGTTTGCTTGTTTATTTATTTATTTTTTTTTGACATTGTTGATTAAGCCAATATGGGCGTTCAAGGTCTCTGACCAGATGGTCGCCGAATTGTCCTCTGCGTAGGGTCATCCATTTATCTGTTGTTTAGAAACAACACATAATCAAACTTGTAAAATGGTTAGGACTTGTATCCAGTCCAGACAAGCAGCCTGAGTTATGAGGGAACAAGGTCAAGCCTGAGGATAAAGGCAGATCTCAGCATAATGCTGGGTGAGGTGTGGCAAAAGGCAGAGTGGGAATAAGATCAAAAATGGAAAAATCAAGGTCAGAGTTGGAGTGGAGAGAAGCAGGGGAGAGGGTCACAGGGCAGGATGCTGGGGAAGCAACACTGAAGCCTTTCTTCTCTTCTTGAGGAGAAGCCGACTGTGCCTTCTGTGACAGAATAATAATGCTTGGAGTTTACACAGAACGTTTATACTGAAGAAATCTGGTTCTACAAGATATTGACAATTAGAGAACTAAATATTTTTTAAATTATATTATTCTTGAGTTTTTTTAAATGCAATAAACATCTTTTTTTTTTGAATCTAAAATGTAAACCCCATAAAAGCAAGGGCTGTGTTTCATTCATTATTGAATTCCCAGTGCACAGGACAGTATCCAGTAAATATTTTTTAAGTGACTAAAGCAGAAATGAAACTCTCATGTACCAGGCACTGTGTTAGATGTTATGGAGACACTTACAGCTCTAATTTTCAAAAGGCTTATTAGAAGATTTAGGACATATTCATAAATAACCATTAAAGGTAGAAAATGATATCAGAATAGACCATTTTCAGTGAGTTTACAGTGAGGATGGAGCCTTCCTGGTGGGTGGGAATTTGGGGGTAGGTAAGGGAAGACTCTGTGTGGTCAATTATATTTTATTTAGGCTTCGTAGAATAGGGTGGGTTTAGAAATGGCGGAGATGGATAAACAGGTATTCCAGGCTAAAGAAAATACATGAATGAGGGGATTTGAGAAAGGTAGGGGACACTGAGTAGCTCATTTCAGCTTAAGTGAAAGCTAGCTAGCTACATAATGGGGGCATGGGAAGTAAGGTGGAGAATGTGCATCAAGATAAATTGACTGAATTCATCACAGAAAGGAGTTTGAATACCACAGAAATGAGTTTTTGCTTTATTCTGAAAGGATGGAGGGGTATTGAGAGTCTTTCAAAAGGGGTCAGGGTTGTATCTTGGAAAATACATTTGGTAGTAGGATGGGTGATGAATTTGAGAAGAGTGAGGATAAAGGCAACTAGAGAGCTCTTCATTGAGACCAGGCAAAAGGCTCTGAGCATTTGAACCCGGGTGGTAATAATGAGGGTGGAACGTGAAGGTGAATGTGAGGGATACCACAGGTGTGGATGGAGTATCCAGGTATAATTGTTTGATGTAGAATTGGAGATGTGGGGCTGAAGCTTGGGAAAGAAATCAGGATAAGGAAAAGATTGGAAGCTGTTTGTATAGAGCTGTTAGTTACAGGAAGCTGTGAAATTGGACTGGGCATCAAGTGAGCAAGAGGAGAATGAACCGGGAATTTTGCCAAGGAAAGATCATTTAGGAAAACCTATGTTTATGGAGACGATTGAAGAAGAACTGGAGACAAATGCAGAGGAAAGATTGTCAGAGACAGAAGACAATGAGGACCGTGCGTTCTGGAAATCACGGGAGAGGGTTTCAACGAGCCTCCGATGGCTCCTGAAGCCGTAAGAAGGTGAATGATGAGAAATGCGAAAAAAGTTCTGCCAAAACAAGTTCATTAGAGACACTTTAGAGAGTGCACAGTGATTAAAACTGAGGAAATGATACCATCCACCAATTCTGGGAGTTTGGAGGTTAAGAGTCAAGAGAGTAGTGTCTTGATGGGGTGTTAAAAGAATTGCAAAAAAAAAATCTTACAGATGGGAGAGGTTGTATTGCTCATTAGGTGCATGGAAGGAGGTGAAGAAAGAAGGAGTGAGGGAGGGAAGGAGAGAGGGACAGACAGAGATGGAAAATGGATGGAGCATTTGGGAATATCCTAAAATCATTGACATTTTTTCTGTCTGATTCTTTCCAGTAGGGCCTGGAAAAGGGACTTAGTAAATAAGAGATGTTGAATTGTCTGTTGAGTATGGAATGTTTACCTGAGCTCTGCTTTTGCCAAAGCCCAAATTAATGTTTTTACAAAAGATTGTTTTCTTATTATTTTGTTATTATTTGTTGGCTGGAGTATCCCCCGAGTGCTCCTGTTCTGCCAGGTTGGAAACACAGACCCACACTTCTGACTCCAAAGTATAAAAACTTATTGTTGAACCCATCGCCATGACCTATTCATTCATGTGAACGGCCCAGATTAGTATGGCCCCATCAAGTCAGTCTGTACCTTTTAGGAGCCATTTCTGCTTGTGTCTGGGCATGAGTTTAGGTGGCTTTTGAAAATGGAAGCCAAGGCCAAAATTACACGCATATTCATAAACTATAAACAAACACACAATTATGCATACGCAATCCGACACACCCCCTATAATAATAAAACTGAAACCAAAGGCACCACACAAAATACTTTTTTGCTTTGCTGGCAGAGGTTGTGGAAGGCTTTTTGTAATACTGGGCTCAATTTTCAGAGTTTATTACAAGTCCACAATTAAAGATAGTACACACAAAAGAATTATTCTCAGATGTAGGATTGCAGTACTGTTTGCAACTCAAATATGCACTATCTGGGGTGCTGTTTGAGGTTCACAATATAGTGCCTTTAATTGTATGTAGCCCTGGTCATGTTTTCAACATATTCTTGGAAAAGTTCTTTTATTTGCTTTTGAGTGTCCATGGGCCTTTGCAATTTGTTCTCTTATTTGGACTTTATAAACAGCATCAGGATGCTTTTTTCCTTTCATTCAAACAAACAATGGCTTTGTAACTAAGAAGAAAATTAGTAACAGGTGAAAGTTTATTTTTAATGTTGTTGAGATCAAATTGCTGTTTAACTTACAGAGCGACCCCCCCATGTCTCTTTTAATGTTTCAAAATTATTTATAAATTAAACTTACACAACCTCTAAACATGCTCAGAGCATAAAAACGGCCTCTTTATTCTATATTACTAACAGAATACGAAGGATGTTGCTTTGTTCTGATTTTTCCTCTGCAAATTTATTTTTAAAATGCCACTTGCATTATAAAAATTTACATAGAGCTGTCTTCGAGATTTTTAATTTTGTACTTGTATATAAATCAAAGTTCTGTTCTTAGAATTATGTTGCTTTTAAAATCCATACTAACGTTTGCTTTTATTAGGTATGTTTTGTATTATGTATGTATTTGTTTATGTTCTATTTCATTGTGTTACATGATTGTGTCTTTTGGGGACTTTGCTTTGTAGTTGTCCTATTTCATCACTGCAGTATACAGAGTTTATAACCACCTATCTAATGAAAACATTTTCTAAGGGTTAAATACCCCCATCCCATTCCTCTTTCTTTAAAAGTCAGACAATGTCTAGAACCTATAGAACGACATAAAGAGTATTAATCAAGATCTAGTTTACCCAGTACATCCCTACTTCTATTGTAAATTTCTATTGAAACAAATAAAATATTGAATGATTCCATTAATGATAGTTTTATTAAGTATTTGGGAGAGAAGGGAGATGGATTTCGGTTCAAACAAATAATATTTTAGAAGTCAAGAGGTCTTCAGAAATGGGGGGCGCCTGGGTGGTGCAGTCAGTTAAGTGACTGACTCTTGGTTTCGGCTCAGGGTGTGATCTCAGGGTCATGGGATCTAGCCTTGTATCGGGCTCTGCATTCAGTGTGGAGTTTGCTTAAGTATCTTTCTTTCTCCCTCTCTCTGCCCCTCCCCCCCACGCTCGTTCACTTTCTCTCTCTGAAATAAATAAATAAATCTTTTTATTTAGAGGGTCCTTGGAAGGTGGAAGGGTCCCTCCCTCCCCATAAGTGGATTGATGATCCCCTGGAGAGGAGGTCTCCTTCTTAGGTGAAAAATTGTCAATTGGACATGTTATGTGGGGTGTTGAGAATCTACCAGCCTATGGGAATTGCAAACTTGAGAATAATTTCACAATGGCTCCAATCAAAAAGAATGAGGATTTTGAATACGGGTGTATGATGTGGTGGGTGGATAGGTTTGAGGAAGGAGAATTAGGTGTATAGCATCTTGAAAATGATTTTGGTGACAAGTTAGAATTTTTGGTTCTTTTGTTCCAACATTAGGGATTTTCTGTTGAAGGCTTTTGACTTGTAACACTGTACATATGAGTATTTCCAAACTAAATACTTTTAATGGTCTCTTTTCCCAAGTAAAAAAAAGCTTGATTGGGGTGCCTGAGTGGCTCAGTTGCTAAGCGTCTGCCTTCGGCTCAGGTCATGATTTCAGGGTCCTGGGATCGAACCCCACATCGGGCTCCCTGCTTGGCGGGAAGCCTGCTTCTCCCTTTCACACTCCCCCTGCTTGTGTTCCCTCTCTTGCTGTGTCTATCAAATAAATAAAATCTTAAAAGAAAAAAAAAACTTGATTAGCATGTAAACTCTGAATGCATTCTTCTTCATCTGGCCCTTGGCATTCTCGTGTGATATTCTATAAGTTCTTGTGAATATGAGATTCTGCAAACAATGTACAGGTTTAGACCAATTCCACCTAATGAACAATTTATTAGATATCAGTTATGTGTTGTAATTATGCTAGCATTAGACCTGCTCCTATAATTAAGGGTTTTACATCCAGAGGGGTAGAAAGTAGATAAAAGACTTAGATATTGTTAACTACTCTTCCATTCTCTCCCTCATATTCCCTTCCCTTCTTTCCCACTGGAGAGCTGAATGAGGAAATCTAGCCTAGGGAGCCAAGGGTGTTTGGGAACAGTTTAGCCTGGCAAACAAATTCTGCTAAGGAGGTTTCAGTGGCTTAGAGGTGAATGAGGACATAGGGAAAACTTCACTCTTCCTTAGCCAGGGAATGGGTCAGATTCATCCACCGCTATCAGTGCCCAGAACACGGAAGTCACCCATCCATGTTGACTTAACCAGTGAGTGGGTAGGATAAATTCCACTGTCACCGTCCCACCTGCTTTTCCAAAGCCTCACTCCCCCAGCCTCTGGCATAACCCCTGTTATCATGCTGCCATCAGCCTCCAAAATGCCATTCCTTCTCCAGCTTCAGAACTACCATTCTCTAAGGAAGTCATTTAGTTTATCCCTGCCCTGGAGTGAATGAGTCCCAGGTTTCTAGGAGGTGTTCACATTTTAAAGACATGCACATTGATCGGGTGCCTCTCCAGCTACTGTGAGGTGTTGGGAGACAGTGTAGAGAACAGAGTTCTGAGCTGGGTGCTCCTAGTCTGCTCTTCTTCCTCCACATTTGCTCCCCTTACCTTTTTCAAGGACTAAAATGTATGGAATCAGCTTTGCAGAAACAGATCATTAACTGCTACTTTCTCCTGCTTTTGCAGAGACTCTGCATCTCAGGGGCTCAGAAGGAGGAGTTGTTGCTTAGGGAGAGAGTATATGTTGCCAGAGCACATCACACATATTTGAAATCCAGGCTCCCCAAAAAATTCTCTTGCAGAACAGTTCTAAGCACATTGTCAGCATTGTTTCAGTTACTTATTGCTACCCCCAAACCATTCAGACTTAGAGGTATAAGCAACAACCATTTAACTCTGCTCAGAGTCACATACAGCATAGCCCCACAATATCTGGGGCCTCTGCAGGGAAGGCTCAAATGACTGGGGCTGGGATCACCTGAAGACTCCTTTTCACATGCCTGGCACCTGGGCTAGAGTTACTGTAGGGCTCAGTTGGCATTATTTACCAGCACACCTACATGTCACCTTTCCCTGTCCTTGGGCTCCTCACAACATAGTAGTTGGCTTCTGAGACGAGGTATTCTCAGAAGAAGTGTCAGGGGAGTGAGTGTTCCAAGAGAACAGGGGAGGCTGTTGGGCGTTTCTCACCTTGCGCGGGAAGTCAGGAACCATCACTTGCGCCACACCCCATTGGTTACAAGGGAGCCACTGGGCTGGCCAGAGTCAAGAAGGGAGGAAGTACACTCCACTTGTCGATGGAGGGGAGTCAAGGTCACACTGTGGAAGAGCATGTGGCCTGGGAGTTAATGGTGTGGTCATGTTCAGAAAATACAGTGGGCCGCAGCACTTAACAATGTTGCCCCTTATTAGTATAGCCCACACTTTACACACGTAGTCTCCAATCCTCTCAACCACCCTGCAAGGTAAACATTACCCTCATTTCTGAGCTGAAGAAACTGAGGCCCAAGGAAGCTTGGAGACTTGCCCCAGGCCACACAGTGATAAAGCCCGGATTGTACCCTGGGTCTGTTTTACTCCAAAGCCCACACTCCTTCCATTATATGACATTTTTATATTAGATTATATGGGGAAAGGGGAAAATTGTGTTTAATAGAACTGGTTTGAACTTGCTATGGTAATTAGCAAATTATAAGGGATTATGTAAATTGAAATAAATGTATGTTCACATTTGAGAAATGAGAAAGTCCCACACAATACAAGTCATTTTCCCTTCTTACTGATTTTTTCTTTTTTTTTGGTCTACCCTGGAACAAGTTGGAAATATGATGTAAACATGAATGCAGACTTTCTAAATTTAGGCTATGTGCAGGTTAGCTGTTACTGGGGTAGTCAGATGCCTTGGGAAGAAAAGAATACTCACTGCCCGATTTTTGCCATCCTCGAACAACAGATTATCTGAAAAAGTTAACAATATGTGGCAGATACATTGTGAGAGGGAAAAATCATGATTGATTTTAAACACATTCCTTGTTTCAAAACTTTCCAGTGCATCTCTCTACAGACTCTCTGACATTAATTAAAAACAACTTGTTGAAGCATTTGTGATGTATTAGATAGAATTTTAAGATATTTTATTTTCAAAGGACAAACATACATGACAAATGCTGTTTGTATCTGTAAGTAAATGTATGTTGCTGTGACCTGGAGAAACTGAAAAGGTAGAAGGTAAAATTTTACAAAATGTATACAAATACTCCATGTCTGGTTCTAGAGTCTTCCTGCCTGTGTGTTTATGTATGTGGGAGGGGGGGTATGGGGTGATAAAAGGGGGGAACTGCTGAGAGAAACATGCTTTTTTTTTCCTATGAGAAAAAATATTGCTTTAAAACTAGGTTTGATTTATATAACTTGCATATATTTACTTTAGAGAACAAAGGGTAAATTATCAGGCCTCCGAATGACCAGTAAATTTCATGGACACAGATTCCTCATAATATGTGTGCTGTTATGCTTTCTAGATGAATGTGATAATAATTTAGAACTCCCAGGCAGTTGGAGTGGCGATCCTGAGGTGTTTTCAGGGAATGGAACCTCGACTCTGAGATATGTTGTTATTGCTAATTGAGCATTTGTGTCATTCTTCACAGTTTGATTTTTCAAGTTCCCTCTCCAGAGTTCGCATGGAATGCTGCTATGAGCAACGGGCAGATAGGATTGTCCGTAGAAAGCTGGGAGGGAGTGGGGTTTTTCTGGGAAGGAGAGCTCAGAAACCAAGAAAGGCAGGAACTGCCCTTCCTCCCTTGGACTCTGTGTTAGTTTGCTGGGGCTGCTGTCACAGAGGGCCCCAAGTCGGGGGCCTTAAACAACAAAATTGATTGTCTCATAGTTCTGGAGGCTGGAAGTCTGAGATCAGTGTGTCAGCGGCATGTCAGCAGGGTGTGAGGCAGGGGGCTGCTCCAGGCTGTAGATGGCCATCTTCTTCTTATGTCTTCCCATCGTCTTCCCTCTGTATGTGCTTGCGTCCAAATTTCCCCTTTTATAAGGACACTGGTCATATTGCATTAGAGCCCACCCTAAATAACCTCATCTTAATTTGGTAACCTCTATAAAGACCCTATCTCAAAGGAACTCCCATTCTAAAGTACTGGTAATTAGGACTTCAACATATGAATTGGGGACAAGGGGACATAATTCCACACATAACAGACTCCATCCTGAACTTTGACTTGGAGGTATTATCTCTTCAGAAGAACCACAGGTGTGGATTTGGAAAGGAACACGAAGCCCTCCAGGTGTTTGAGAATCCGGCCACACAAAATCACCCCGAGAAGGAACACCAAAGTTCCTACTGTGAGGGTGATTATATGATCTGTCTTGTGAACAGGGACATTTGAGAACAGAGGGGCACAAACCGGAAGACTGCTGGGCCAGAGCACGTTCTGGACGGTCTCCCTACTCTTGCCATTAAGAGAATCCCCAGTTCAGAACAGATGCATCTCCGCAAATGGTGCTCTAGATTCCCGACCGGCATTGTTTTGAACAGTTACCATCATCTGAGCAGTAGGCATGTGCTAGTTACTGCCCTCTAATCTCTATAATATTCTTCCAGGCAACTGTTGTTTTCGTTTTACAGAAGAGGAAAATGAGACCCAGAGAGAGCTAGTGATTTGAAGGAAATCACACAGCTATTAAGACTCTGGATGCCTACCCTGGTTATCCAGTCCTCCAGCCTGTTCCATCCCATCCCGCACCTGTCTCCCTCTCCCTCTCTCCCTCTCTCTCTCACTCTCCATTTTGTTTTGAGCATTGCACACAGGCAGCCCTGGCATGCAGCCAACCAATGTGTGTGTGTGTGTGAAGGGGACTTTTTTGAGTCTGAATTCACCTTTGCTACAAAGGACTGGTCTAATAAACATGCACTGAGAAAGGGCTGTTGGTCTTGGGTTGGTTCTACAACCGCACATACCCAAAACAGTTCTCACTCTAGAAACATGTGGTCACAATACATTTTATTAAGTGACTTACATAGGGAGTTCTTTTAAAAAACTAGATGGATGGTGCACACATGTCCGGTTCACTAATACAGGTGTGGCGAGCTTACACCTCCAACTTGCCGCCTGAAGCCCCTGCCACTGGTTATATACTTGGGGTCTTGCCACCCTGGTCTCACGACTCATCATTTTAAAGCTACTTATGAGTCTAAATTTTAGTACATGATTGCACATATAGCACCTTGCAGGGTTGATAATTATAGCCTTTGACCAAAGAAAAAGGATTAAGTGATTCAATTCGCATTTAATCATTTTTATTTCATTCTGATGCAGAAATCCATTTCCTTTAGAATGAAATAAATGATTCAATCTTCCTCCAGGGAAGAGTTAAGGTAAATGCAGTTGCCACATAAAATCCAAATGGCTCAAGGTAATATTACATATTTCTAAAAGTAGGCAGTTGGAGATGGAAATGAAACTTTATAACAATATTGCAAGCATGCCCTGGGATTTTATTATAAGTTTATTGCAATCATAAATATGGAATTTACATGCAATATATATATTTCAATATTATATTTTGTTAAATTAGTTCAGCATTTAGTCATTAACTTGTTGGTGGTATGTTACTTATAGTCCCTTTGCATTATATACTTGACTTCTGAGACCCACAAAATGAATTAAAAATCAATTCTTTGCCTTCATAACATATTCTAAAGGAGAGTTTATGTATATTTTCAGTGTTTTAACCACTTAGGAGGTTTTTGACTAAAGCACCTGTGAAAAATTAAATCTACTCTGTCATCTGTGTGCCTATGTGCTTGTGTGTGTGTGTGTGTAAAACTGAGGGATTGACATGGAAATTAAGCCATAAATGACTTAATGACCCACCTAATGATCTACAAAGAAATCAAATGACTTCCTTCTCTAAATTCCTAAATGAAACTCCCAAGGCAGTCTATCACATTCATTCACCAGGAAGCCCACATGTCTGTATTTGAGCTGCCATTTTCTCAGCACACGCTTGAACAGATCCCACACCCAGAGCTCAGGAAGGTGGTCACTGTGGTGAACTGTGGGAAGGGCACCCTTCGCAGTTTCCCTCCCACCCTTCTTCCCCTCTTCCATTTCTGTTTCTCCTCTCCCTCTACATCTCCACATTTCTCCTGCGCCTGCCACCACCCCCACCTCCAATGGAGCAGGTCCTATGGAGCAAGGCAGCCAACAGTTTTCCTAAATTTCTATTTCCAAAGCTAAGTCAAATAGATTCGGACAGTTATTTTCCCTTGCTTTGGACTATCCTAGCCTTCCTCAGAATGATCATGAATTTCAGAGGTAATGTCAGAAAGAGACTTTTAGCTGATTCTGTCAACCCCATTGATTCTTACAGAGAATCCTATTTATAAATTCCACTTATAAATGTAAACTTATTACACATAGTTTTAGGAAAGAAAAAAAATGGTTCAAAAGGACTCAATGTGCAGTATTTGTTAGAATACCAGTGTTGTGAAATCCCAATATAACATCATTTTAGGGTTCAAGTCACACCACTGCACAAACACAGAGTCTTCCAGTACTTTTTGTAACTAAATTTGCTTGGACGAAATTCAAGATAGATCAAGTTTATAGTCACAAATTGAGTTGTTATATCCCAGATGTAAGCCGAGTCTGCGCCCATGCCACCTACTAGTGAAAGTATGTGGACAGTGAATACTGACTAGAGAATTTTTTACAGTGGGGTTTGGGGTGGAACCTGGAGCTTGTGGCGGAGAGCTGCTTTTGCATGGCAAGCACATTTTTTATTTAGAATGTCTGTTACAAATCAATTAAAATAGCAGGCTTCTAGTTCCAGATGCTTTTGTTTACACCTTTTAACATTGAGAAAGGCCAAGTGTCTATATGGAAAAATATTATTTCATTTTACTGAGGGAGATTCAAACCCTTCACACATTCAAGCCCCCCACCCAGCCCCCTTGTGCTAAGACTAGTAAAAGTTAAAGCAACTTAAGAAAACAAGAACCAAACACAAAAGCTGAGTTTTGTTTTTGTTTTTGTTTTTTTTTTAAAGATTTTATTTATTTATTTGAGAGAGAATGAGAGAGAGAGAGAGCATGAGAGGGGGGAGGGGCAGAGGGAGAAGCAGACTCCCCGCTGAGCAGGGAGCCCAATGCGGGACTTGATCCCAGGACTCCAGGATCATGACCTGAGCCGAAGGCAGTCGCTTAACCAACTGAGCCACCCAGGAGCCCCAAAAGCTGAGTTTTGAACATGTAAACTGGTTGGTTGACTCAGGTCTCTGATTCCCCAGCCCCATCTCCCAGAGCCTGACAAGTATTAGGAGATGATGCAGTTGTAAGCATAACATAATTATGGAAAGAGGAAGAAAATATTAAACTTTGTCTTCCATCTCATTGCAGTTATCAACTCCAATGGTCACACATACTGTAGGACTTCTAATGGCCAGTAATAGCATCTCTTCCAGAAGAGTCATTTAAATCATCACACTCTCCGACTCCCTCCTCCTTTCTTTCCAATGTACTCCCTCTAGAACTTGTCTCATACAATCCTCTGACCCCACTGGGAGAAACAGTCCATTGATTCTACTACTCTTTCATTATTTTACCTTCACTTCTTGTCCCTGTGTCTCTCTTTACTCAAATTCCGTTCCATCATCTTTCTTCATCATCATCATTAGATCATCACAGTCCTTACCTCCACTGCCTTACTCCTCTTTACTCCTCTTTCTCTTCATTGAGCTCACCTAGAAAATCCGAACTGTGTACAAATTCAACCCTGCGTCCGCGCAGCTGGAAATGGCTGGAGAGAAGACCCTACCGTGCTGCCTGGTCTCACTCTAAATTCATGACCGCCATCCTCACGTGGGTTCTCGGAGCCGCCAGGCAATCCCATCTCATGTCCCTCGTCTGTTCGCTCCATCATTCTTCTAGATGATTATTTCATTGCCTCTCCTCTTCCGTAAGCCCCTCAAACCTCTTCCCCTACCTATTTCTGGTCTCAGTTGATGGCCTTGCTTTTTATCTCACCAAAAATCACATCATATATTCCCATCACCAAATCCACCAGCCCTCAAGCACCTGTATCCATATGCCTTAGCGTCCACCTCTTACTATGGAAGAAATGTCCATGTTACCATCTGCCTGATTCTTCTGATGGTGAAAGAGATGCTTTCTCTTCTCGTTCCTCAAGGACACCACTTCAGCAATTTTTCATTCTTTCCTGGGAATTTATAGACTTTGCCTTCTATGGGTACAAAATTCGGCAAAGATACAAAGATGTCATAATGTCCACCAGTTTAAACAAAAGAAAAACACTTCTCGAACCCACTTTCTCCCCCTACACACTGCTCCATTTCTCTTCATTCCTTTCCTGAAAAAAATTTCTTCAAAGATTTTAAAATGACACTTTACTAGTTTTTCTACTGACTCTGTGTTAGTGGCTAGGGAATTCCATCCAAATCATAAACCAAAAATGTGCACCAGTGTACAGGGGAAAAGGCAGGAGGAGAAGAAGGTGTTTGTTGGTCTTAGCCAGTCTGACTTGATAACAGTTCCTGTCCCTCTCATCTTCCTTTTCATACGTCATAATTACTAATATTCTTGTCCATGAAGATCAAGCGTGAAAATAATTCAAAACCTAGAATTGTTTTAATTTTTCCAGCGCTACTTTATGAGACCTGTATTTTATCTCCAAATACTGAAAGTTTTGGTAAACCTTAATCAGCATTTTGTTTGGTGACAGCTTTACAGGGAGTTTAATGGAAAAGATGCTGAGCACAAGGGACAGGCAGGAAGAAGTATCAGGGCAGAGCTCATTCTACAATTTATTATTATAATCTTTTCTGGTAGAATATTTTTCTAAAGTTTTAGAGTAGATAGTGTATTCATTCGAGTAGCTCCTGATGACCATAAATTATATGAAGAATATTTATTCAATCATTGCTTACAACTTTCTTTAAGCTTGGCAGCTAAAATGAAATCCTGCTTTCATACATCATATATATTTGATGTTTCTTGAAAAGAATTTTGAAACCCAGTGCCCACCCACCTTGATGTACAAGTGACTCAAGCAGAAGAAAAAAAAGAGCAAAATTCCGTGAATAAATAGAATAAATTGGGAAGTCAAAGAAAACTCCCTGGTCAAAAAAGTAAAACAAACCTAAAATCCCACGGACAATTGAATTTTCCAGGACAGCAGCTAATGAGTTAGCCACCCTTGAGAAAGACAAGCCATCGACTTGATCCAGACTCCATTTCATATTCTCACGGGAAAAGATAAAATGCTGCTATTAAGATGGTTTTGCACCTCTTAGATATTTTGTCTCTGTAGTTGTAACATTTCACAATGTGACCAAACACCTGACTAATACATGAATCCAGAAATTAGTATCTTTCAGTAGTCAAGAGACACCACACTGCTGTTGAAATGGAATCTTCCTTGGAAAAACCATTAGGGACGTAGGTTTTTGAAAAACACTGGAGGGTCCCATTGATTTATACTTTTATATTTTATGTATATGTGACTTCTGTATTTACTTATTCATTTTTTTCACCCAAAAAATTCAGCATCAAAGTCATTCCTCAAGGCCATGTATAAAAATGTGAAAACCAAGGCGAATAAGAATAAACAAAAGCCATGTGTATCTGAGCGAGCTGTTTGAGGCATGCTTAGGAGATGCTGTCTTTAGAAGTCCTGAAGGCAGAGCTCAAAAGTGACCCAAATATCATCATTTCTAAAAACTAGAACTGTTTTGATTTATCATAAAAAATAGATGCTCTAACTGTTCCCAAGAGACATTTTTTGTTTCTCCTTCTCCCTTCCTCGAGGATACTTACTTCATGGTAAGAAGGAACAATGGTGACTTTGATTTTTCTTTTTTCTTTTTTGTTAGTACCAGTCCCCTCCTCTTCCCTTTGGCACTTCTCTAGTCAGCAAAAACCTTTTCAAAGCCCTCCCTGAGCTGGGGACTTTACAGCTAGCAGAGGCCAGAGTCCTGGCAAGAATCCAGTTCTTATCATTCAAAGTCACTGTTGTTTCTTCTCTGGAGGGGATAGGAAAGGGAAGACAATTTCATGCATTGCTTGCAGCCAAAATAAGTCTTTATTTCGAATCTGTTAAAATAAGATCTTTTTCAAAATTCTTGATCTATAAAACTTTATGTAAATCTTGAAAAGTCATTTCTGCGGAAACCAGATTTCCTGACAGTTGCTTTCTATAATTCATTGGCTGGCTGTGGAGAAACGTTTTATCCAACATAAAATGTCTTTTATTAAAATCTTTGTGCCAAAAATGAAATAGAAAAAAACCCCTATTTATAAGGGCCATGCGAAATCTATTTTTACCATCTTATTTTGATAAACTGTTTCAGTCATATGAAATAATGGTATAAAGTAATATAACAAATAAATGTGTTTCTAGCACTCAGTTAAGGAATAAAACATTATAAACACAGTGGAAATCTCCTGTGTACCTTCTCCAGTTGCATTTCTCTCTACCTTATGGCTAGCCTAGAGATAACTATTGTCCAACATTCAGTGCCTATCATTCTTACTGTGATTTTATACTTTCATTCACTAAATCTTCAAAACGAATTTAGCAACCTAAGTCAAAGAAAGCACATAAAGCAATAGAACAAGAATGCAACAATACAAGAATCTCTAAAGAATAGAGAGCTTTTGAGCGTCTTCCCACTCTAAAATTCCATGATTCTATCAAATGTGGAAAATGTAGTGAATCAGCTAATTTGTTATTGAAACCAAACAGCAAAGCGCATTGAACATTAGAGACCCACAGAGGTTGTGAATTCTGTCTTCCTTTAATTCAGCCATCTGCAGGATTAGACTTTGAGTTTGGTTTTTAGGACTGAAGCTTCAGAAACAGTGTCTGTGCAGAAGCAACCATTTCTCTTGGACTTCTCCAGCTTCCCTTGGTGGGCTCACTCAGATAGCGGGACAGCCCAGAGCCCCAGGTTCACGTGCAGACTGCAGCTCGTCCACCTGCACCAGTGGCTGTCCTCTGAGGCATCAGCTCTCCCTTTTGGGAAACATCGTTACAACTTGCCAAATTGACACAGACCTAAAAGCTTTCTAGTCCCTTCCTCCAACCTGCAGCTGAGGATTTAAAGGCTTGTGTTCATGACTGTTTTGCCCACCTTCTGCAGTACACTGAGAAGCAACAAGTCAAGCTAATGTCTTCTTTATTTCCACTAAAATATTATATAGTAGCCACTACTTGTTCCTTCAAAACCTTATCTTCTCTGAGTATTTAATTACCAGTGATGATGGATAATTTAAATAACTGTTTTGTTGCAGCATGCCTTGGACAACTAGCGTCCCTTTTACCGCTGGGCATGGGGTCACTAATGCCTTTAAGTCTCAGTTTATCAGATCAGCCTTTCCAGATCCCCACCCTTATTGTTCAGTTCCCTGGAGCCAATTCTGGTAGCAGTAAGTATTAGTGAAGATTCAGTTGGGTAAGTAGAAGGACCATGAGTATTATGGAATAAGATTTATATAGGAATTTTGTCTATATAACTATAAGAGAAGCTGGAGCTATGAGAGTCTGAAAAGGGGAGCTGTAGGATCAGAGGATATTCACTCAGCAGCCCTCCTAAAGCACATCCATTGCCATATGTGAGCACAAAGGAGAGCTGGTAGAAAGAATAGGGAAGGCCATCATTTCTGCATCTGTGAGAGATGTCTTTAGAAGTCCTGAAGGCAGAGCTCAAAAGTGACCCAAATATCGTCATTTCTAAAAACTAGAACTGTTTTGATTTATCATAAAAAATAGATGCTCTAACTGTTCCCGAGAGACATTTTTTGTTTCTCCTTCTCCCTTCCTCGAGGATACTTACTTCATGGTAAGAAGGAACAATGGTGACTTTGATTTTTCAAAGTTACTAGCAGCCGTTAGGCCAGCTGTCGGGAAGAAGAGGTGGATATGGGTGGGGGGGTGGCAATAAGCTGGAACCCAGCGCCTGGTCATCTGTCTCTTACTCCATCTACCTACCGTGACCCTCAGAGAGTAATGGCTGCTGTGTCATTTCTGCCCTCAAGTCTTAATACCAGTTTCTCTTTTGGCCAATTCTCACATAGAACGACATGAGAAAGGGGATGCTGGGAAATGGAGTTCCAGCTTAGCCAAGGGGATACAGAATGAAACCACCATATTTTCTTATCTTCAGTTCTGGGCTCTGAATTTTGACTCAGAATCTGTCCTCAGACTCAGAATATCTGAGTTAGATCTACTGTTTGTCTGCATATCTCAATTAGGTATGTCCTTTTCTCTAATTTCACCCAAATACCAGGCTTTCCTGTTCTATCTATATTTTCCCCCATATCTAACTTCAGTCTCTAGGGCTATTTGTTATATTTGTGGCCACCAGCATCTTTTAAACGCATTTTCCACATTATGAGTTTTTCTGTCCCAAAATGTAAGCTACACCTCCTTTTGCCAGCTTCCGGTGATCTAGGTTCTGTTGATCAATTCACCAGCACAGTCCCAGCCTGGTGTAAAGATTTTAGATGCAGCAGCAGCAGAAGTCCCAGTGGGTGTGTTCCGTGCTTTGCATCCCCGAGGGAGAGATATGGCGCCTGTTCCCACAGGCCTAGAGATGTTGAAGGGACCCATACAATCATCCTGAAGTTCACCTTATGCATGATTCCTGGATGCAGAGACTGCAAGGTGACTCCCTGGGCCTTCTGAAGGCCCGTAGAACCTTCCTAGGTCCTAATAGAGCATAGGCCTTCTCAAACTTCAGTGTACATATGAAGTAGGTCTAGAATGGGGGCTGGATTTTGTATTTCTAATAAACCATTGGTGATGGGGGAAGCTTCTGGTCTTATTGATACAGGACAAACCTATTTTCAGCTTTGCTACTTTCTTGCCATTCATAGTGAGGCTGGAGTAGTGAGGGATGAATAAGAACTGCAGTTGGTGAAGTCTGGTACGGGGGGCGGCAGTGCCAGCTAGACGTCTGGGGACCTCTCGGTGTTTGGGACTTCCATGGGGCGAGCCTCCTGCTGCAAAAAGAACAGGTATGACTAGTATTTTCTTTCTAACTTGAGAGAAGAGGGGTTTCTTACAAATTTTTACTTATTATTTTACAATCTTCTAATTGTGATTGGCAATGCTAGATGATCTCACAGCTTCGAGCACTGCCCATACATTGTTGACTCCTGTGTTTATGTGTGCATCCCAGAACTCACCCCTGAACTCTAGACTTGTAAATCTCAGTGTTAATTCGACATCTCCACTCACAAGTCCCGTTTTAGATTTAATACAAGCCACGCTGGATCTCATGATATTTCCCCCAAACCTGCTTCATGCATCACCATTCACATCTCAGATAATGGTAACTCTGTCAGAGTTGCTCACGTCCCAATCTTGGAGGCATTCAGCTCCTCCTTTGCAACTAACATCCAACTCATGAGCAAATTCTTCGCAAAATCCAATTTTGGGCACCTTCACTGTTCTCACTCTGATCTAAAGTGCCTTTCTGTCTCACTTGGATGATAAGCCTTCCAGTGCTTCTTCTGTCCTTGCCCTGCTTATCTGTCTTCAGCACAGAAACTAAAGTTTTATTGGTAAAATACATTGCTCATGCCACTCCTTTGATTAAAATATGCCGGTGACTCTTCTTTTCTTTGGGGGAAAAAAGCCAAACTCCTCACAATGGCCTACGAGGCCCTACGTAACCTGGCCCTTTGTCAATGTATGACTTTATCTTCTACTGTTTTATTCCCCTATACCTTTAGCTACAGCCAGATGGGCCTTGCTTCCTCAAACACACCAGTCACGGACCTATCCCAGGGCCTTTGCATTGGCTAGTCTCTCGGTCTAGAATGTTATTCCTGCAGATATTCACATAGTTTGCTCCCACACAACCTTCAGGTTGTACTCAAATGTCTCGTTTTTCTCAATGAGGCCTTTGGCCATTCTATCTAAAATTCAGGCCCCTCTCCTGAGCTTTTCTATGCCCCTTTACTACGTTAGGTTTTTTGCCCCTGTTTTTATTACCTTTGACCATACCATAAATCTCGCCTTGTATTTTATCTGTTTTTCTCAAAAGAATGTGAGCTCCATTGGGGAGAGATTCTGTTTTGTTTATTGCTATGTACACAGTGCCTAGAAACATACCTGGCACATAGTGGCGATCATGGAATATTTGTTGAATAAATGGACAGAAGAGAAGATTAGTTGGTCTCAGACCTGCCCAAGAAGAGGTGAATTTCAGGGCTTTCAGGTGGATATAGTCATAAAAGAGGAGTATTTAGTTCTTGTGGATAAGGTGATGTTGTATGGAACATTTCTTTATAGTAACACTTATTCAGTAGCAGGAAATATGGGATACAAGATGTATAGAACATGGTCTTTGTTCCTAAAAATGTGGAAGTCAAATTAAGATAAAAATATAACTACCAATTAAGATAAAAATAACTACAGTTATTTCCAAAAATAACTGTAGTACAAGATGTGTGTTGGTGGGTGGGGTCTTCCAAGAATGTGCTATAAGCAAGTAATAATTTCAAGGTTCACATGGGTGTTCTGCAGTGGACGGGTCACTTTTAAAGCCTTATGCAATGAGATGATACCTATAATCACCCAGCTCAATGCTTAGTAAGTGGGAAACATTATAAATATTAGCATGTCTTCCTAATGATACCATTAGAGATGGGAGAGGGGCTGAATGAAAGAGTGTCTATCTCAGTTATTGACATTAAACTACTGTAATTTTTCTGACTAGTTAAGCAGTATTGCTTATTATATAAAACTGGGGAATTGAGCAAGGTCAAAGTATCAAATGAAATTGAAAATATCAGTTGGAATTCACTGATAATTTTACTATCCAGAGCTAGCCAACTTCAATGCATATAAATGAGATCATAAGGCATATTCTGTCTTGTATTTTATTTTTTTACTTATTTTACCCAGAACATTTCCCTTTATCAATAAATATCTTTTAAACATAATTTTAAATGCCTACAAAATATTTCACTTTATGTATGTTATACAAATGTTTAAATTATTTGCTAGTTGAATATTCGCATCATTTCCTTTTTTCAAAATCATAAATAATACTATCCATTTTCCTATTATTTCTTTAGGATGGATTCCACAAAATTTAATATCAGTCAAAGGTTTGATTATGTATAAAGAAAAAAAAATACTGCTGTATAACACATATCTTCTAAAAGGTACTAATTTACTTAGTATGTGAATGGATAAATAAATTGAGTAAGATATTTTTATAGGCCACATAATTAGAAAAATGAACTTTTCCCACTTTATAATACAAACATTCTCTATTCTGTATTGCCTTTTGGTTTGAAGAATGTCTAACATTGTTGGCTCTGATAATCTCACTGTTGTTAAGAAGAACTTGAAGGTGAAACAGGTGGATACTTGGGAGTATGGTTCTGCTCTGCTCACCTGGTTTGTATTCATCACTGGATTTTCTTCCGTGACATAAGTATATTAAAAGGGGAAACCCCCCAATTCATCTACTGATGAATGGATAAAGAAGACATGGTACACACACACACACACACACACACACACACACACACAAATATTATTCAGCCATGAAAAAGAATGAAATCTTGCCATTTGCCTGACATGAATGGAACTAGAAAATATTCTGCTAAACAATATAAGTCAGAGAAAGACAAATACCATATGATTTCACTCAAATGTGGAATTTAAGAAACAAAACAAATGAGCAAAGGGAAAAATGAGAGAGAGAGAGAGGCAAACCAAGAAATAAACTCCTCACTATAGTGAACAAACTGCTGGTTACCAGCAGGGAGGTGGGTGGGGGGGATAAAAGAAACAGGTGATAGGGATGAAGGAGAGCACTTGTTGTGAGGAGCACGGGGTGTCCTATGGAAGTGTTGAATCACTACATTGTACACCTGAAACTAATATTACACTGTATGTTAACCAACTAGAGTTCAAATAAAAACTTAAAAAAAAAATGTTTCCTCTGAATTGATGCTGTGTTTTGCTGGTCAAGTGTTTAAGAGAAGTAGGGCAAGGGAGAACTGCATCCCACTGCTGCCCCTGGCAGCAGACAAGGTGGGGAAGCCTCATAATGCCAAAGTCAACTACTGTAGAATGGCGTAAAAGTCTTCTCATCTTCAGAAGCATTAGCCAACATGAACTCGTTAAGCTTCATGCCATCCCTGCGAGGCAGGCATAGCTAGTTAGGAAAAACTAACCAATGATTATGAGGCCCCTTTAAAATAAAAATGCTATCTAAATGCTGAATCCCAAATCATAAAAAGCAAATAAATATTACTGTCCCAGTTTTATAGACTGGGGAACTAGGTCACGGGTATTAAGTATTAAGTAATCACTCACTGGGGACAATATAACTAAGGGTACAGAAGAATTCATAATTAGAACCGGGGCATCCTCCAGTCTGAGAGCCTGTGCTCAGAGATTTGGACCGGGCCTTTTGGCAATGGTATTGTGCACTGGGAACCATTAAGAATTGGGAACTAGTAGGGAAGATCAGCTGCTTGAAAGCAAAAGATTCACAGCTCCTACTGAAGTGCTCTTCATGCCTGGCAATAAAAGAGCTAGTCGCAGCTGAGTCCATAGCAGGGTCATGGGTCATGGCAGAGTTCCTTCCTTGGAGCTTCCATTGTGGATATTAACTATGTTAATATGATAGCACCTCCTTCTCAAAATAATAGTTCTTTTTTGACATTTGGGTCTCTCCCGAAAGACATCACTGAGATCACAAATTCCATCTTATTTTTTGTATCTTTGGTGGCTGACTCAGTTTGGTACATTGTAGGGATGAAATGAAATTTCATTGAGGATACCAAAGAAGAATAAACAATTAGAAATATGGTAGCATCATAATTTCGTACAACAAATACACCTCCAAGGAAAGTGTGTTCCAGGTGTTCTCCACAGAAAGCTCACATCAGCATCAATTGTAGAGCTTTTAAAAAATGCAGACATTACCCCAGCCCAGATCTTCTAATTTATCACTCCAAGGTATCTCTCAGTAAGGCTTCCATATTGATCCAGTGTTTACTGCTGATGGGGAATATACAGTCTATTTCCTTTGAAAATTCTTCAGCGTCCTTTTGTCACCCCACTACTGAAGGGCAGAGACAAAAATCCCCTTTACACTATATATTTAACTTAATGTGAGAGATGTTGATAGAAAACATGGGGAAAGTCACCTTGATTGAACACCCCTTCTGTACCTGGCACTGTCCCGGTTGTTTACACAGGTGTTATCCTATCCGATCTTCACAGTGACCCTGTAGAATCTGTGCTTTTATGCTAATTTCCTTCATTTAAAGAGGGGAAACTTGGGCCTTCATATTTCAGGTTACATGTTAACTGCTAGTATCATTCTGTTGATGCCGACATCCATTCAATATTGCGTGCAAATATATTTCGTTTTTACTTTAGCTGTCTTATGAAGGTTCTTAATTCTGCCACACCATTGTCCTTTATTCAGTAAATACTCGGTTTCAGTCTACACAATGCTAGGTCCCACCCTTCCTGTTTGGATTGAAAGCTGTACAGAGGTTGAGCTTCTCTCTTTCTTCCCTCCATTGTTCTCTCTCTCTCTCTCTCCTTTTCCTCTCTTTTTCTTTCCTTCTCCTCATCCTTCTTCTTCATCTTTGTCATCTCATTCTGCATTTCATTCTCTGTTTCACAGTATAGGTTTCAGTTATAGGTGGCCAAAAGGCCGGGAGACAACTGTCCTTGAAAAGACAGTTTGTTACAGTTTCCCAGGGGCGTGAACACGTGGGTCAGGAGGCAGAAGGAACAAGGGGACCGCACTGGCAAAAGCCTTTATTGTGATTTCTACAGGAACAGGAGAGGAAGAGTGAGCAAGTTTAGGACTGGCTAGTTTGAAAAATTTCAATGGGCTCTGCACTCTAGGGGGTGGCCTTTAGTTGTCTAGTACCTGGCCCTGTGATGATTTAGGGCAGGGGGTTAGTGTTCTGGATGGTAGGAACCCAGTAAAAAGGAGGCAAGATTTGAGTATGGATTTGAGATCCGTTGGTTTGCATATTAAAGTTTTCCTCCAGGCAAGTTTTCTGTTATTTCTAGGAATTAGCTAACCTTGGGAGGGGCAGTCCCTCCCTGGGGCCAGAAGATACCAAGATGTCAAAGTTTCATAAAATATAGAAAAAAAAACAAACCCATGATTAATACACATTCTATTTTTCTTCATATTCATTTTCAAAGTTATAGTCAATATAGAGTAGGACTCAATACGTTTCTCATTTAAAACCTATAGCAACAAAAGAGAAATGAAGCTGTGAATATAACTCTAGAGTACACATAGTAGATTTCAAACTAAACACTTTCTAGAACTCCTTTTCTTTTAAAATGAAATTTTAACATAGGCATTAATGATTAAGTTCCAAAAGACTTCAACTTGTATTTTACTATAGCAAACGATGTGAAAATGAAGAAAACTCAAAGTGAGCTAATGACCCAATTGGAAGCAAAAAAAGGTGCAGAACCTGCAACCTTTGTCCTTCAGGATAAAAGAGATTTCCAGTTCAGCCTTTGAGCGCCGAAAGATTTTTTTTTTTTCTTTTTTACAAAAATAGGTGTGCTGATCCAAGTGCCCAGGCCCAGTAACTACATTGTATTTCTATTCATCATCTCCCCATCCCCACCCCAAAAACAATGGTTTCAGGACAATTTATGACGCAGAAACACATTTTAGCGTAATAAGATAAGGATGTAATTAAACAAAGAAGGATATCTAGGTTTCAGTCTGTTGAAAACCCTTGAATAATGTTCAGACAATATGAGGCAGAATATATCTAAATGTCAGCTTTCTACACACACACTAAAAAATTAATAATGAGTAATAAGGAGAAGTTGGATCCACTGAGAAAATAAAAACTATTCCATGTTTTTTTCTAGCAGGGTAAATCATAAATATGACATACTGGTTGGAATTTCTTTCTCCTTAATACACATTTTCATTCCAGGTCAGGAAGAATTCAGGAGGCAATATCCATAATTGGAATACCAGCTGCTTATAAAAGAGGATTAAAGATTTTAAAAATAATCTAAATAAAATGAAGGATTACTGGAGAACATGGTGGCTAACTTTAAAAAGTCTTTACATATGATAGACATTGAGGAGGGTATGTGCTATGGTGAGAGCTGTGAATTGTGCAAGACTGTTGAATCACAGATCTGTACCTCTGAAACAAATAATACATTATATGTTAAAAAAAAAGAAGAAGAAGAAGATAGCAGGAGGGGAAGAATGAAGGGGGGGAAATAGGAGGGGGAGACGAACCATGAGAGACTATGGACTCTGAGAAACAAACTGAGGGTTCTAGAGGGGAGGGGGTGGGAGGATGGGTTAGCCTGGTGATGGGTATTAAAGAGGGCACGTTCTGCATGGAGCACTGGGTGTTATGCACAAACAATGAATCATGGAACAGTACATCAAAAACTAATGACGTAATGTATGGTGATTAACGTAACATAATAATAAAATAAATAAATAAATAAATAAATAAAAAGTCTTTATACAGCCCCTTCTCTGAAATCATTAGGAAATCATGCTCATTTAAGCTGCTTCCTCAATCAAATTGTACCTTCCCAATTATATTCAAGACTGCTCTTGGAGGGCGGAAACCATGTTATTGTAACTAAAATGGTCATAACTGACATTCCTAGGACCTTCTGCACATACTCATCTCATTCAGTGCTCAGAACAATCCTATAATCCAGGTTATTGTTCTCATTTTACAGATAATGAAAGGGAGGCTCAAAGGTTTACATGACAACCCAAGTATATAAATAGCCAGCACTTGGCTAACCTGGGATTCAAGTTCAATTCTTGTTGATTTTAAGTCTTACACCCTTTAAACCACAACATCCTGTCTTCTCGCCCACTAGAGGTGCTGGACAGACGTGTGTTGAAATACACTGAGCAGACTTCAAATTTTGAAGGAATTCCAAGATTACATAGATACTTATTTTCTTTAGCAGTCTTTTCCTTTCGAAACTTAAGATAGGCATATGAGCAAAAAATGGACTTAGTTCCACCAAAAGCACGGGTAATTTTTGACCTGTGATAGAAGGATAGAGCTAAGATCATAGGGATCCAGTTTTCTAGGGTTTTCATCCCCTACCTTCAGGTGTGCAGTCTGTCTGCAGCTGATTTGGGGTCTGCCTCAGAGCCATTGTGTTTTCTCTCCCTTTCCTACCAATCCAGAGGCTTACTCTCGTCTCGTCCTCGGGGAAAGAGGTAGGGGAAGGAAAGCAGGGAAAAGAGAAGATATACCCTGGGTTATGTGCCTTCCAGGATGCAGATGCTTTTCACTGCTGTTGGTTTGGGAGATGTGCGCATCGGCAGCAAAACCATGCATGGTTACTTCTCTATCCTCACCTATCTCCTGGGGAAGCTCCCCAAACAGTTCAAAACCTAGTGATGAGTCCATTTGTTTCTGCCAGGTGGTACAGACCTCATTGAGTCTGGCAGTAGCCAATGTCTGATGACTGCTTCACTTTGGCTAAGAAATAACTATTGTGTAGGGGGATGGGAGGGAGTAACAGGGAGCTCTTGAAACTGGGAGACCAGAGAGATTTGTTTTTTCCAGAAAAAAATCTCCCAGGCACAAATTATTTCCTTTGTTAGGTTACTGCCTTGGATAGAAGTGGATGTAGCCCAGAAGGCAGTGGTTTATATCATTTTCTCTCTGATCCCCTGTTGTAAGGGCCAGATCTGACATCGTTGACTTTTTGGTATAGGCTGAGTTTCCTCACAATGAGCTCTTGCATCTGCTTCTTTTGTAGAGATTAATTTATTATTTATTTTTCTTTCAGGAAGGAGTAGATCCTCTCAATGTTCCTTCCGGCTCTTAAGTTTGATGGTTCTGTGACTGTAATATCAGTCTTCTGTCAAAATTTCAGTTGTACAGCTGGGCTAAATGAACCTATCCTTGATTACATATGGACTCCCCATCCGCCTTGCATTTAAGAAAAATGCTTTTCTAACATGCTTCAGAGCTACTTTAATAAACCTAATGGTAAATCACTTCTCCCAAAGGTCAAGGGCAGCAGCTTGATTCAAAGGTGGAGCATTATTGGGATTTAATTGGGGTAAATGCCACTAATGCTGCTTTTGGCACTAAAATGGATGGCCTCTGGGTTTTGCACCCTGGGGATGAGATACAGCCTTGCTATCTCAAAAAAAAAAAAAATTTAAGTAAATTTTTACTGATTGGGCCAAAGGGATGTAGAACTAGTCATAGGAAACTAAAATAAAAACTAAATCTGTTTTGATGCTATCTATGTCATGGGAGGAAATTGAGTGCAGGGAAGGAGAGGAGGAGTTTCATTTAACATTTGCTGTCCTGAGTAGTAAAAACTAGGTCAAGTGGTAAAAACAGCTTTGTACATCTAATGTGCTATTAAATCATACCAAGTAGTTTTACAAGATGTAGTCTACTTATATAGGAGTCATTGTAATAAAAATTCCAAATTTTGGATTCATGGCCTACAGTGCATGCATAATTTCTCACCTGATACCGGCTTTTAGTGTTGGTTGTTTTCATATTGTACCTGGCACATATAATTTGAAACCTTTTCCTTTAATTATACTAATTGCATAACTTCAGTTTTAAGACTAGCCGCAGTAAAATATCCTAGTTTATCAACTGGAATTTGTAGTGGTTAGACATATATTGAACTTCATAACTAAAAAATTGGAACAAGAAAGATGGAGTACTGAGGGATGGGTAGGAGTGATGCCATCAGATATATCCACATCTGATTAATTCCAGAGGAGCAATACATCAGCAATACTGCTGAATGCAGCACTCCTTTGGAGTCAGGCTTTTTTGCTTAGAGCACTAAATGATGAGTACAGCTTCCTAGGTGAAATGAGGTGGCTTAAGATACATGCCCATCAAACTTGTTCAGAGTCACCAAAGGAAATTAATACTGCCGGATCCCACATTTCTAATCTGTCTTCAATGTGCCATCAGACACTCAAAAATTTGGAACTTAGCAAATGTAAGTTATGAATGAGATTGATGGTAGAAGGTTAGTCGTAATAGGAAATAGTATGTGCAACTGACTTCCAGTTGTTCGTAGTGCCATCAGGCAGGGTAAATACGCAGGATGTGTACACAAACTATACATGGACATTTATATTCAAATTAGTTATGTTGAAATAAAATGTCATTATTTGTAGGGTATTCTTTATTTCATCGAGAACTTGATATATCTTGCCTAGTGATGTCACTAGGTAGGAGAGTGGGCTTTCTAGGAGCCCAGTGCTCAGACTTAACCTTTTGTTTTCCAGTATCGTGATGATCCGGTATGAATCATGCAAGCTGAGAATGGGGACCTTGGATTTCTTCAGGCTCTTGACTTTTAGGCTAGGTGCCCATGTTTCCCTAAATTAGTAACCCAAGATGAAAGGTGAAGGACAATAGCTTCAGTAAGCAAAAAGTCATGGCATATAAAGCAAACTATAGTTAGCTAAGAAGGTGGGGCACAGAATACTTTTTAAAAAACATAGAATTCTCAATGATTATAGCTCTTTATGTCAAAATACTCAGGGCTGAAATTATTGAAGCCCACAAGAGCAGGTGTTCTGAATGGTAATTTAAGGTATAATTAGAGTTTCTGAAGAACACTATGTGGTGCAGTTAATTGAAAGAGACTATGGAGTTGATCATGGAATGATTTATTAAAAAAAGTTTTAAAATAGACTGACAAGCTATAAAACAACAACAACAACAACAACTCCTATTTCCCAAATCTCTATTTTGGCTAAACATAAAGCTGAAATATGTTGCTACTTTGATTAAAAAATGTAAACAATTTAGTTATGTCTGTAAAATAGTATATAATTATCTCACTTTTTATGCTATTACACCTCATTATTTACATAATATGTAGGTTGTTTGCAAGGTTCTCAAAACCATGCTGAGCAGACAGATTATAGGGATAAGTGGGAGGGCTGTGCTTCAAGTTCCACTGGGATTAAAGGATTTAAAACTATAGAATGAAACAGAGAGGTAACCCTCTCTTCTTGATATTTGTAACCACTCTGGGTAGTCCTGTTTAAACCACTGTAATCTCTATGTGTCTATCAATAACTTCCTAATCACCTCTTTGATTTTTTTCAGTTCCCCCCAAAACTGATCTAGAGCTCTGTAATTATTATGAAAAGAATTTTAATGGATGATGGTGGGTGCTGGTGTCACAAGTTAGAACAAGAATCCTTCAGAAATAGGACTTCATTTGAATGCTGGTATGTGGGGACAGGGATCATACACTATTGATAAGGAAGGAGTCAAAAGAGTAGAGCTGGAAAGAATATCAGAGGCATCACGTTGCACTCCTTTATTACGCAAATGATAAAAGTGAGGCCCAGTAAGATTAAGAGACTTTCCCAAAGGTCTGATATAGAGCACTAAATTCTTGGAGGAAAACACTTTGATTGGAGGTCTTTAGCTTGGCATAATCTGTGAGAAAGGCACAAACAAAATAATTTGGGGTTCAAGAGAAAGGAGACATCACATTCAGTAGCAGGAATGAAAAAGGCAGCATGAAGAGAGTCATTTTTCATATGGCTTTTAAAAACAGGGATTTAGAATTTTCAATGGTGGAGCTATAGGTCAAGAGGAATGACAAGGAAGAAATATTCTACTGTGAACAATGAGCTTGTGGCAGAAAACACGGGATACCTCGGAGCAACGTTTTTCAACCTCAACACTATTGACATTTGGGGGCAGATAATTTCTTTTTTTTTTTTTTTTTTTGGATATATAACCAACAGTAGGCTTGATGGATGGTAGTTCTACTTTTAATTTTTTTTTTGAGGAACGTGTATACTATTCTCCATAATGACTGTACCAATTTACATACCCATCATTAGTATACATGGGATCCCTTTATTCCACATCCTCACCAACATTTCTTTATTTTTTTTTTGCATTTTTAAAAATTTTATTATGTTATGGGGGCAGATAATTTCTTATTGCCAGGGGTGACCCTGTGCACTGTAGAATGTTCAGCAGCATCCCCAGGCTCTGCTCACTGTATGCCAGTAATATACACTCTTGTGCTGTGACAATCAATTATTTCCAAACTTTGGCAGATATCTTTGAGGGGCAAAATTACTCCCTAAGCCCTTGAGAACCACTGCATTAAAGCAACAGAGAACCTTGGAAGAAGGGTGTTGGTCACTGTGTATATAGTAGTCACACCTAAATGTTTGTTAAAAATAAAAAAGGAGAGCGCCTAGATGGCTCAGCCGTTAAGCGTCTGCCTTCGGCTCAGGTCATGGTCCCAGGGTCCTGGGATCGAGCCCCGCATCGGGCTCCCTGCTCCTCAGGAAGCCTGCTTCTCCCTCTCCCACTCCCCCTGCTTGTGTTCCCTCTCTCTGCTGTGTCTCTCTCTGTCAAATAAATAAAATCTTAAAAAAATAAAATAAAAAAGGAAGGAAAGGATGAGAAGAAAGAAGGGAAAAAAGATGAAAAGATAGAATACTTTTTCCTGAAAACTCTGTCACTAAGTTAAAAACCATTAAAATAAGACTTAAAGAAAAATTTTAATGGGGAAATTATGATGCATTCCATCTCAAACTGAGCTATCAAAGTAATTTTCACAGATAGAAAAATATATCACTTTAACTCCTTTTTTTTTTTTTTTTTTAACTCTGTAGTACAAAATTCAGTGTAAGGAAGGTTTATTGTACTTGACAAAGGTGGAAGATGGTTGTGATAGTGTTTGATGGTGATGGGGTATGAGGAAGTCATTTGTTGGAAGGTGGTAGAGAGTCAGATGGTCCACTCTTAACAGGCAACCTCTTTATGACTCATATTTTGTACTTAAACCACATTTAAAAATAAAGTAATAGCATGCAAAAAAATCTTCAGGGCAAAATAAAGGTTAAAATTGAGAGTGTTTTGTATATATGGGAGTAGCCCAATGAACACAGGAGAGTGAGGGGGAGTAAGAGTTGCTACCTCTTTCTCTTTATCCCACTCACAAAGTGGTATGTTCATGCAAATATGGTGCATAATTCAAATTTGTTCCCTATGATGGTCCCGGGACAGAAATTGTGGCATCAAGTAAATTGGTAACAGTATCTTTTCCTATAGAGTAATATCAAAGTGTCACTTCTCAGAGTGCAGTTTTTGGAGGGTTAAAGTATTATCAAACAAAAATCATAGATATTTTCAAGAGCCTTTATGATATAAAATAGTTAACTGGGGGCACCTGTGTGGCTTAGTCGGTTAAGCGTCTGCCTTTGGCTCAGGTCATGATCCCAGGGTCCTGGAATCAGACCCCATATCCAGCTCCCTGGTCAGCAGGGGTCTGCTTCTCCCTCTCCCTCTGTGCTCTCTCTCTCTCAAGTAAAGAAATAAAATCTTTTTAAAAAATAAAACAGTTAACCGAACAAACACTATGTGATGTAGCTCTGTATATGGCAGGGCTAATGGGAGACAAAGCTGTGAAGGTAGAATGGAGCTATAGAATCTAATGAATAGTACAGTCAAGTATGTGGGACATAAAGATGAAAAAGATGTGGAACCTATCATCTAGGAAAAATTACTCTAGACATCAGAGAAGCATGAAATTAAGTGTGACTAGCAGACCTGTGAAAGCTTCACAGAAAAGGTCGCCATAAATAAATTAGACTCCAAAAGATGTGGGTGAGGAAAAAAGCATGTTCTAGGCTGAAGGAAGGCTTGAGTCTAAGAAGATGGATGGGTTCATAAAATAGAATGGAATCTGAGGTTTCCAAACATGGTGTAGATATCAGGTGACGTAGATATAGGACCCTAAGCCAGATCAGAGAGCTGCTTGCGTGTGTTGTGAACAAGTTAGGTTTTGCTATATAATAAACCACCCCTACACTTCCATCTCCAAGCAGTAAACATCGGTTATTTCTCATGATTCTGAGGGTTGGCTGAGTAGTTCATCTGGTTGGGGTAGGACCAACTGATTTCTGCAATATACCTTTCAGCAGTGTGGCTGTGTGGGGGTTCTAGAATAGCCTTTTTCAGATGTCTGGTGGTTGGCAGGCTGACTGTTCTAAACTAGGGGTTGCCAAAATTTTATAATGGATGAGGCAGTAAATATTTTAGACTTTGTAGGCCAAAAGACAGAATTAGGGTATTACATAGGTACATTTATAAAAAGAGAGAAAACAAATATCGATTTTTTTATTGACAGAATTCAAAATAAAATAATTGAGTATAACTTGTTTGTGATCTAGGTCTTCTGATGAGAATGATACATTTGGGAGGGAAGGGGTAACATCATGCTTAATTGGGGTTCAAAATTAGGGTTCCCTATTATCAAATCAATTGTTAATGTTTTTCTATAAACATCATTTTTATAAAGCTCTGGTTGTACCAAAACAGATGGCAGGCTGCATCAGGTCTGCAAGCTGGAGTTGGCTGATCTCTCTTCTAGAGGGTCTCAGCTCTAGAAGCTCATTCTCTAGAAGGTCTCATTCTCCAGGATGAAAGCATGGGCTTCTTCACAGGGGGCAACTCAGGATTCCAAAGATAGCAAGAGAAGGCAAGCCCCGATATGCAAGCACTTTGCAAGTTTCAGATGTGTCACATTTTCTAATGTTCCATTGGCCAAAGTGAGTCATATGGCCAAGTCCAGATTCCAAGCAAGGGTGGACTCTATCTCTTGATGGGAGGAATGGTACAGTCATGGCAAAGGGTTGTGCACAAGGATGGAAGGAGTCGTGACCATTTTTGCAAACCCTCTAGTGTACATTGTTAAGAGTTTTAAATTTATTTTGTAGGCAGGGAGGCAGTAAAGGTTTTTTTTTGTTTTGTTTTGTTTTTGCACAGATGATTGCCATAGCTGAAACTGAGCTGAGGAAAACTTACCAGGTAGCTACCTAAGAGAGATGACAACCATGGGGATGCGGGGGGACTAGAGGCGGCTACTATAAGTCAAGCAAGAGGTTTTCAAGGTTCTGCTCAGAGGTGTAACCGAAGACATGAAGAGGAGCAGATAAATGGGAGAGCCACTGGAGAGGCTTAGGGTGCAGTAGAAAGACTTTGAGTCAGACCTGCCTTTTAAGCCTGACTGTGTCACTTACTGTGTGAACATGGATCGATGACATATCTCTATTTATTAAAACAGGGTTTTAAGGAGGGCACATACTGCATGGAGCACTGGTATTATACAAAAACAATGAATTGTGGATCACCACATCAAAACTAATGATGTACTGTATGCTGACTAACAACATAATAAAATAAAATTAAAAAAAAAAAAAAAACAACATAATAAAATAAAATTAAAAAAAAAACAAAACCCCAGGGTTTTAAAGTTGTAAAGATTGGGGACAATAAGTATCATTGTGCAATATTTTGAAAAAAACAAATACAAATGTGCCTGTCCTTTTTACCTTTTCTAGCACATGAAGGTCTCTTTAATCAGTTCTTACTATCCATCTGGGGTGTGTGTGTGTGTGTGTGTGTGTGTGTGTGTGTGTGTGTGTGTGTGTGTGTGTGTGTGTCTGAGTGTCTGTGTGTTGGCGCATGCACGTGTGTGTGCCTACTATGTGGTATTTGTGTGTATCTGTGTGCATAGGGAGGGGTGAACCTATAGAAGGGATGCAAAGCAAAAGAAAGTATTACTCTTCAGCATCTGGTATCCAAAATAAAATATTTGGTATGATTGTATTTATAGAAGACAGGCTTTAGTTGCGGCAGGGGGAGGTTAAAAATTCCTTTATTTCCTGCTTTAACAAATTAAGGCAGGTATGGCCGAGCTGGAGTTTTATATAAAGGAGGTCCCATCTGACCAGGAAGAGGAAGGGGGAGGGGACTTGACTGCTTCAGCTCCAGGGCTTGTGGAAAGAGAAGAAGATGACGGGAGGCAGGAGGGCCAGGGGTGAAGATCCTTGACTACCTTTTTCTCCCCTGGAAGGATGACTGACTCAGGGCTTTCCCTGCAGGAGTCTAAGAGCGGTATTCGATCAAAGCAACTCCAGGGTTTACATTTTCTGGGCTGTTTTTTTTTTTCTTTCTTTCTTTCTTTCTTTCTTTCTTCCTTCCTTCCTTCCTTCCTTCCTTCCTCCCTCCCTCCCTCCCTCCCTCCCTCCCTCCCTCCCTTCCTTCCTTCCTTCCTTCCTTCCTTCCTTTCAGGATTTTATTTATTTATTTGACAGAGAGAGACACAGCGAGAGAGGGAACACAAGCAGGGGGAGTGGGAGAGGGAGAAGCAGCCTTCCCGCAGAGCAGGGAGCCCGATGCGGGACCAGGACCATGGGACCATGACCTGAGCCGAAGGCAGACACTTAACGACTGAGCCACCCAGGCGCCCTTGTTTTTGATTTCTATATGCTGTGAACTGGAACCAGCATGTCCCAGAGGGGCCACAGAAAACTGCTGAGTAGAAAGCCAGTGGTCCTGCCGCTGGTATAGTGGCAGTAGGGGCATGGGGACCCACAGAGCGGTTGCAGGTGGATACTTTAAGCCAGCAGCCAGTGGGAGGAACCGGAAGTATTAGCGAGTCTTCAGGACCAGCAAGAACAAAGCAGCAGGACAGATGATGGGGCCCGAGTTCTAAATGACAGACTTCAGAAGCAGAGGAAACCAGAATTCCCAGAGATGAGACCAGTGTGGGTCTGTTGCCACAGTTTGAGGACAGCCCGGTGAGCAGTGAGAATATACTGTTCTGTCTGTGGGTCCCATCCAGCTCTCTCTCCACGTGAAGGTATCAGCAAGATGCCATCTGGGAGGAGGGCAGCGGGAGAAAGGCAGATGGATATACGAGAGATTGAACATTTCTACCCCATGAGGCTACATATACCGAAACTGTTTAAATTGTTCCATTGGCTAGGTAGGACTAATATTTAGGGTTTTTTTTTTTCCCTGCTCCCTTTCTAATGGGGCTCTTGAGGAAAAGTCAGAACAGTGTTAGAGAACAGCAAAAAAGCTTCATTTTCTTTGAAAAGCCAGCAGGCAGAGTGAGTAAATGTGACCCCATTTTATATAGCCACAGTTTGGTACAGAATAGGAATTCATGAAATGGTTGTTATTATTGTAGGACTTGATAACTGATTGGATGTGGGAGATTGAGAGAAAAGGGAAAAACCACAGAATTTGCCAAGATTTTCGACTTGAATAGTAAGGGAGAAGGAAGGCGAAAATATGGACATCAGCAAGATGAATTCATGTAGGGTAAAGACAGGGTGCTGCGAAAACAAGAGGGTTGATGAGCTCCGAAGCATGGAATAGTTAAGAGTAATGACTACAAAAACATAAAGTGCTGCATATTTATAATGTTAAGCAGCAGGGGGTCCTCAGGATCAGGGAACAGATTATTTATAGGAACTGAATCTTTGTGGTGGAAAGAAGACTAACAGAAGTCTTGGTGGTGAGTCACAGATTTTACTCTTATAATTGTTGGCTCCAAAAAGTGGCCTATACATAAATTGACTTTGGAATTTTGTAAGTGAGCAAATGCAACAAATCTTTTATAGCCATAGTTGGGGACTGAGAAAATAGTGAATGCTCAACATTGAGAAGGTTATTGTTTTTCGGTTTAGAAACAAACTAGTTTTCTCATCCTCTTTTGATTCTTCTGTTTCAAGGAGGAGCAGCTTGGGGAGGGCTCAGAGAACTGGAGTGGTGACAAGGTCTCTCCTCATGCTTTCTGTTTGTTCCCTTTCTCATCCACACGCACTCTCCCAGCCTTATTGTTTCTGAACACTCCTGCTGAAAGAAAAGTCTTCTGAAAGTTCTTACCCTCTATTGTGAGAGGTTCAAAAAGTCTAAAATTGGGGCACATGGGTGCCTCAGACGGTTAAGCATCTGTCTTTGGCTCAGGTCATGATCCCAGGGTCCTGGGATCAAGTCCCACATCGGGTTCCCTGCTCAGTGGGGAGTTGGCTTCTCCCTCTGCCCCTCCCCCGACTCATGCTCTCTCTCTCTCTCTCTCTCTCTCTCTCTCAAATAAATAAATAAAATCTTAAAAAAATGTCTAAAATTTGTAAGGATCTGGATTATTGCAATTCAATTCCTCTGTGGGCACTTAATGCTCAAGAGGGCCTTTATAAGAATATTAAAGTATAAAAGAGAAAACTTCTAATAGAAAGTGAGAGGAAATAAGCTAATGTTACCTATTGTTTGCAGACTGATTGGTTTACCTGGAAGTATGAGTGTGTGTGGGTGGGAGACTCAGGAGAGTTCCTCTTTAGTGAGCTTCTTGGCACCAGTGTTCTACTCTTTTCTTCCATAAAACATATGACTACTCTATGGCTTTGAGGGTGTAGGGAAAATGGGAATGATTCCTCCAACTGGTGCTAGGCAGTAGGAGGTGGAGAAAGGAGAATATTGAGAATTATAGAGGGTCCCAGAGAAAAATGATATTGGAGGAACCTCAAGAGTAACAGAAAATCTGGTGGTCAAAAGCAGAATTAAGTCAATGGGGGGGATGAAGTGGAGGAGGTGAAGTGGAGCTGGAAGGCGTAATGAAATTTAGAAAATGGATAGAGGGAGAAATTAGGGTGGACAAAATATAGTTCTTTATACATGTAAATATTTTCTTCTAAAACATGTGTGCAATGAATATGAAGAAGTAGAATTCTATCCAAAAAGAACTTTTGCTAGGTGACTGTGAGTTTAGTATAATGTGTGTTAAGTTAATATAAAAGCAAAATAATCCAGGAAGGCAAGCGTATCTCCTAATTAAAACAGGCCTTTTCTTCTTTTCTTTGATTGGCCATGCTGAGGGGGAAAACCTTAGGATAGAGTATTTAACAAGCCATAAAATGTTTCACTACACAAATCTGTGTCCGATAAGTGCCTGTTCTTCCAGGTCACATAGTTCATGTGACCAGTGCTCCAGGTGAAAACCTGTCCCCAAGTCTTTAACGGAAGGTAATGCGGGTACCTTTAGATCAATTGCCAGTATCTCTGTTCAAGGTTCATCATGTTTTGCCATTGAGCCGAATAATTAATTTAATGTATTTCCTCCCTTCCTTCTCTTGCTCTCTCTTTTCTTTTCTCTCCTTTTTATCTTTCATCTACAACAAACCTACAGTGTAACCAGGCAACCAAACATTATTAATAATCCCAACATCCTGTTAGACTATGAACATATATATGAAAGGCTCATAAAACAGCAAATTTTTGTTGAATAACACACTTCCTACACATTCCTCAACCCCCTTCCTCTAGCTTCCACCCCCATCATTCCTGAAATAGCTCCTGCTAAGGTCACCAGTCATCCAAATTTAAAAGATACTGTTCAGCCTTCACTTTACTTGACTTCTCAGCCAATTTCACAACAGCGAATCATTCTGTTCTTACAACAGTCTTTTCCCTTGTCTTCTAGGACAAAGCCATCCTCCTGGGGCTTCATTCCCTCCTCCCCTTTGCAGACTCCTTTTGTTGGCTCATTTTACACTACCCAATCTTTAAATATTGGAGTTCCTTAAAGCTTGTTTCTAGAATCTTCTCCATGCTCTCTCCCATTGCTGCAGTTGCCATTCTATGTGTCAGTGACTCTCAAATGTGTATTTCCAGTCTGAATGGGTCTCTTCAGAGTCTCAGACCTGTGTGCATGACCTACTTGATACCTTCACCTGACAGTCTCACAAGCACCCCAGATACAACATGTCCCAAACCCAGTGCCTGATTTCATCTGTAACCTCCTTCAGTGCTCCCTGCCACAGTGAGTGGCACCATGGCTCACAGAGATTTGAAAGCCAGAAATCGAGACATCATTCTTGACCAAATCTAATCCTGACTCCTCTCCTTTTTACTGTCATCACTCTGGTCAAAGCTCTCATTATCTCTTGCTTGGACTAATGCTATTGCCTCCTAAATGATCTCCCAGACATTTATTCTTTGCTCTCTGTAATCTGCTGTTTTTACTGCCACCCAAGTAATCTCTTTAAGATGGAAACTTTATCCCATTGATACCCCACTCAAAACCCTTGACTGACTTCCCATTGCTATTAGGATAAAGACCCAATCTCACCTCCCAACACTCTCACCACCTTCCTACCCTTCCTGTGATGTACATATTGACCTTACTTATGTCTTTGATTGTATCATGTTCTCTTCTCACTTAACACCTTTGTGTATATCTCTTTCTCTACCTGGAGTGCTTCCACCCCTACATTTCACTGAAAATTTCTACTCATCTGTCATATTTCATTTCTACTGTCATGGTCTCACGGAAGCTTCATGCTGTGACATGCTGTCACAAATCCCTGTTCTTTACTGTTGTAGAATTTACCAGAGTTTGCAACTCACTATTTATGGAATTATATGTCTTCCTCACTAGACTTCAAGCTCTATAGGGACAGAGACCGTTTTTGTTCTGCTGATCATTGTGTACCTAGTGCTAATCCTCGTGCCTGGCACATAATTGGCACTCAATGTTACTTGTCGAATCAATGGAAAGGCAATTTTCTACTTTGGTTTCTGACTCATGCAAAAGAAATAAAGAGTTAATTTTAGTATACCACAAGTCTTTATATACATACAAATTTGCAAAACATGAGCTTGTTAGTGAATGTACCAAAATAATTTTACCCCATGAAGAAAGAAGATATTAAACCTAGCTAGCAGTTAGCCTAGAATTTTTTCAGAGACAGGAATACATTTTCCTGGGGTTTTTGGGGAACTGTTATTTTAAACTATTAATGTTTCTTTGCTGTGGTTCTCAAGATCAATGTATGATGGAGAAAGGCAATGATTATAGTGTGTGTGATAAAGAGTTTGGGCAGGGGGCAGTATTCAGGTCCCAGCTCCACTGACCATCCCAGAAAGGTAATGGTGGGTCCCACATGTTGGCCATGAGAGACACCCATGCAGAGCCTTCAGTGGTAGGCTTCGGGAAGGAAAGCATTGGTGCGCACAGTCCGTGGGAAGTGAGTTGCTGCCGCTAGGGGAAAAGAGCAGGTGGCCATTTAAGAAAGCACTTCACAATTATTCCTTCATGCAACCTGAAAAGAAACATATAGGGTGTCCAAACTCTAGTCTGTGGATTACATTGCTGGAAAAGTCGAAGATTAAGGGTCAGAGTCTGCAGGTGTCTCCTTTCAGTTTTTTGCCTTCAGGAAAAAACTAAAAGTAAATAAAAATTATGGTTATTTTGCTGGCACTGGAATAACATGTATGTATTTTTAGATTGCTGCATTTTAGTTAAAGCTATAAAGGATGAGGGTAGGAGTGAATATGTTATTTGAGAGCTATCCTTTCTGCAGTTCCTGATTACCTTAATAGGTGTCACCAATGTGGATTTAATATTCAGAATTCTAATTCTTGTAACCGAAACTCAGTAAAGAGAGAATGGATTCCAGTATTTCAGATAGCTTTGGTATAGCTGGTCTTGAAATTGTGTCTGTTGTTTTTTTTTTCCCCAAAGTAAGGGATCTGTTTTTATTCTGTTTATTTTGTTTTAGTCATGCCATGAGGAAACGAGGTATATAAGTTAATTATTTTAATCCCAATAAAATGATAACAAACTGTAACTACATGATATCCTTCTCAACTGGTCAACTTATTTAAACAGTATGTAAACTAGATTTTTTTGGTGATTTAGAAACAGAGGGCCTAAATGTTTCTCATGGAAATGGATTACTCTAAAATCACACTATCCTAGAGAAAATCTGAAATTGAATAAGATACAAAATCTCTTTCTATTCTATCCCAGAAGTCTTGTCTACATTATTATAATTTCAAAAGATTTAAAACAGTTGTTGAAACACATGAGAAACTATGCTAAGTTATTATGGCATTACCATTTTACCCCTCAGGGACAGTTTTCTACATGAGTTTCAGATTTGGTGTAAAATCTCATGAAATTTTGTAAGAACCTCTTATGAAATAATTGTCATCTTCAGGGAACATATGTTTTTAAATTAGCATCATGCATGTATCACAAAGAGCTCACAATCATTTACTTTACCAAGTGTAAAATTAATCAAAGAAGCAAGCAAGCAAACAAACAAAAATCACCTCCCCTGCATATTTCTGTATTGGGTTGAACAATGCGCCCCCCACCCCCCCGCCAAATTCATGTCTACCAGAAACTCAGAAGGTGACCTTATTTGGAAAAAGGCTCTTTGCAGACGTAATTAGCTAGTTTAAGATGAGCTCATGCTGGGTATTATGGAGTGAATATTTGTATCCTCCCCAAATTCATGTTTGAAATCTAATCCCCAATGTGATGGTATTCGGAGGTGGGGCCTCTGGGAGGCAATAGGTCATGAGGGTAGAGGCCCCATGAATGGGATTAACCCTCATAAGAGGCCAGAGAGCTAGCTCACTCTTTCTACCATGTGAGGATTCAAGGAGTTGTTGGGCCACTGCAACTGGGAAGAAGCCTCTCCCCAGAACCGGACCACATGGGCATCGTGATTTTAGACTTCCAGCCTCCAAAATTGTGAGAAATAAAGTTCTGCTGTTTAAGCCACCCTGCTTATGGTATTTTGTTATAGCAGCCTGAGCTGATTAGGCTATTGGATTGGGATGGGCCCTAAACCCAATGACTAGTGTTTTTAGAAGAGAAAGGAGAGGAAGACACAGACACGGAGGGAAGAAGGCTATGTGAAGTCAGAGCAAAGATTTCAGTGCTTCAGCTCCACACCCAGGAATGCCAATCATTGCCAGGAACCCCCAGAAGCTAGAGAGGAAAGAAAATTCTTCCCTAGAAGTTTCAGAGGGTCATTGGCCTCATTGATGCCTTGAATTCAGACTTCTAGTCTCCAGAACTAGGAGAGAATAAATGTCTGTTGTTAGAAGCCACATCGTTGGTAGTAATTTGTATGGCAGTCGTAGGAAACAATGCAATTTTCCAAGCCTTTTTCCTATCTTCTGCACTTCGTAGTTGAATTTATTGAAAAAATTGCCTACAATTGCTGTTTCCGCTTCATGGCATGATGTTCATGCCTCAACCACAGCACTCTGGGGTCTAACCTCATTATTCCACAGAAATTGCTTTGACCAGGTTTACCAGTAGCCCCTTGAGGCTGTATTCAGTGCATACATCTCAGCCTTTGCCTTCTTTCATCCTCCTCAATATTAGGTACTCTTTACCATTTCCTCCCTGAGTTCTGTGACCACATCCAAAACTTTTCTTCCCACCTTTATGACCACTCTTTGCCAGGGATTGTTCACACCCCTCTCCCTGTGGTTGCCCTTAAATGTTGGTATTGTCAGGATTCTGCCATGGATTATCGGATAAAATCGAGAGTGGCCAACAAGGCTCAGTATGACATGTCCCTCTGTGCTCAGGCCAAAGAGGAAACCCTCCTCTTACTGCTTTATATATGCTGTGTCCTCTCTGGACTTGGGGACATGTCACTCCCAGGAAGCCTTTTTCACCTCCCATGACACTCATCCAACTGCCCTTGTAATTCTGTTTTCCCCAGTGGTCCTCTGAATCGCACGAAGCTCATCCATCTTATTTACCACGTATCTCCAGTGCCAACCACAGAGTCTGGAATAGAGAGGTGCAATAAATATTGGCTGAACGAATTACCCTATCCCCATAAAAAAGAAACCAAGGCTCATAATAATTAACTCATTTAGCAAAGCAAATGCAAACCGGGGTCAGATTTTTCTAATGCTTCTCCATTCCTATGTATTTCCTTGAGAAAAGAAAAGAAGAAAGAAAACAACTCGTATTACGTAAAGCTAAATAAGTGTTTAAAAACATCACTTCTAAATTACAACACACAAAAATGTGAACAAATGATAAAAACTAACAAAGCCTTAATTATAAGTGCTGTATCCTGTTAACAATTTAAAATAAGTTCTTTCTTCAAACTACTACTTTGTTTCCTTTGTCTTTTCATCTATGGATACAGCCACTTTTGCAGCTTTGAACTTTACTCCTTCAGCTTGTACTCAGCTGCTGGCTAGTCCACAGGTGTCAAATGCCACATTCTTCCCTTTGCTCACTCTGAGCACTAGTAGTGCCCTCAAGATGCCTCCTGCACATTTTTAGCTTAATCCACCCATTCGTAAGCTCCGATTCTGCCCTGAACTCTCGATCACCTTGCCTGCCTCTGAGCTGCCTTTGAAGGGGCATGCATGTCATGGTTCTGAATCTGCCCCAGCTGTTCCTAATTCTTTCATTCCCGAAGCTCTCCTACCTCGGAGGTTGTGCTGGCTTCTCAAAGGAGGGGCCTTACGGGGTTGGGGGGTTGCGGGGGGAAGGGGCTGGGGAGCTGGAGCTCCACTCTGCCCAGGAGCCTTCTCCTCTCCCTCTGGGCCTTTAAAACTGCTGACCTAGTCAATGATGCACATTAGTTGTCTTCGTTTGGCTTGTTTTGTTTCACCAAAATTAATTTCTTTTTTTCCTGTTCATTAAAGAAAAATTTGGCAGTCGAGAAAGTTAGAAAATAATTCCACTGGACATATAGTTTCACCAACCAATCACCACTGTCATTAAGATTTTGATATATTTCCTTTCAGTCTTACCTATGCATAAAACTTTGATTTTGACACAATTATTCTCCTATCGTGCATATAATTTTTATCTTATATTTACAGAATACTGTTGAAGTCTGTTTTGCATGATATTTCATTGGATGGATATGCCAGAAAATAATTATCCTCCTTGGTTACACTTATAACTTGTTTCCATTTGTCACTGTGAAAAATAACAGAATGAATGTGATTTAAGCATATAGAAGAACAAAACAGCTCTGAGAAGAACCTCTTTATGCGTAACACCTTGTCTCTATTTAGAATGCTTTCCTTAAGATTTACATCCAGAAGTGAAATTACTGAGTAAAAAGGAATGAATATTTCCAAAGATCCTATTTCATTGGCTCAAATTGCTTTCCAAACACGTACCAATTTATACTGCAACTGGGTATGTATAAGAGCGGTCATCTCATTCATTCTTGACGGGCTGTGGTTATATGTTTTTTTTCCTCCCTAATTTCATATCATCAATCATGGAACCATTATTTTATTTTAGAGAAGCTGAACATTTTCACAAATGTTAGTTTGTATTAATTTCGTTTTTTTCTGTGAGTTTCTTTTTGTGTCCTTTGAGCATTCCTGTATTGGGGACTTTATACTTTTCATCTTTCTTATAGCTCTTTATTTAATAAAGACATTAACTCATATTTGCCACAAATATGTTTCCTCTTGGTTGTTTATGTTTTGAATGTTTTACCTCTAGCTTTAAAATTTTTTATGTAATCAAAATCCTCAAATCCATTTATCTTTTTAAGCTTTTATGAAATTTAAGTTCAAAAGAATACTTTTCACTCCCTGCGTGCTCCCCCCACTCCACCCAAGCATTTAATAATAGTCACTTCCATAGTATATTCTAAGATTTTGTGTTTTAATATATTTTGTGTTTAAGTGTTTTTACATAAACACTTTAGTACATATGGGATTTTATTCCAGTGTATGGAGTAAGTGAGAACCTGTAATTTTTTTTCTAAAATTGTAACCAAATGTCCCCAAGCCATATCTGGAACATTCTTTTTCTTGTCCATTGATTTGGGATTCTTTGTTAATCATATTTTCAATTCTCAAATAGACTGGGATTTGTTGTTGGACAGTCTATTATGTCTCATTGATCTGTGGCCATTTTTGTGCCAGTAGTCAGTATTTAGTAAATTTCAATTTTTATCATATATTTAAGGTTTGGGGTAAAGTTTATAGTTATTTTACACAGTTTGCAAAAAGCGCTCCTGTAGAGTGCAATTGAAATAAATGTATGCATCTCCTGGGGCTGGGGGAGTTGCCCTGTTTAAAAATATGCTGTCCTTTCTTCCAAGGCACAAAAGATCTTATGGGTTCCATTTCTATGAATGTTATTCTTGGATTTCTAGTTATTCTTGGATTTTAGAAAGTTCTTTTTGGGGTTATTGTTATTGTAGCCTCTTTTTTTCCATTATATTTTAAATGGTTATTTTAGTTCTATAAAAAGACTATAAAATTTTATATGTTTATTTTGAATTGGCCCCATTTAACAAAATAAATTTTGGAAGTTTTTCCTATTAATTCTTTTTCCAGATATATAAACATATCACCTGAAAATAATAAATTTGTTTCTCCCTACTAACATTTTTCCTTTACTTTGCATCTTCTAGCTTTTTCCAGACCTTTCATATTAAAAATGACAGTAGTTCTTAGCATTGCTTTGTTTCCAATTTTAGTAAAATGACTAAATTTTTGCCACTAGTATTTTACTGACTACTGGTTTGAAATAAATATTGCATATCATTTAAAGGGAACATCCATTTATTCTGATATTTTTAAAATAATTTTTTAAAGATTTTATTTATTTATTTGAGTGAGACAGAGTGAGAGGGAGCATGAGCAGGGGGGAAGGGTAGAGGGAGAAGCAGACTCCCCGCTGAGCAGGGAGCCCGATGCAGGACTCAATCCCAGCACCCCGGGATCATGACCTGAGCTGAAGGTAGACACCTAATCAACTGAGCCACCAAGGTGCCCTAAAAATTTTTTTACTTGAATCAATAATTAAATTTTTCCATAGTTTTGGCTGGCATTTTTGTTATTGTTGGCTTGAGTTTTTATGGTAACATCTACTTTTTCTTATGTTATGGTCAGAAAATGCATAGTGCAAATTGTCCTCTTTTTGGAATTATTTTATAGTTTTTCATAAACATAAACTCAATTATAAATGTTGGAGATGGTGTATTTCTTTTTTTAATTTATAATGTGTGATAGACATTTTATATCATTTTTTAGATTAAATAAGTTAAATATATTCTGTATCTTTAACTCATTCAGCTTGTCTCTTACTCTACCATAAGCTGACTAGTAAGACTGAGCGGAACTTTCTACAATTATATTTTGTCAGCTTCTTCTTGCCTTTCAAACTCATTTGAACTGTTATTGGTGCTTTAAAGTTCTCCATCATTATACTTTTTTCGTACATATTATCTCTATAAAACGATCTTATTTATCCCATTTAATGTTTTTCCCCTGTAAATTCTTCCCTGACTAGTATCCAGATATTTCAACATAAACAAAAAACCTTTCATGACCTGGCCTCTGCCTCCCTCAACCAACTCATCTTGTACCATAGTCCATTTTGCCTATACTGGTCTCCTTTTAGTTTCTTTAATGCTCTGATTCTTGCACACCATGACCTCTTTCTAGATCCTTCATGAGGCTGATTCTTCTCCTTCAGTCACAGGTCTTCAGAGAGGCCTTTCCTGATTACATCATGTAGACTCTGCCTCACATGTCACATCTTTCTTCTCTCTCATACTAACAACTTGCGAATGTATATCTACTCATGTGTTTTGTTGTTTAATGTTAGGTAAATTTTAAGATGGCCACCAATGATTCTTCAGCTCCTTTCATGCCCTTGTACCGTCCCATCCCCTTGAGTGTGGTTTGGACTAGTGACTTGCTTCTAACCAATACGGTATGACAAAAACATTGAGGGGTTACTTTTGATAATTAGGTTACTTTGACTTCTGTTCTATTCTCTGGCTGGCTCACTCAGAGAAGCCATCTGCCATGTAAATTTCCCTTTGGAGGGTCCAATGGCAAGAAATTGAGGGAGGCCTCCAGCCAACAGTCAGCAAGGAACTGAGGCCCTCCGTCCAACTCTTCATGAGGAACTGAATTCTGCCAACAGCCACCTGAGCTACTCATCTCTCCCTCAACATGTCAGAAAACAGGTTTGGGAAAAGCTAGCCAGTCTTTGCCACAATAAGGCTGGCTTACTTACTTTCCCATTCTCATTTTTTTGTGACTACTCCCTCACATAAAAACTGTTTTCCAGCCAGTGTACTAGTAGTTCATATTTAATTAATTAATTGATTCCATAAATACTTACAGAACGCCCGCTATGTTCCAGTTATTGAGTTAGGCATCAGAATAAAACAATGTACAATATATCCTACCCCTATCTTGGTGGAGTTTCTGTTGTAGAGAAGTAGAGACAGACCCTTCCCCCCTTTGGGGTCTCTGTTCATTGTTCATAAAATGTTGTTAAATGATTGAATACATGGATATAAGAAATGAAACAACTAAAGTCATGTAAACAGTAAAACATTTCCAGACATTGAACAGTGAAAAACATGATGTGTTTGGTGAACTTCAAATGGTTAAAATTTGCTGAAACATGAGTGTGCAGCTGTGTTGGGTGGGGTAGGGGAGAGTGGTGAGGAGTCAATCTGGTGAGCTGAGGGTGGAGAGTGGAGGGAGGGGCTATACTCCATGCTAAGTGCTGGGCAAATGTGGTGACCACTAACATGTTGTAAGCAGAATGCTTCTTGTTCCTCGCATGGTATGTCTTCCAGTTTCCCACCAAAACTAGAGCAGGCATTCTACTTGATTTCTTATTTCCTATGAAAATCTAATTTAGAGGAAACCTTTACCAACTTGTGCTGAAGAATTTTTCATGTGCATCTTGTTGATCTTTTTCTGTTTGTTCATTCTTGAATAATGAAGACTTAGGCTGTGTAGCTGTCTCATGTTTTCTAACCATCTGCTAGATTGCTGGTGAGATTGAAAAGTCTTTCAACATATTTATTAGTCATTATTAATTTTTTGTTAATTTTCTAATTCTGTTCAGTTTATTTCTATGCCTTATTGACTATCTAGAACTCTTTATATATTAAAAAATTAACATTTCAAAAAATTGTTATTAAATGTAACTGAATGATTTCTAGAATTTAGAGTCCCTGTTAAATTTGCTGTCTCTCATTTAGATATCTACTATTTCCAGGAAATCTGTTTCAAGGACAGACATCTCATTTAGGACAATGAAATTTACATTTTATTCTGGTAATACTAGCACTGTAGTTTTTTCTAAAAAGCCAGTGTGTATGCAAATGTAATCATTAGAGCTGAATAATAAAGCCATCAGTGTAGTTCTCTTATTATTTGATTCCATAGAGCATTATAACTTATTTAAAGAGAAATATTAAGCTTGGAAATTAAAATCTAGACTGTGGAATTCTTACCAACAGCTCCATTCTTTAGAATTGCAATGTTTAGAAAATAACATTCAATGAATAATTATAAAATAAAGGTTTTAAAATTTTGTTTCTACTTTTCTTTTAAAATTATCTCTCCCTGACAGCATACATCCATTGTTAGAATAACCAAAAAACGAATCCCATAAAATGAACAGGTTAAATAAAAATAATATAGAAATAAGCTATCTTCTCTTTCTCTCTCTCTGTTTCTCTCTCTCTCACACACACACTTTTTTTTGCAAGTGTGGTAATGAGCACAAATTGCGTAGACTGTGATTTGGACTCTTTATCTTTGATTTTGTTTTCTTAGAGGCGATCTTAATGACTACAATATCTTTTATTTCACTGTCATTGAACTTGTCATGAAATCACAATGAATAGGCTAGAATAAGTCAGGGAAAGCAGAAAGTTTAAGTTGAAAGGCTCCAAAAGACAAGACAGGTGAAATCTAGGCTTCAGCTGCAAATTTGGATGAACTATCCTGTAAAAGGAACCACTTATGCCCTCTGTTGCCAACTTCCTACCTATAGAGGTAGTAGCTACCTCAGGGGTTGATGTAAGATCAAATATACAAACCTCTAGAAAATATTAAACCCAGTTGAATGCAAACTTTTTACTTTCATTATTTAAAAATTTAATTTATAGGGATAAATTTAAAATCTGTGCCAAAAAATTAAGCAATTCAGAAAAAAAATGAGTGACATAAATCAAAGCATAACTGTTCCCCAGTCATCCCATTTCCCAGTAGGAAACCAGAGTGAGATTTTTATACTATGGATTGGGCACCAGCTCCTTTTTTATTCTTTTTGAAAAAGTCTGGTCAGGGGATCACTTAAACATCGTTGGCGGGTCAGCTTTTCATTTGTATTCTGCCCTTTTCCCAGCTTTATAAAGTCCTATGAACAAAAGAATATATAAGGAATAGATAATTATGTAATTATATTCTGCTTTTAAAATATTGTGTCCTTCGAAGGGGATGGGAAAATGACCAGGGGCTTGTATTTTCTGTATGAGGCTGAGAACACATCCTGGAGCACTTTTACTGGCCCACAAATCACTCACTGGGAAAGCCCAATTTTCTGCTTTAAGAAAGTGCCTGCTTAGGTAGGTCAGGCTGGAATAGTCAGTAGGACTTTTTCATAATTATAAATTAACTTTTTAAATCTGATTATGTGGGAATGTGGAAGAAGAGAATCTCTCACATTGGGTTCATCTCTACTCTAATCAAAGCCAAAATTTTAAGTCCAAGATTCCTTGCATGAGATAACCATCAATGTAGGCACATAAGGAAAAAAAATCATGGCAATCACAGGTTGAGATGCATTTTAGTTAAAATAAGGAACTCAGTCATATTGGCTGGGCATCAGTGGGTTTGGATGTAGATGGACAGATGGCAATAACTGATGTTTATATTAAAAAAGAATTTTTTGATCAATAATTAATTGATCTTTTACATTTTTTATTGATAACAATGATTTTCTTTGTGTTTCACCCTGACCTGAAAGTTTGAAATTGTTTTTCTGGAAACATACAAAGCTGAAAAGCTATTTGCAAGGGAAATAAATTTTCCAGAGAAATTAATCTAGAAATGTCTGGATAATTTTCAAATAAAAATGAAACCTACCAAATTAAAAGATGATTAAGAAATGTTTTCTTATGTTCTTTTTTGTTTATTGTTACAACTTAGAGGTAAATGTGCCAGTTCAAGAAGTAGGTTCATTGCAGTGTGAAGCATGGTGCTAAGCAAAATAGAGAATACAAAGGTGAACACTAAGAGTTGCTTGCATTGAGTTGCATTTATGGCTTACTGTGTACTTTAGTACTTATTATTCATTTTGATCTTTCAACCACCTTGGAAGGAATAGCTCTCAGGTATCATTATTATCTTTTTTGGACATAGAGGAAGAAACAAGACCAGATGCTATAATTGCCTTGGCTAAGGTCAAACAGCTAGTTTGACAAGATGGTATCGCAAGTGCATTAATAATGCTGTAAAGGGGACCCTGACAAAAAAAAGACCAGTTCCAGCTGGGAGAAATGAAAATGCTCAATATGGGTCTTGAAAATGTCTTAAATTACAAAGACTTGGCATTTCAGGTGGTGGAAATGGTGTGAAATAAAAGCATGGATTTGTGAAAATTAGGGTGCTGGACGACAGCTGTAGATTTATAAGAGGATGGGGAGTCACTGAGTAATTTTGAGGTAGCTTCTTGTTTATACAATGAGACTCAGTCTGCCATGGTTCAAATCTCAGTTCCACCACTTACAGAATGTTTGATCTTGGGCTTTATCTAAACCTCAGGTTCCTCAACAGTAAAATGGGTATCAAAGTCACTACTTCCGAAGGTTATTGTGTGAGGATTTAAATGGGTAAAGTGCATATGGCTGGATCAGAGCACCTGAAGATAATTATTAGTCATAGATATGACCTGATTTGAGGTCCACTTTAAGACAGCTAGTATGGTAAGAACTGACAACAGTCAGAAGTGGTAGGGGAAGAACTGGAGGAGGCAGTCAAGCTGAAGTTCAAACAGCAAGTCAGAGCCTACACCAAGAGTCCAAGGGAGGTGCAGTGAGGGCTTAACTTGGAACATCAGCACCAGGAATGTTAAGTGTCAAACATTTTAATACCTTCTATAGGTGAGAAATAACATGTGAAGTGTGTGTTTTTAAATTGTCCCCTAATTAAAGCTTCTCTCTGTTGACTGGCTAGGTTTAAAAAGTTTGATGGCCAAATTTATAATGGTTTGTTTCAGTCCCCAAATCCTATAAATACATCAGATAATTCTAGCCTTCACACCTGTTCAAACAACAACAGAGATAAAACGATCTAACGGAAAGACCAGCCCTTTCCTTTCCTTAATGAGGTTCCATTGATTTTTGCAAACAAATGAAAGACAATAAATTGCCCCAAATGCCCTTTTTTTCACAGCCAGGTTATAGGACTGATTTGGGTGTTCCCGGCCTCCTCAAGGCGATCAGGCCTCACAGCTGGACCATAAAATGCTTTTGCAGCTCTGAGGATATTCCTCTACATCCTTTTGTTCCCAACAGAGCTTTGGGCATTTGGGAGTTTATCCTGTTGGTCTCAAGACTAATATTTCTTTTGTTTGTTTCATAGGCCCATAACCAGAAATCTCTAACAAGTCTCAAAGAAGCTCACGAGGGGGTCAGAGGTTGCCCAAAAGGCATGTGATTTCTGTCCCAGGAACTCAGTACAGACCTGAGATCTGGGCTGCAGTAAAATTTTTAGCAACTTGTCATTTCCTACAAGAGTAGTGAGTTTGCTTCCTTCCAGTGGTTTATGTTTTGTATGCTCACTTCTGCCCGGAAGACTGAGGTCTATGCTGAGCTGTTCAGTGTGGAGCCATGAGCAACGTGTAGCAGCCGAGCACCTGAAACGTGCCAAGAACTGAAATGTGCTGTGAGTGTAAGATACACACTAAGTTTCAGAGGCTTAGTATGAAAAAAAAAAAAAAAAGAAAATATCTCAATATTTTTATATTGATTGCATTTTGAAATGATAATATAAAATTAGTTTTAGGAGTCTTTTTTACTTTTTCTAATGTGGCCACTAGACAACTTAAAATTACATATGTGGCTCACATGGTATTTCTATTGAAAAGTGCTGTTCTAAGAGGAGGATGCCATTAGTGCCCCAGATTCTCCTGATAGATTCAAAGCATTTGGTAATTCCTGATTATCTTGTTGAACACTCTTTCGTTGGACATACAACCTCACTGTTCATAGGAGCTGATTTTTTAAAATCTCTATTTACATTTGCCCTGCAATTTGTCGGGTGAATTTCACTCCTGTGCAAGATGACTTCCCTTTTGTCTTAATAAAAGGAGCCAAATTAGGTAGAGGATGAACAAATAAAGGCAGAGAGGGAAAAAGGAAAGAAAAATGTACTTTATTGGGAAATTTCTACTCAAAACACAGGATGTGTTATTTTTGCCATTTTTACAGAGGAAGAAACAGTGGCTCAGAGAGATTAAGTAACTTTTCCAAAGTAATACACTTTATATCCATCAGAGGATTCAAAAGGTCTAATGAACTCCAAAGCACAAACTCCTTCTCTATATCATAATGCCTCTCTTCTACTGACAACTTTTGAGAAAATTTAACAGTAACAGTTGATTTTGAAGATACTTCTTTTATTAATCACAAATGTCCTTGTTTATGACTTACGCTTGTGCTAGTGCTTATCTGCCAAATTATTTTAATATTGATTAGAGGGTGCAGAACAAACTTTATTCATGGAAGCTTCTATTCATGAGAGGTCAGTAAGTATTCCGTGGACCCTCTTCTTTCTCTTCTGGCTTATAACCTTAAATAGCCACGTTTGCAATGTGGAGTTAATGACACAGATCTCCTGGGGCTCTTGAGGGGTAAGAGAAGACTATGTGGGAGAAAGTAGAACATACACTTGCAAGGGTCAGCCTCATCAAACCTTCCTCCCACCCCTGGAATGGACATAATGATGTCACTTTGTCCTACTACATTTATATTATATTGCCAGACATTTGGGGCCACTTTTCCTCTCTGTAAATGAGATACAATACGAAAAAGCTAGAAATCATGATGACCTTATGGGTTGCCTACTTTATCGCTCTCTTAACACAGGACTGTTTTTCAGGAACCACAGACAAGTCTCATAAAGTACCCTTTCAATAATCTATTCCAGCTTCTTTGATCTTTTTACTCAAGGACTTTTTTCCCCCTCTGCTAACCTAAATTTTCCTCATTAGTTATTTTGGGTGAAAATGAGAAAGATATTGGAAGATTACTATCACCTCATAACTTTTTCTTCTCTAGGCTAAGTTATCCCATGGCCATTAACTGTTTCCTTTTCTTCGTATTCACTGCTGTCTCCTGAAACCCATTTGCATGAATTTTCCTTCAACTGATTCTCATTTACTAAGTAGGAATTCTGATTATAGGGGGATGCATTACTGCCATTATTTTAGAAAGATTTCCTCTAAAGTCAGTCAGTATGTATTTTTTTTTTTTTTCTTCCTTTAAACTAGACTCTGGGGGAATGAATTAAAGAATTTGAGGATAATAATATTGTGTTGCTTGCTGCTGTTGACTCGGTTTCTCAATTTGACATTTGAGACTAAAAGTAAGATAAAGGATAGTGGAGCAGGAGGGTCAACAGAAAAGGTGCACTGGTTCATCAGGACTTGACAGGGAGTCAGTGCAGGTACAGGTAGCAGTGGCCCCAGACTGTAGCCATCAGAGTGTTTCATTGGGTCCCTTAGGCTATGAGGAGCCTGCCCCTCCACATTTACTCTCACTACAGGGGTTGAAGGCATTGCCGAAGTGAATGTGTTAATACCAAAAAGAACAAAATGTAGTGAAAGTAAGAATGACTCCTCTCAAAAGTGTCTCTATCAAGACACTTTTCCTGTTCTTTACTCTCCATACGTTTAGAGATTTTAGTTTACAGGGGACACAGTAATAGGTCCATGGAACTGGCAGTTGAGACTGCCCCTGGCCACTGGGGCACCTCATAGCACTGAAACAGCATCTAGAAATGGATATATTTTGGCTAGGAGATTGAAGCTGATTTTCAGGGGAAATTGACTGAGTCTGATACAGTGGTACCAAAGATGAACAGGATTGCTACTTGGAAGATTCTCTGAATGTGTTACTCAGTTTTCCTGTGTTCCGTAGGCATAATTGTTAATAACACAAACCCTTCAGGAACAAAGATGTGGGTTCAACAGGCAAAGAACCAAGACAAATTTAGGTATTTGATAAGGGTCGAGAGGATTTAAAATAGTAATGGAAGAAGGATATTATAAATACCAACTACAGCCATGTGAGTGGTTTCACAAGGAAGGGTCACAGAAGTCATAATGTATTTTTTTCCTTGCTTTGATACGAATGTAATTGTTTTTATTAACAAATTTTTTTCCTGTGCTCAATTCTCATATAATGTAAGGTATGTTAGCAATGAGTAATCCCGTATCTCAGTGTTAAACTACATGATATCAAAGGGGGAGCGTGAATTGCTAGCGGAGAAGTAACTATCATCCAGAGACACATAAAATAATATGGGACTTTGTGTTTCATATTATTTGGAGGTGTGGAGGTCAGTGTGTTGAGTTGACCCAAACACCAACTCTTCTAAGGCTGGTAACCATATTTCTAAGAATTCACTTCCCTCTACGGTTCTGGCATAAGAGTTTGCCAATGAGAAGACCTGCTGGGAGATTTGGAAGTTGGAAAAAGAGCAGAAGCCACCGTTCTTGGGAGGATGTGGTAGGAGACTTTTGACAGATGTTGACAGATGAGGAAGCTCTATGGACCTCTCCAGGTGTCTCACTGCATAGCTGTGACTGTCAGACAGATGTCCCCATGATCCCCTTCTCCACAGTCATGGCAGCCAGGTGTGGTGGCTTATTGACCTTTTCAGTAACTTTGACTCGGCCACCTTCTCCAGTGCTGTGGGCTAAAGTCATGAGTAATGACTTCTCCAATGTTCTAGCTGCTGCTTTTCAGGAGCTTACTGCTTAGTTCTTCCCACATTCCCCAAACCTCTAATTCCTATACCATCACTTTATTTTCAACACATGTAATGGCTCTGTTTCATTAACTGAACCCAGACAAAGATAGTATATGATCAAGTGATCATTGCCCTGTATAACTCATTATTTCCTTATTTTGATTCCTGCAAATTTAGTTGCCATAATCTTGGGACCTCATATTTTATTATAATCATTATGCTTATGACATACTGATGTCATATTTGTAAAGAAGTGGACAAACCTAATTTTTGGTTGCTAGACGTTGATCTGGGAATATTGTGAAACTGCCTGGTTAAAGTGATATGAACATTTAACTCTTTATGACTCAGAATGAGTTACAGAACGTGCCAATGGAACACATACCAATATTTTATACTCACAGTTTGCTTCCAGGTAAGATGATGTTCAGTAGGCAATAGTCTTGCTAATGGTGACCCCAAAACATCTAGATGAATTCTAAAGAAATAAACCATCATTTGATGTTTGAGTACATAGTGATACTTTGATGCTTCCAATATTTTAGAGTTTTGACATTTTGTAGATAAAATGCAAAAATGATTCAGTAAGCTTTTAACTTCTTATTCAGATGTTTGTCAGAATGCTCTTAGGACAAGATAGGAAGAACCTAACTGCCATTTTTTGTAATTTCCACATTAATGCAAAAGAAACATAATTAAATAGTCTAAGTGCTGAGCCACTGAATTAAGCACTGTTTCTGTAATTCAGACAATTTCATCAAATGCTCTTGCTGTTTCTGGACTTCCATCAAGTCACTTTGGTTTAATGCCAGCTTCATGGATTTCATGGCACAAGAATGATTAGTTAAAATGTAATTAAACATGAATTATTTCCCATTGCAGTTTTGTAAGCTAAAGCATATTTAGATGTGAGTTGGCAGTAAAATATAAATAAATATGTTCTCAAACACAAATCTCCCCCACGTCAGAAAATACTGGCTTTGCTAAATATGTCTATACCACCAGTTAGGGTAATTTCAGCTTCAAATGACTACACATCTAATTGAACCTGGCTGAAACAATGAAGATAATTTGGTATTTCACAAAACAAAGATTCTGAAATTCCCAAGAACCAAATTAAGCTAAGTTTTAGACTTGTTTAAAACATGTATGGGCAAGCGGTGGTTGGGTGGCTCAGATGGGTAAGCATCTGACTCTTGATTTTGGCTCAGGTCATAGTCTCAGGGTCGTGAGATTGAACCCCACATTGGGCTCCACGCTCAGTGGGGAGTCTGCTTAAGATTCTCTCTTCCTCCCCCTCTGCCCCTCCTGCTTATGCTCTCTCTAAAATAAATGAATACATCTTTTTTAAAAATGTGTAGACAAAGCCTCATGACAGACACTTCAAGCTATATTGGAGGAATAATTTGACAATGAATTGATTTGTTTGAGGGACCTGAACTTTTTAAAAGCAAATTTTTATAATATTCTGTAAATCACTGTGATTTCTCCATGTGTGCTCACGTGTATGTTCAATAAAAATAGATTTGTACAAAAAAAATCTCTTTCAGTTATTCTGAATATTGGGTGAAAGATTTATCATATGTCAAAGTTGCAATCATAGAATCTCAGGATTGGAGTGAATCTTAACATTCATCTACTGAGTGAATTATATATATATTCAGAGAATCAAAGTGTCATAAATGATATCTGACATAAATTATATCAGGCATTATTTAATTTTTGTTGCTGGCAATAGAGTACTTAAAAGTCTTTCTTCAAGGTCTTATTGTGATTACCAGTCATCACACTCTAAAAAGGCAAACGGTGCGTAGGTAGTAGATTGTTCTATTAAAGCGGTACTCCAACCGGTCTTCCGGGTTAACTCACTTCAGGCTTATCACTCCTTGCTTGCTGACCTAAACCCCATGGTTTGTAGCAGAACTCACCCACTTCCCTTGAGATCCTACAGACCACTAGCCTTAAGGAGCAAAGGACCAGACTTTCTGGAAGATAAGGCCTGACTACACTCAAAAACAGCCTCCTCTGACCCTGGTATCCTCGATAAGAGACCTGGCAGTCTTGATTACTGGCAGAGCAGAGGAACCTGGAAGCCTTGCAAGGCAAATGATCGACTGCTGAGCACCAGCTTCTCCTGCATGTTGCCCCCTCGCCATTTCCCATGCCTTCCCCTTTAAATGCGTCCTGCTCCACCTGGACTCAGAAGAATGGTCTTTGAGCTGTGAGTCTGCCATCTTCCCAGGCTGCCGGCTTCCTGAATAAAGCAGCTTTTCCTTTCCCACCAATGCTTGTCTCTGGAGCAGTGAGCAGCTGAACCTGAGTTCGGAACCAGTCCTCGGGTAACAGTGTAAACCATCTCCTTCCATAAATCTAAATTATCATTATTTAAGTGTTCCAGGGAAACCGTAACCCTAGGCCTTTGTTGGCAGCAGTAATCTGCCAAATGCTAAGTTACCAGAGAAATTTGCTGACTTGCTAATCTGGTCCTAAGGATGCACTAATATGTACAGTGTTAAGAAAACCTCACTAAATAGCTAGTAAATATCAAAACAAGCTGAGTGAGGGTATTAAACTACTTTTATGCCAAATCTTGGACCAAGAAAATTAGGCTTTTCAGCTGTGAGATGTACAACATCCTAAGTAGTATCAATGTCTAGTAAACTTTAGGAAAATGCTTTGTAAAAGACAAGTTATCTGACCTTAATAATAATAACGCTATATTTCTGATTATAAAAGCAATACATGCTTATCTAAAATTTAGAAAATGTGAACAGCCTAAGTATGAAGAAAAAATAAGTCTCACAACTTTACAAGCCATAGGTAATCACTATTTTTATTTTTAAAATATTTATGGATATAAATTTATGGATATAAATTTAATTCAAAAGATACATAAAACTTTGTGTATTACATTCTAACATTTTCCATTAAATATTGTTTAAGCATATGGTTTTTAATTCCCCCAATGTTAATCATTTGGTTGTATCATAATTAAACTGAGTTCATGTAGCCAGAGAATTAGATCGTACACATTTTTGTTACTATAAATAATTTGATGAAAATCTCTATACATAATTTTTGAGAATATAACAGGTTATTTTCCTAGATTAATTCTTCAGGCAAGGCATTAAGTCAAATGATATAAACAAGGTTTTGGATTTATATATCCTAATTGTCCTTACTCAGATTCTTGGAGGTTAGCTTCTTCAGCCTCTAGTATAAGATTGTGTCAAGGGGTGGCTGGCTCTGAGCCCCTTGATATTTCTTGATCATTGCTGCTGGCTCAGGCTTGAGCCTGTTTGGGGGATGTTTTTGAGGCACTCTAGATGGACCTTTTGGGGCTAGCTTGTAGTCATCCTTGAATCCTCGAGGCTCTTCTGACCCTGAATATCTGTTTCTGCTTCTTCTCCAGTTTGGAATCTTGCTTTAGAAATCTACTTCACCTCACATGTTTTTTTTCAGGCTCTTGTCTTGACTAAATCTGATGGACCCTATGTCACTATATGCCCACTTGCCAAGAAATAGAAGTCTGGCTTTTGGATTCCAGACTACTGGCCAAGGGCCTATTACTGATAACTTCCCTGATATAGACAGCGTTGAGTGACAGCCAACATGACCATATAATTTATTGTTCAAATAGGAATGCATTTGAGAGTGGTAGGGGGCAGGCACTATTAATAATTATTCCAGGATAACAGGCCTAAACTGGGACTGTCTCAGGCAACCCAGGATGTCTGGTAGCTTGGATACCTTATCTCCATGTGTGCCCAACAGGTGGGGCATTTTGTGCTACATTTTGTGCTCCGCGACTGATGGACTGCTTGCATCTGTGGTTACACTCAAGGTTCTTGCCATAAAAAACAACCTTAAAGCTTCTGCTGCATAAACCTTATTATAATGCTAGTTGAGCGAAATGCTATTTAATAATATTTATGAATGAATACTTGTAGGGCATGCAGCTTTTCCATTCCTATAAGAGATTCTAAAATTAGGCCCTCTATCAAACCAGATGTTAGAGTTCTGCATTCTTGGAACCCAAGTTAATTGCCATCTGGTATCATTTTTTTTTAAAGGATATATTGGAGTGCATTTTAAGAAACAGGTGTTTGAAATTTGCTGCTTTATCAGTTGTTGACATGTTGTAAGGAAGGCATTTGTTTCTTCACTGTGTCATCTTGTGAGAACAATGAGACAAGTTCTTCTCTGGCCTTGATTTAAGAAGAAGAAGCTGTGTCTCTTCTGAGCCATTGGTTTGTCTCTTATTTAACACACACTGAGCCATGTCATCTATCGTGTTTCTCTCTTTGCTTTGGCCGCTAGTAAGCTCGGGGGCGAAATTTGGCCACATTTCTAGCAACTGTACAGGGCTTTGTATATATTTCTTATACTTGGCTTTATTATTTTTTTATCCCTATTCCTCTTAGCCAAAATCCCCACATCTAGTTTGCAATTTTGTAATATAGTTTCAGTTTTGTTACTGTTTTGTGGTGAGTTTCCCCAGGTCTTTTGTGGAAGGAGGCAGTACTTAAGAATATTAGTAAATATTGGACAAGGAAGTGCTCCAAAGAGAGAGAGTAATACAGATTTGGGAAAACTTTTTTTATTTATAACTAAGTCTTATCCATGTTATTGCTGGAAGTATTTTTTTTTTTTTTTTTATGTGGGGTCAGTAATACTGTCTCTTTCATGCTTTTATCTCTGTGTGTTTCTTTTCTACAGGTTCCCTTCCAAGAGCAACTAAATGGTTTCAAGTCTCCCCTTTCTTTCAAAACTAAAATCCTTCCTCTGGGGTTTTAAATCTAAAACTCCAGAATTCCCCCTCCCCCCGCCCCCTTATTCTCTGCTGTCTCTTTCTCTCCATGTTGAAAGAAGTGTCTGCAATCGCTGTCTCCCTTACTTCCCTAACCCCTGAAGCTGATCTCTTGAAAGTCAGCCTGATTTCCCCAGTGTTCAAGCCAAGAGATACTTCTCAGCCCTGGACTTTATAGCTTTCAAATCTTTCTCAGCATGTGCTGTTCCCATGGAGTCTCTGACACCATATGCTGCTGGAATTTTTTCTTACACTCTCTTTCTGGCCACTGCTTCTTAGCTTCTTTTTCAGGCTCTTCTACCTCCATCCTTCCCTTAAAAGTTAGTGTTTCACAGGGTTTGGTCCTACTGCCTCTTTTCATTCTACCCACACATCCTGTGCGGTCTCCATTGTCTCCTAAATTATATCTCTAGCCTGATAACTGTCCTGATCTCAGTTGCCTATTACACGTTGGACATCTGGATATCTTGCAAGCACATCACACTCAGCTCTTCATCTTTGTCCTTCTCCCCTGGACCTGTCCCTTCTTTTGTCTTCCTGCTTTGAGAATGGCATGACCAGAGACCTTCCTGTCAACTCCAAAAACCTAGGAGTCTTCTTCAGCTTCTCTCTGTCCCTGCCTCCATCCAGACAGTCATCAAGTCCTGGTGCTACGTTGCCTAAACATCTCTTAAGTCACCACCATTGCAGGCTGACCCCACCACAGGGACTCTTCTTCTTTCACTCACCTTAATGTCTCCTGTGCTTGTACAATGCCAGGTATACAATAAGGACTCAAAATATTTCTTGAACAAATAATGAATGTTAGAAAATTGAGAAACATTAAGAGATAACAGCAGTGGAATATGGATTTTAAAAAAGTCCTCATGTTATTAGCATACATTTTATTTTAACAAGCCAAATGAGTCCAGTATTTTTTACACCGAATTGTTTTGGGGAACATCTGTATCAAAAACATACTTAGAAATGTATCTTTAATAACTTCCAGGAGGCTGTTTCTTCACATTTTATGTGGGAAAAATGCTATATAGTAAGTAATTTAGTCACATAAGTCTTTGGCTGAGATTTAACATACAAACATTTAACATAACAAAACACCAAAATAAAGAAGCAGTATATAAATTGAAGGTCACCACAATGAAATTTCATGTATTATTTGCTTTTAGGGAAGCAAGAACCACATTTCTAAATGTCTCTGAAAACTATAATGCGGATGGTCTAATGAAGAGGGTCTTTAATGTATTGTAATTTTAAAAAGTAAGTTCTTAGATAAAACTCTAATTGTTCAACATACATGTGTTTGTAATGAGGCAGCAAAGAGTGTGGGTAATTGGGTAGCTCTTTTGGAAAATTGAATCCTGGTAATTTCTTTATCTGGTAATTAGTAACTGGATGCTTCTCTTTCCCAGGGCGCCAGTTTTAAAGATTTTGCTAAAAGCTTCTGCAAAGCAGTATTCACTTATAATATTTAGTCTTTCTGGCCATCAAACACTGTCGGCCTTTAAGGAATGAGAAGAGGAAAGGATTACTTATGAGGGGCTATACATGGAAGAGAGGTTGTGATTATGCTCACAATACAGGTCTGTCTAGGTTTTACCTGGTTGGCATTAGAATCTTGCAGGTTGAATATCTGGATGTTCTAGAGGCACATTGTTATGTCGAGATGCTCTATAGTCAGGAGAGGGTAGGGTGAGTCGGGGGGTGAATTAGAGGCTCTTTAGCCTGGATTCTGTTTAGAGATTAATGTTCAGAGATTGATCACCTCTATGGAGATCATTCTTGTGGATATCCCTGGATACTGAAAAAAAAAAAGTGATTTTAGCTGAAGTCATCACAGTTAGTGTCTTTAAGAAATCTTGGATTGGGGATGCCTGGGTGGCTCAGTCATTAAGCGTCTGCCTTCAGCTCAGGTCATGATCCCGCGGTCCTGGGATCGAGCCCCGCATTGGGCTCCCTCCTCAGCGAGGAGCCTGTTTCTCCCTCTGCCTGCTGCTTCCCCTGCTTGTGCTCTCTCTTTCTCTCTCTCTCTCTTTCTCTCTCTCTCTCTTTCTCTCTCTCTTTCTTTCTCTCTCTCTTTCTCTCTCCCTCTCTCTCTCTTTCTCTCTCACTCTTTCTCTTCTCTCTCTCTTTCTCTCTCTCTTTCTCACTCTCTCTCTCTCTTCTCTCTCTTCTCTCATTCTCTTTCACTCTCTCTTTCTCTCTCTGTCTGTCAAATAAATAAATAAAATATTTTTTTAAAAAAGAAATGGATTGACCTTGATCATTAGAATCTTGATGTCAAGTTGGTAGTGTACTAAATGCACATGTTAATTTTTAAGTGAGGGTTGTTTAGACATTCGTTGGGCAGATTTCCAGTATATGACTAGACATTTGCACTTTTTAGTTGCTGGAGATTCCTTTGACCTTGGTGAAAGCCAAAAGAGAGGAAATAGCATTCAAGGAGGCAGAACTTAAAATGAAAAACACATGAGATAGGAGTTCTCTGTGGACCTGAAGCATGGAACACTGACGAGGAATGTGGTGGTATTTGCTCTTGTACACGTTGGCCTGATCACTAGAGGAATCCCTGATGTTAGATTGTCCATGTGCAATAGGCACAATGAAAAAGAGGTAATTATTGGGCAGTGGAATTTTCTATATAGTTTTCCCAAAACATAAACATTTTTGATCACATATATGTATCTGAAGTGTTCTGTGAATTTGTTAATAGCTGTGAAGTTAGTGTGAGTCTTTCATTTTGTCCATTTACAGACATCAGATTAAAAGGTCATTAATTTCTATGATCCTCTCATATTGGATAAGCATGGGCTTGCATAATAAAAAGCATGTATTTATAATTAGATATGGAAGATTTGTTACATGTGGTTCTAACTGCTTTGTAGCAGATGCTATTCTCTATTAAAATTATATTGTTAACTAACATTTATTGTCTCATATAATGATGACATAGATATTTAAAAAGAAAAACAAGTCAGTTACCCATATGAAAATTAATCTGCTGAATTTTAAAAATAAATCCCAAAATAATTTTCTGCCACTCTGCGGGTAGAATAGGAACTGCTATGAACTTAGCATATATTTAAAAAATTTTATTATATAATAGTAGTTTTTCTTTCAGCAGAAGTATATTATGACCTCTTCCACTAATATTTTTGCCTTGAAGTTTTTAAGCAAAAATATGATTTTTATAATAGCGTTAGTAAATTTGATTCATTGCCCATTATGAAGTTTATATAACTGAACAAATGAACTACCAGGTTCTCATTAAAGATAAGTCCGCTCTGTATGTAAAAGGAAATGCTAGTTCTTTCATCTTTGCCTCTTCCTCCAGTCAAGGATGATAGATTTTTTAAAAGCCTTTATTTATATTTTTGAGAGTGAGCATGAGCGAGCTAGCACGAGTGGGGTGAGAGGCAGAGGGAGAAGCAGGCTCTCCGCTGAGCAGGGAGCCTGATGTGGGGCTCGATCCCAGGACCCTGAGATCATGACCTGAGCCGAAGGCAGATGCTTAACCGACTGAGCCACCCGGGCACCCCTGATGATGAGATTTTAAAAACTACTTCACATGCCCTTATTTATCCTGTTTTCAATATTGATTGCTCTTTCACTCTCTTCTATGTTTGGTGAAACCCTACCCATCCTTCAAAGGCCAGTACAAATGTTATCTTCTCCCGAAGGACTCTTCATGGAAGGACTCAACTTGCCTTCCCGTGAGTTCCCTTTGCCCTAGGCCATAGTGCCAGCAGTACTTATGACAAAGACACAGTGTCTGCTGTGGTTTCTAATGATTGTGGGGATAGCCCTTTACCATATTTGTGGCCCATTGGGTGACACAAGACCCGTCACAAAATGTTTGACTTAAATAATGAAGTAAAAAATAAGTTGGTGGTCTTTAGATGAGTTTCAAATGAAAATACCATTATGTTCCTTCTAACTCAAGGAAATAATAAATTTTACATCAAAGAAATAAGCATTTATTGTCTTCATTTCCTAACTGATGGGATCCAGGCTTAAAAGCTTATGTTTTATTTTGTTTCTCTTGCTCTACTGGCTTTGGGAATAGATAAACGACCAAATGGCTACATATCAGCAAGTTTATGGAAAAATTGCCTGTTTAATTTGCCTAAAATGGGCTTTACTGTTTCCAGTTTTGCTTCAGAATCATCTCTTGTAGCATGGCTCCCGATAACACTGCTGCTCAAAGCAATGATAACAGTCAACAGTAAAATATCTGTTACCTGTAGCATGATACAATGTAGCTTTTGAGATCAGCTTTATAAAAGTTTTAGGAACAGTGTTTATTGTGCAGTGTGTCCTTATTTTACTTTCATGTAAAAGATATAAAAAAATGAATAAAATTTTGAAGATGTAATAAGTATAATGTAATAATAAACCCTAATGCAACTATTTTTATTTTTACCAGTGACATTATTTACATGTGTATATACATTTTATATACCTGTAATTGTATTGAAACTACCATTGTGTGTTACACTTTTTAATTGGACACCATATCATCATATTTCCTCATGTTTCAGCGTAGTCTTCATTATTGCAATTTTAAGAAAGGTATTTTCTATCATGTTCTGTCTACATATGTGTGTAAATGTAATATAAATGTAAATTAAATTATTTATATAATATACTTTTGAATAAATATATGCATTTGCCTATCATCTAGTTAGTTAGCTAGACACCTATTTAAAATCCAAACTAGGGTGCCTAGGTGGCTCAGTCGGTTAAGCGTCTGCCTTCAGCTCAGGTCATGGTCCCAGGGTCCTGGGATTGAGCCCCGCATCGGGCTCCCTGCTCCGCGGAAAGCCTGCTTCTCCCTCTCCCACTCCCCCTGCTTGTGTTCCCTCTCTCGCTGTGTCTCTCTCTGTCAAATAAATCTTTAGAAAAAAAATAAATGAAAAAATAAAATCAAAATAAATCTTTCAGATTACCTAAATGAAATATAAAATTCTATTTTCTTGTAAAGATTTTGGTTTAATTTTCCTGGAGATCTATCTGTATCAAAAATGAAAATGTTTTTGTTAGAGAAATGGTCTAGTGACATGGGGAATAGGATAAGAGTTTTCAGCTAAAGAAACCTTTTTTTTTTCAGATGAATGGAATATTTTATTTCACTTAAAACAAATTTTTCAATGCTTACTATGTTTCAGGAATTGGGATTTTGCTGGGATCACAAAAATGAATATGGTAGACGTACCATCAACGACTTGAACTCATAGTCCAGTGAAGGTAAGAAACTAAAAATAAATAAATGACAAATATTTCTCAATTGTAACATCAAAGAAGGAAGTTTTATTAAAAGCATCTCAGATAGAAAATGTCTGTTTAGGGTGAGAGGTCAGGGAACTATTGGCTCTCTGACTAGATGACAGTAGAGGAATCAGGTATATGCGGGTGGGGTGGGGGTGGGGGGCTTTCAGGCAGTGGAACAGCATGAGATAAAGCCCTGAGGTGGGGCAGGGTTTATTTGAAAAACTGGGAGTGGGGGAAGGAGGGGGAAGAGTGAGCCTCAGATAATGAGCAGAGGGTAAATGGCATGAGATGTGACTGAAATGATAGCATCAGATTGAGGGACCAGATACTGTTGGACTTGTCAGCCAGGATTAGTAATGTGTACTTTGTTCTGGGTGTAATGTGAAGCCCTTGCATGATTAATCAATGTAGTCACGTTGTCCAACTTCCATATTAAATTCACACAATGTAGAGAATGGGTTAGGGGAAGGGGAGCAAGGATGGCAAAGGAAACCATGTTGGGGGCAGTTGCAACTGTCCAGGTCAGACATATTGGCATGGTGGAGTGGAGCGATAACAGGAAATGGAGAATAGCGTGCAAAACAAGATGTGTCTTTCATGTGGAAACCATGGTATAAGGTGATGTTTGGATGTGGGGAATAAAAGAAAAGAGAAATCAAGAATGATTTGAATATCTGACTTAAGCCCACACATGGCTGGTGGTGATGTTTACTGAGATATGAGAAACATGTGGGTTGGAGGGGTGGGTAGCTGTGGTGCTGGTAAGTAGTTGCATCCAGTGAATCTGGGGCTCAGAGGAGGGGCCTGGCTAGACAACTGGTCAACTCCTTTGGTGGTGGGGGAAGGCCCCGTGGCAAAGGCCTTCTGACAGTGTGTGTGTCTTCATTTTACCTATGCCTTTAAGCCTCGGGAAATGCATAGAATTTTTTTACCGAGAGAGATTAGAGAAAGAGAAAAGTCATCTTAAGACCAAATTTGGGAATCCCAACAATTAAAGGGTGCAGGGAGTTGGACAATGTGGCATTGGAGATTTGACAGGCAAAAGTCTGGCTTCATCTGTAATGTTTTATCTCTAAAAAGTCCTGGGAAAATATTACAGATGCATTAATAAGCTTGGATGATAGGTACATAGATGTCTGTTCTGTTATGTTCTGCAGTTTAAAAAATATGTTTAAAGTACTATTTAATTCCAAACACTTAAAATTATGAAATGCTTTGCAAAAGTCACTCATAAAATGGTAACATTAGATAACGCAAACCTCACAAACTCATTTCTTTATTACTTAATGACTCTAGTAAACCACCACTATAAATGTTGGAATTGACTAGAACACTGAGGTTCTTGTAATGCTAAATGATGTAGATAATAATAAAGCATAGTATTTAGGGTCACCTACTAGAGAAGTTTTCAAGTGACCTTAAAAGGCAAAAGTCTCTGAAACGCAACTGTCTTCAATTTACCTGGTCCATCTGCTGTGAGCCGTAGTTTCCAAAGCAGGCAGTGATGGTAAAGCTGTCTAACCTGTCACTTCATTTTCTGAAGAAGAAACGGACTCTGAGATGCTGATGGGCTTGCTCAGTCTCACCAAAGACTTCACCTGGTTCCGTGTAAAGACCCATTTAGGTGACATGCATCCGGGATGGCTTTATGCTACATTAGAAATGCACATGTTAGACTCTAGGTTTAACTTACTTCAAGTTTGGAAAAGCTCAATTAGGTTGTTTTATAATATAAGCTTTGATTTTAATACATCTTTGTGTTTTCTGTTATTACCGCTAGGCTGTGAGAAACTTCTCTAGAAAACAAATAATAAAAAGCTGTGAGCTAGGTTTTGCTTTAAGCAAGCTGATTAACAAAGTATACCTAAAAGACAAGGGTAATTAAACACATTACAGAGGAATTTTTACTTTTATACGAGTATTCCTTATACTATTTTCTTAAATAGATCTCCTAATATAGAAATGGCAAGCAGACTTAATTAGGTGTGTCCTCTCTAATTGACTGGCAGTGGCTACCTGGAGCAGGTGTTGAGCTAAGACCATGCCTGGACTCACTGGGTATGTTAGAGGTCTCCAGAACCAATAGGATATTGTGTATAACATACATAGGAATTCATTTTAAGGAATTAACTCCTGTGATTGTGGGGGCTGGCTAAGTGAGGAATCTGTAGGGCAGGCCAGCAGGTTGGAAATTCAGGTAAGAGTTGATGTTGCAGTCTTGAGGCAAATTGCTTCTTCTAGAAACCTCAGTCTTTGCTCTTACATCTTCAGCTCATTGGATGGCCCACCCATCTTGTGGAGACTAATCTGCTTCACTCAAAGTCTATTGATTGTAAATGTTAATCACACCTAAATACCATCTTCACAGCAACATGTAGACTGTTTGACCAAACACCTGGGTATCATAGTTTAGACAAGTTGACACTTAAAAGTACCCATCATACTAGGGAAGGGCGCAATGAACATGAACGCCTACAGTATGTCAAGGAGGGATGTGAGACATCATTCCAGCCATGTGTTTGCCATCCTTATCCTGGTTGTATTTAGATGTTCCTTTAATGTAAGAAAATCCATTTTATTGACAAAACTTCAAGAATATTACTGCATGATATGAAATAACTTAAGTCCTAAAGATTTTTAAATTTGAAAAGTGGGAAGATAAAGACTTTCAATCTCGTGAAGAGAGTTTTCAATAAATGTACATTTTACTTTATTGTTGCATTATTTCTAAAGATGTTTTAAATCCTTCCCATCCCATTCCATCTCATTTTATAATCCAGAGTTTCAGCCCACATTCATTATGGATCTCTCACTTACCCACCTATGCTGTAAAGAGGTCTCCAGCAGTAATAATTTTAGAGAAATTACTGTCTGGAACTTTCAGAAACTAACCACTACTTACAGTCCCAGGATTAAAATGCAAACTGTCAAAAAATACTTAATAATCACTTGATGGATTCAGTCTACTATGTTGGCTTTAATCTTTTAAGTGATATGACACATCGTAAACTTCTGGTAACTTCATCAGTGTCTCATCTAATCTAATGTGATGTGCTATAGCCAAACAATTGTACGATTGTATCCAGTAATGCTTACATTTTCAGAAAATGGTGGGGGAAAGTCTCATTTGAGAAGTAGCTTCAGCTATACATTTTTGTTAGAGAAGATTCAAAGTAGGACTTAAAATAGTAACCTTTCTTATCAAAACATCTTAATATAAGGGCATTCAAAAAACCTCAGGAAAAATAAACCCTTAGAAGTAAAACAATAGTTACCAAAGGAATGATACTTGGATAATATTTAAGGAAAACCAAATCCAATAAGTATTTTCATTAGAGTGTTCCTTTTGTTCCCCTTGAAAATGTTTTACATTATTGAATATCACATGTCTCTCTGAATTTCTGTTTTTAGGCACGTTTCCTGCTAGGAACATATGGAAAGGGTAAATGTCTGGAGTAAAATTTAAATGATATTATAAACTATGAGAGAGGATCTTGAAGGATTAATGCAGTTGAAAGAGCTAAAACTATGTCTGCAGTTAGATTTAGACAACCATTTTGCTTATCCTATACTTTTTTTTAATAGAATATGGAAATGGAAATGTAAAAAGCAGACCTTATAAAATCTATTACTTTATGTGTTTACATTTTGATGTTGGTATCAATTTACTTTCCTGCAGATGCTTGGTATTATTCTGTTTTGAACACAGAAATTTCATGTGTGTAAAACTGTAGAAAATTCTAGTGGTGGACATTTATGAATAGGAATATGATTTCCATGGAGAACTTTCACTCAGAACCTCAGTGCTGATTTGTGACATCCCCTACACCTGGGGCTTATATCTCCTGAACAAACTGGAGCATGTGATTCTTAGACGTTAGAGGTGAATTTAGGAGTCACGGCCCAAAGTCAGGGTAGATATGGGCAATTACCTCAGTAAATCAGGCGTAAAATGTGCTGTTAGTATTTGGCTCATTTAGTCTTCAATGCTCTACTTTGCTCTGGTTGTAAAGACATGGCCTTTCTTCCCTCCATGATTTAAAATTTAGACCTCCAGAGAACCAAAGGCACTAATCCATTGCCTTCCTGTGACTACTCTTGCCCCTGAGTCCTCGCGGAGGCACAAGGAATCAACCAGTGCAGGACTCAGAGGCCAGGGCAGGGTGTGGCTGGCCGAGCTGGGGGGATGCTGGTACTGCCGGTATAGTTCCTCCCAAGCCAGACTGTAGGATGCACACGCTTTCAGCAGACCGCCCCACAAGCCTAGAAGACAGGCTCATTAATCCTCTCTTAAAAGTAATACCTCCAGTTTGAGTTACTTGCTGAAGACTTTAGGAATTTAGACCTAGGACTGGAATTCAGCCATGTCTCCAAGCTCTCCTTTGTTTTTGTTGTACTTTCGTTAACATTTTCATTACTGAACCCAGTCTTACACATTTTGAGCTTATTTACTCAAGTTGATAGTGACTTGCTCCATAAAAAGATATGACAAATTATATCAATCAGTGCTAGGAGACATTTAATATTTCACTGGCTTTCAAAAACAGGTCATCAAAGCATTTGAATCCTTGTCTTAGCATTAGCTCACAAAGCTGAAATAAATAGGTATGCCTGACAGTGGAGATGAGGAACCTGAATTGATCTGGTTGTCCAGCAGGCCTGAAATTGGGAGTCATTCAAAATTCAGGGCATATGGTCTGTAGTGGTTTGGCACACTCCTGGGTATTTATCAATTAGGATTCAGCAGCATTTTGCCTGTTCTCATTATGTAATTACATTAAAAATATTCCTTATCACAGGAAAGAAAAACCTAATTACTAAATCTTGATTAAACCTTGTGCTAAAGGCTAACCTCTTGACCAGTGACATATGACCATAACAGAAGAAAGGCAAACCAGAAATTCATCAAGGGGGGCTGACAGTGACCAACAAGCACCCGGGAACTGAGCTGGGAAATGTGTTTGCTCTCTTTGTTTTATTTTTTAACTAGTAAAAACGGTTCTAAATAATGTTAGTAGCATCAAAACCACGTGTTTTGTTGACAACCACAACGTCTTTTCCTACATGTATGTCTTGATTTTGCTATAAATCCAAAGCTCTTCAAAATATATTCTTGAAGAAAAGCTTTGGTGGCCAACAAATGTGTACCAGCACATTTCCTTCCTTCTGCTTCCTCTTTATAGGGGGAGAGCATAAGATGGCATTGGTACACAACTAGGGCATAAGTCACATTTCCGTTTTTATTGAATCATATGTAACGATAAACTAAAACTTCTTCTTTAATACTTTTATATTTAATCAAGCTAATATCACCAGACTAGATATCTCACAAAATGTTTTAAAAGTTTATGAGACATTTTTACTGGTATGCCATGGTTACATTTATAATGAAAACTTCAGGACTTTGGTATGGTAGATATTTTTGTTTTCTTTATTATTTTTAGAAGGATGTGAGGCCCAGAAAGGTAAAGGGAATTTTCCAATTTTTTAACTAGCTAATACAAAAACTCTGTCCCTTTTAACCATTTATAATGTATACTTTCAGCAACTGTATCATTTCCTTCACAATTTCTGTTATATTTTCTGCATATTCAGATAAATTCAGAAACAAGTTGATTACAAGAAACTGTGATTCCCCATGCTTTTAACATGTTTTATTTCTACATGAAAGTGTGCAGTTTCCCTTCCTGTGGGTATACTGAAGTTTTAAAAGATTCTTTATAGTTTCAGCTCTTCTGAACGTATGTAGGATTAAGACTTTCCTCCTGAAAGAGTCTTTTTTTCAACCATCTTATGAAAATGAGCCTTTCCCCTCCCTGCTCTGGCAATTATTTTGTTTATTTTGACTTGTGGTTTACCCTACAAGAATGAAAGCTCTACAAGGGTAGGGATCATGTCTGTCTGTCTTACCATTGTTTCCTCAGTGGTTGCAGCACAATGCCTGGCGTAGAGTGGATGCTTAAGAAATACCTGGAGATGGAATGAATGCATGAGTGAGTGGATGTATACAGGGATCCCAGCATACTGGATGTGGAATTCTGTACCCATTGGCAGCTGTAGGCTGAGTGAGAAATAACAAATAACAACAGAAATCCAGCAGGCAGATTTGCTATATGGACACTTTCATTTATTAAACTTGCACTATATGCTAGGCCCCGTGCTACCTGTTTTATTTTTCATTACTTTTTCAGTCAGCTCTACAGCACTAAGGAGATGATGTCTGAGTAAGAGAAAAGGCAGAAACGAAAGAGGAGCAGGGATTAGAGCTATTATGTAGGTAATTCAGGCATAAATTATGCTATTAGGATTTGGCAGATTTAGACTTTCATTGGTTGTGTTTTTTTGATGGTGGGGAAATAGTTTCCTTTATCTTTTTACTATTTTAAATTTGGGTCCTAAGAGAAGGAAAGACACAAACTCATTGTCCTATGGAATATCTTTCCACAGAGCTGACCTGGAGCCATTGCCCATGCCAGCAGTTTTGGGTGATGGCCCCCTAGCTCACAGTCTATTTGGCAGAGGGAAGAGGCAGGTCAATGACATCCATGCACGTCTACCAGGTGGGCCATGCAAATTGTGACTTCCGCCAATCAGCTAGCAGCCCTTCATGGTGTATAGAATTAGTCAGTGTGATAAGAATCCGTGTTCAGAGAGGCCATGCAAGAGGGTGAAATGTATGCAACTTACAACCAAATGCCATTCCAGAGTCATGTCAGAAAGAGCCTTGCCACTTCCTTTCCCTTTCTGTCCCCTGACCCCCACTCCAGTATATGAGGGCAGGAGAAAATTCAGAGACAAATTGCTTGTGATGGGAAGTGACTGCACACAGATGGGATTTGAATGCCAGATAGGGTGACTCTATCATTTTGATCATATAAGGAACCATAGAACCAGTTGGGCCTCAGGATACGATTCAGACCCTCAAAGTACATTAATATTTTTTTTTTCAATCAAGCAATATAAAGACCAGATACATATATAGATTATACTTTGTTTCTTGGCTAGTCACTTTTGTTTCAAATCAGAAGATTAACAGTTACTTTCTATATCCTGAACTAACTTACCTCTAATTCTTGGCACTTGTTTGTTTGAAAAAAGGTGGATAATAAGGTCAAGGCTAAGAGACACATAATATTTCATCATGCTCTCAAAATCTATTATTTAAATAATTAGAAACTTCTGAAACATTGAAGTAAAAGTAGTCCTCAAGGGAACAGAAAGGATTTTTTTAAAGGAGGAAGGGAGACAGAAAAAAGGAGGAAATTGGATTTTGTGTGATAATGACGTGTCAATGTACGTTCATCTTGTGTAACAAATATAACACCTGTGGTGGGGAGTGGTGAAAGCAGGGACTATGAGTGTATGGGGCAGGGGGCATATGAGTGTACTTTCCCCTTACTTTTACTGTAAACTTAAAACTGTTCTTAAAGATACAGTCCATTTAAAAATATAAATGGATAAGGTTTAAAGAAATCTTTGCATGCACCTAGCATATTGCAGCATTTAGGACTTAGGTATTTATATTGATTACCATATCCATATTAATGACCACACATGGAGTGGGGAGGCCTGACCATTCAGGTTATATCTGCTTCCTTCATGTGAGCCCCTTCCTTACAAGGCACCTAACTTATCACTTCTTCTCTGAGCTATACTCCCATATCAATATATCACTTTGCTTTTGTATATAAAAATATACTTTTGAGAAGTTTGACAGGATTATGCTTGAGAGTTCTGAAAGAATTTCTTACAGTTAGAAAAAAATTTCACTCTGAAGATCGAAAGGTGTGAATCCAAAACTAACCAAGTTGCGCTTCCAAAGACAGGGAACCCTGATATAAGCCTTGGGAAGTTCAGTTCCTGAGTTCCTTTAATTGGTGGGATATTCCCATTAATTATGGTGGTTCTGTCTCCATAACCTAGAGGAAACTTTCAAGGCCTGATTAATCTGGTTCAATGGGAGTTATAGATTAGTGCTATGTTTGTTGTGTTAGCTTGTGAAGTTCTTGCTTTGCTGAGGTCTCTCTGAATAAGAGTGAGTTTGGTAAGTTGAGAAAATTCATTGTCTCCTTTTCAACTGATTTTAATGCTTGTTTTTAACTATATGTCTTACAAATAGTGCTTTTCTTTCTCTATAAATTCTTCAATATGAATTGATTGTTACCATGAGAAACACATACGTTCACTGAGTTTGGGATGAGGTTCATGAGATGTTAAAGTTGTAACTTTTTACTCTTTTAAATTGTCTAGGGTTCTGGGGAAGGATACAGCAAATGGCTAGAACACATTACAACTAAAATGTGAGATCTGGAATACAGGCAGACCTCATTTTATTGCACTCGCTTTATTGTGCTTCACAAATGTGTGTGTGTGTGTTTCTTGTTGTTCTGACAAATCATGGTAACCTACATTAAGCACATCTATCAGCGCCATTTTTCCAAGGGCACTTGCTCACTTTGTGTCTCTCTCATATTTTGATAATTCTGGCAATATTTCAAACTTTTTCATTACTGCATTTGTTATGGTGATCTATGATCAGTCTCTTTGATGTTACTATTAAACTGTTTTGGGGCACCATAAATTGTGTCATATAAGATGGTAACTACCACCTTGATCAGTCAACAGCCATCAACATCGAGGCAAGACCCTCCATCAGCAAAAAGATTATGACTCGCTGAAAGCTCAGATGATGGTTAGCATTTCTTAGCAATAAAGTATTTTTAAATTAAGGTATGCACATTTTTTAGACAATGCACACTTAGTTGACTATGATATAGTGTTAACATAACTTTTATATGCACTGGGAATCCAAAAAATTCATTCAACACCTTTTTTGTGATGTTTGCTTTATTGTGGTGATCTGGAACTGAACCCACAGTATCTCCCAGGTATGCCTATATTAGGAAGAGAAGGAAAGAAGATGAATGCAACTCTGTAGAAACTATGTTCAGTTCTTTGGGGATTGTGATGTGCAGCTCTTTAAGTGAATTCAGAAATCTAGTCACTATACATATTGTTAAATAATTCCATTCCTTGTGTTTTAAGAACTCTAAACATTTATCAATGAATAGCTTTCAAATATATTAGAATGCCTTTCTCAATAATCTGTTCTAAAATAAATGTCTACTTTCCCTTTGAGAATTTCAAAATCATACTTTATTGAATATATATATCTACTTGTAAGATATATTAAAATTGCTTTGGGAACTGTTTCTTGACCCCTGAAACATCAGTGTCATAATAAAAACCCAACTCTGTGTAAAAGGCACTGATTAATATAGCATTTTCCCCCTTAACTACTGAATGATTTATCAACTATTTATTGGGCTTCAGAAAGAAGCTCATAAAAATGGAAAATAATAATTAAAACCCCCTGAGGGTTATTAGCTACCAGCTGACTTTCTTGAACCCATTACCTTGCATAATAAAAATTATTCCGATACTGAATGTCTTTCTATAATCTGTTCAAATGCTTATACTTACACAGTTATCTTTTTCTAAGTAATGGTTTCATGTTATGTTTTCTGTTATTCTCAAAAATAGAGCAGAGAGCAGGACACTTCCAATTCTGAATCTATTATTACATAAAACCATTTATAAACCTCTTCCAGTTGATGCTGTTTATATTTAATTATTACTAAGAAAGCATTTCCTCTAAGATCAGGAAAAACACAAAGATGCCTACTCTCACCACTCCTATTCAATATAGTACTGGAAATCCTACTTAGAGAAATTAGGCAAGACAAAGAAATAAAAGGCATCCAAATTGAAAAAGAAAAATTATTGCTATTTGCTGATGATATGATTTTACATATAGAAAATCCCAAAGAGTCAATAAAAACAACTGTCAGAATTAATCAATGATTTCAGTAAAGTGGCAGGTTACAAAATCAATGGAGAAATCAGTTGCATTCCTTTTCACTACTGATGAAGCATCGGAAAAAGAAATAAATAAAGCTATCCCATTCACAATAGCACCAAAAACAATAAAAATACTTAGGAATAAATTTTAACCAAGGAAGTAAAAAGTCTGTGCAATGAAAACTACAAGATTTTGCTGAGAGAGGGCGCCTGGGTGGCTCAGATGGTTAAGCGTCTGCCTTCAGCTCAGGTCATGATCCCAGGGTCCTGGGATCAAGTTCCGCATCAGGCTCCCTGCTAGGCGGGGAGCCAGCTTCTCCCTCTGCCTCTCTGCCTCTGCCTCTCTCTCTCTCTCTCTCTCTCTCTCTCTCTCTCTCTCACTCTCATGAATAAATAAATAAAACATTAAAAAAAAAAAAAAAAGATTTTGCTGAGAGAAACCAAAGAAGATACGAACAAATGGAAAGACATCCTGTGTTCATGGATCAAAAGAATAAATATTGTTAAAATGGCCATACTACCCAAAGCCATCAACAGAGTCAATGTAATCTCCATTGAAATACCGTAGGCATTCTTCACAGAAAAAAACAAAACAAAACAAAAAAACCAAAAAAACAACAAAAAACCCTAAAATTTGTGTACCACAGAAGACTTTAAATAGACAAAGAAGTCCTGAGAAAAAAACTTAACAACCAGATGTGTCACACTTTCTGATTTCAAACTATACTACAAAACCATAGTAATAAAGATAGTATGGTACTGGCACAAAAATAGACATATAGACCACTGGAACAGAATAGAGAGCGCAGAATTAAATCCTGGCATATATGGTCAACTAATATTTGACAAGGGAGCCAAGAAGAGCCAATGGGGAAAGGATAGTCCCTTCAACAAATGGTTCAGGGAAAATTTCAACAAATGGTGCTACAGAACAATGAAATTGGACCCCTATCTCACACCACTCATAAAATTAACGCCAAATGGATCAAAGATTTAAACACCAGATACCATATAAAACTTCTAGAAGAAAATGTAAGGAGGAAGCTCATTGATATTGGTCTTGGCAATGATTTTTCTTGGATAATGATGCCAAAAGCACAACAACTCAAACTCAAAAGCTTCTGCACAGGAAAAGTAACAGTTAACAAAATGAAAAGATAGTCTACAGAATGGGAAAAAAATTTTGCAAAGCATTTTTAGACAAAGAGTTAATATTGAAAATACCAAAGAACTCCTACAATTTAATAACAAAACAATTTATTAAAAAATGTGCAGAAGAACTAAATGAACTGTTTTCCAAAGAGGATATCAAAATGCCAATGGCCACATGAGAAGATGCTCAACATCACTAATCATCAGGAAAATGCAAACCAGAACCACACTGAGGTCTCATTTCACATCTATTAGAATGACTATCAACGGGAAGACAAGAGACAACAGGTGCTGGTGAGGATGGGGTGAAAAGGGGACCCTTATATACCGCTGGGAATATAAATAAGCCCAGCCACTATAGAAAAAATGTGGAGGTTCCTCAAAAAATTAAAAATAGATCTACCATTTGAGCTATTCAGCATAATTTCTAGTGGGAAATATAGAAAAGATAGATCTTCGTAAATTTCTTGGAGAAGGTAGGAATTGAGTTAGGTACTGATAGATGGGCCATGTTTTTTAATCAGGGGAGCTATAAATCTAGTTTCTATTTTACAGCAAAGGAGTTATACTGGCAAATTTTTTTTTTTATAATGGCAAATTTAATTTCAGGTCTTGGATTCAGTCTAGAAGTCAATGCTGTATTATATTTTAATTTATAACTAGTAGGTAAGGAGGCAAGATTAGATTTAGAGAGTATAGTGAATTTAGGAACTTAGGTGTAAATGGCTTTTCAAAGGGATTCCTGTTCATAAATAAAATTTATATAAAGTTATCAACTTAAGAAAGTAAGTAAAAATTTCTAAAGAAACTGAAAAAACCATCAAGGCAAAAGCAAGTAGCAAACCATTAGGGAAGTCATTAACAGTTTAACAAAAGGGAATAGGGATGTCACCCACCAAAGAGAATAAAGTATTATGGATATGATTGACATGTTATGCAGCTGTCACAGCAAAAGAGACTGGATGGCTCCACAGGCTGTTTCTGATTCTTTAATCTTATTACATTAATCGCAAATAGTGCGTGTTTATAAAGTAGCTCATGTTGCAGTTTATTATACCTATGATGCCATGTCTATTGTCTAGTACAAGGGAGAAAACTGAGAATACAAAAAAAGGGGGAGAAAATTATGGAGCACAAAAATGTTTGGTTGGCTTAAAAAACCATCATCCATCTTTCCAGGAAACAATCACTTCAGTAAATAATCTTGAGCTTGGAAGATTTCTTACAACATTTATGCAGAAAAACATTTCTCACCATCTACTGTACATACGGAAGGTAAACAGCTTTCCTAAGACACTGTAGATGCAAATATAAATCGACCTAGACTCTGCCTCAGGAATCTTACAGTCTAGTAGGGGAAATCTGTCAAGAATATGGGTACTTATGCCATAATCATGGTCCAGTTAAATGCTATGGGAGTTCAGAGGAGGGAAGTTATATTCTTAATAGCTGGTTTTATATTGGCAAGAAATAGTGTTCTTTGAATCATGGTTAAGTCTCTTCCATCTCAAAATATAATGTTATTTTACAACAAAAACTTGTCTTTCTGTTATAAATTTTTTTATAGCAGAACTAAAAATAAACCCCTTCCTTTAACCCTGTGTCCCCTCTAGGTATTTTTCTAGATTGCTTCTTTTTTGCTGGCAAATTCTTAAAAGGAAGTCTTTAGTTCCTTTTCCCACAACCTTATCTAGAACCAATACATTCCACGTCATCTACAAACTGATTTCCCCATCCACCACTTTATCTGCAATCAGCACCAAATACAACACATTATTTGAGTACCTTTATTATCTTCCATGTCTTCTGCATTTAGCTCCTGATTTCTTTTTTCTTGAAACTGTTTACTCCCCTAGTATCCTAGATTTTGCATTCCGTTTAATGATTCCTTCTAAGTCTTCTTCCCAAGTTTCTTTTCCTCAACCAGTCCCTAAAATGTTTATGTGCTCTACAGATTCATCCTTGAATTTTCATTTCTTTCTCTCATCACATTTATCCCGGCTGAAATCCTCTATTCTTACAGCTTTTTTTTTTCCTACAAATAATTTATGTCTCCTACAAAGTATTCATGTTCTCTCTTCCATAATGTATACTAAGAACTGTATTTTTCAGAACAAGCCCCCTTGAATCCAAGAGAGAGCACAAGATCAGTTCATGACAATAGAATATGAGGAGAAAGGACAAATCACTTCTGGGCCATGGAATTAACAAACAAACAAACAACTCTTCTGACTTTTGCCATCTGTTTGTCCTGGGAGAAAGTGGACCTACACAGTAAAAGTAACCTGGGACCCATAATCAGCATGTGACTATCAGCCAGGAACATTTGTAATTAATATTTATGTGAATCAAAAGAAAATTCTATTGTATTAAACCACTGAGATTTGGAGATTTATTTATTACAGTAGCTGATATTAATATAGAAATTGATAATTTGAAGTGTGGTGCTATGATTTGAAAACTTGAGATATGTGAAATTGGATGAGTATTTGGGTAGCAGGCAATAAGGAAACCAATATCAGAGTATGGAAAGATGATGACAAAGTCTCACAGTTGTAAAATATTTGGTAAAACTATTGCCTGTAATAATTTGGAGGGCATTCAAGACTCCTGTCTGTAGTTGTAGACTGGAAAACAGATTGTTAGTACTGGTTGTTGATTGTCACTGGTTGAGCTTAACAAGGTATGAGCAGAAAAAATGAGGTCAGACAAGTAAGAATCATTATATAATCAATAAATAAAAGAAGTAGAGAGAGTTCTGAAATATGGAACTTCTCAAGGTGATAAAACATTACTACTTGTAGACCCAAATCAAAAAGAAATAAGACTTAAAAAGGCTTTGAGAAGATACAACATCAAAGACACAATCCATGAAAGAAATAATTGATAATCTGGACTTCATTAAAATTAAAAACTGACGCTCTTTGGAAAACATGGTCAAGAGAATGAGAAAACAAGCTGCAGGCTGGAAGAAAATATTTGCAAAAGATATATCTGATAAAGGACTATTGTCCAAAATATACAAAGAACTCCTAAACATTCAACAATAAGAAAGTGAACAACCCAATTAAAAAGTGGGCAAAATATTTGAACAGACCACCTCACCAAAGAAGATATACAGATGGAAAATAAGCATATGAAAGATGCTCATAATACATCATTTAGGGAATTGTAAATGAAAATGATGATATACCACCACATACCTATTAAAATGGTGAAAATGCAAAGTACTGACAAAACCAAATGCAGGTGAGGATGTAGAGCAATAAGAACTCTTCATTAATTGCTGGTGGGAATGAAAAACGGTATAGACACTTTGGAAGACAGTCTGTTTGGCAGTCTCTTACAAAACTAAACATACTCTTACCATACAATCCAGTAATATCACTCCTTGGTATTTACTCAAGTGAATTGAAAACTTATGTCCATAAGAATTCCTGCACATGGATGTTTTTAGCAGCTTCAGTTATAATTACCAAAAATTGGAAGCGACCAAGACGTCTTTAAACAGGTGAATGGGTAAATAAATGGTGGTGCAGATGGCGGCGTATTATTCAGTGCTCAAAAGGAATGAGCTATCCAGCCATGAAAAAATACGGAGGTAAAAGTGGAGACCTTACAACTGATACCACAGAAATACAAAGAATTCTAAGGGACTACTATCAACAATTATGTACCAACAAATTGAATAATCTAGGACAAATCAATAAGCTCCTAGAAACCTACAACCTATCAAAACTGAATCACAGAGAAAGAGAAAACCTTGAACAGACTATTAACAAGTAAGGAGATTGGAGCAATAATAAAAAATCTCTCAAAAAAGAAATACCCAAGGCCAGATGGCTTCATTGGTGAATTCTTTTTTTTTTTTTTTTAAAGATTTTATTTATTTATTTGACAGAGAGAGACACAGCGAGAGAGGGAACACAAGCAGGGGGAGTGGGAGAGGGAGAAGCAGGCTTCCCACTGAGCAGGCAGCCCGATGTGGGGCTCGATCCCAGGACCCTGGGATCATGACCTGAGCCGAAGGCAGACACTTAACGACTGAGCCACCCAGGCGCCCCCATTGGTGAATTCTACCAAATTTGAAGAAGAATTAACACTAATCCTTTTCAAACTCTTTCTAACAATTGAAGAGGAGGGCACACTCTCAAACTCATTTCATAAGACCAGCATTATCTTCATACTAAAGCCAGATAAGGACACTACAAGTAAAGAAAATTACAGGCTATATCCCTGGTGAACAGAGATGCCAAAATCCTCAACAAAATATTAGCAAACTGAAATCAACAGCACATTAAAAGGATCTTATACACTTGTGGTGAGCATAGCATAATGTGTAGAGTGGTCAAATCACTATGTTGTACAGCTGAAACTAATGTAATATTCTGTGTCAACTATACTTCAATAATAATAAAAAAGGATCATACACCATGGTCAAGTGGGATTTATCCCTGCAATTTGTTGTGGGCTACAAAATTAATATATAAAAATCAGCTGTGTTTCTATACACTAAAAACAAACTGAGAAAGAAATTAAAGAGAACAATCCTATTTACAATAGTATTAAAAGAATAAAATGTTTAGAATTCAGTCTAACCAAGGTAAGATTTGTACACTGAAAATTATAAGACCTTGATGAAAGAAATTGAAGACACAAATAAATGGAAAGATATGTCGTGTTCATGATTGGAAGTATAAATAGTGCTAAAAATGCCCATACCACCCAAAGTCATATACAAATTCAGTGCAGTCTCTCTCTCTCAATGTTCCCATGGCATTTTTCACAGGAATCAAAAACAAAAAACAAAAAAACAGAAAAACAGTCCTAAAATTCATATGGAACCACAAAAAACCCTGAATATCCAAAGCAATCTTGAGAGGGAAGATCAAAGCTGATGACATCACAGTTTCTAATTTGGGGCTATATTACACAGATGTAGTAATCAAAACAGTATGGTACAGGCATAAAAAGAGACACACAGACCAGTGGAACAGAGTGAAGAGCCCAGAAATATACCCATGCATAAATGATCAACTAATCTTTGGCAAAGGTGCCAAGAACACATAATGGGGGAAAGGATAGTCTCTTCAATAAATGGTGTTGGGAAAACTAGATATTCATATGCAAAAAAAAAAAATGAAATTGGACCCTTATCTTACACCATACATAAAAATTAAATGGATTAAAAACTTAATGCAAGACCTGAAACCATAAAACTCTTAGAACAGGGAAAAATCTACTTGACATTTTTCTTGGAAATGACTTTTTGGATATGACACCAAAAGCACAGGCAACAAAAGAAAAATAAACAAGTGGGAATATATCAAAAAACTTCTGTACAGCAAGAGAAATGACAACCTACAGAATGGGAGAAAATATTTGCAAACCATATATCTGTTAAGGGGTTAATATCCAAAATATATAAGGACCTCATATAACTCAATAGCAACAAACAAACAAAAACTCCCCAAATAACCCAATTTAAAAATAGGCAAATTACCTGAATAGAAATTTTCCAAAGAAGACAAACAAATGGCCAACAGGTACATGAAAAGTGCTCAATATCACTAATCAGGGAAATGCAAATCAAAACCACTGTGAAAAATTACCTCACACCTGTCAGAATGGCTATTATTAAAAGACAAGAGATGACAAGTATGGAGAAAAGGGAGCCCTTGTGCACTGTTGGTGAGAATGTAAATTGGTACATATTATGGAAAATAGAATGAATGCTCCTCAAAAAATTAGTCATCTGATCCAGCAGTAGTACTTCTGGATATATGTCTAAGGAAAATAAAATCAGTATCTCCAAGATATCTGCATTTCTGTTCATTGCAGTATTATTCACATTAGCCACGACTGGAAACAAACTATGTGTCCATTGACAGATGAATAAATAAAATGTGGTATGTATATTGCAATATTATTCAATATTCTGCAATATTATTCAATATACTACAATATTATTCAGTCATAAAAAGGAAGGAAATCCTGGCCACTTATGATACCATGGAGTTATGCCAAGCAAAATAAACACAGAAAGACAAAATACTATGTGATCTTACTTATATGTGGAATCTGAAAAAGTCAAACTTCTTAAAACCAGAGAGTAGAATGGTGGTTGCCAGGGGCTGGGCCATGGGAGATATGGGGAGATATTGGTCAAGAGTATAAACTTTTAATTATAAGATGAATAAGTTCTGGAGAGCTAATGTACAGCATGGTGATTATAATTAATAACACTGTACTGTATATTTGAAATTTGCTAAGAGAGTACATCTTAAGTTCTTACCACACACAAAAAAAAGGTAATTATGTGAGGTGATTTGTGTTAATTAACTTGATTGTGGTAATCATTTCACAATATATACATATATTAAGTCATTTTATTATATACCTTAGAAATCATGTTGTACAACCTAAATAATATGCAGTTTTTTACTTATCAGTCATACCTCAGTAAAGCTGGGGAAAGAAGGAAAAGATATGGAAAATTTATGTGTATATTGCTAGGTGAAAGAAGCCAATCTGAAAAAGTACATATTGTATGATTCCAATTATAAGACATCCTTGAGAAAGCAAAACTATGGAAACAGTAAAAAGATCAGTGATTCCTAGGGATTAGGGATAGAGGAGGAATGAATAAATAGAGCACAGAGGATTTTTAGGGCAGTGAAACTATTCTGTATGATAATATGATGGTGGATACATGTCCTTATACCTTTGTCAAAACTCATGGAATATACAACACCAAGAATGAACTATGGACTTTTAGTGATGATAATGTGTCAGTGTAGTTCATCCATTATTATAGTGGTGTCACTCTAGTAGGACACATTGATAGTGGATGAGGCTGTGTGAGTGAGGACAGGGATCTGTGGGAACTCTCTGTAGTTTCTGCTCAATTTTGCTATGAACTTAACACTGCTGTAAAAGAATAAAGTCTATTAAAAATGATAAAATAAAAATATCTAGTCATAATTTGTTACAAAAAAAAAGAGGCTATCAGGACAATAGTCCCATTAAAATTTCTTTTAAAACAAAAGATCTCATCTTGGTGGTTATTGCCCCATCCATGGAAATTGCCTTAGATGGCCTCAAAGTACCCACGTTTAAGTTGAGAGAGATTGGTGTAAGGCCAAGAAAGCATAGTAATAAAGGAGGCTGAGTAGGATATACTTAGGAAAAATCTTTAGGTATGTTTGCTTCCATGATTAAACTGACTACCTAAATATGGGGAGTCTTAGCATAACGACAAACAGTTGTGACTTTTAAATTAATGGTACTTGCTGGATCCACACTAACATCTTTGCTAATATTTCATTGTTTCTTCTAACTTACTCTTCCACTACATCCTACATCCTCTTTCTAGCCTTTTACTAGAGTATACAACCTAAAATAAAAATGTTGGTTTCTCCAAGAAGAAATGGCTTGAAATAAATAGATAAGATGCATGTTTAGTTTGGGCACGCATATTTAATTTGGCCAAAATAACCAAATCCTGTTACTCTAAAACTACCACTGGATTCCCAAACAGACCCCAGCAGGAAGGAGCTGTAAAAGTTGTGCAGGCACTAAGAAGCCCTAAAACCTATTTCAAATGTGACCATGGGGGACAAAGGGCAAGAAGACAATCTCCCAGAGGTGGAGCCAGGAAATCATTGCTGTAGAGTGATGGATGCTCTGTCTCTGGTCCTTTGGTTTTTTTTGTTTGTTTGTTTGCTTTTTGTTTTCTGAGTGGAAGCTTTTATTATAGTCTTTCTGTCCCTGTGCCAACATTATCTATTGGTTAGGGCAGAAGAGAGGGGAGGTAACTTGTCTTCCAGTATGTTAATTGCTGGATAATAAGGAACAATATTTGAACTTGCTGGAGAAGACTGTACGTCAGAGATCCTGAAATTTGAGCTGGATGAAGTGACCATATTGGACCATGTGGTGTCTTCTTTGGAGAGGAAAAGGGTGTATGTAGTACGCTCATGAATTTGGTGGCTGGAAATGTGGGTTTTGGCTCTCTGTCAAAGATTCATGCTCCACTTCCATACTTGTATTAGTCAGGGCTTTCCAGAGGAACAGAACCAATAGGAGTGTGTGTGTGTGTGTTTATGAAATAAAGGGATTTATTATGAGAAATTGGCTCATGCGACTGTGGAAGCTGTCAAGACCAAATCTGCAGTGTGGGCTGGCAGGCTGGTGACTGAGGAGAACCGATGGTGCAGGATGAAGTCCGAAGGCATTGGAGAATCCTTTCTTATTTACATTCAGTCGTGTGAGCCAGAATTTGTATTTCCCCTTACCACTAATTCTTCCTCATTCCGTGTAACCAATTAGAGACTAAATCCTGGTAATTTTATCTCCTTATCTATCCTATTTTTCTCAGATACTATGACCTAATATGATGGATCATCTCCCTCTGACTATCCTCACTGTCTTCTAACTGGTATGCTTGCCCCTATTCTAGTTTTGTTTGTTTCAAATACTTCGTCCACAAAGTTGCTGTAATGATCTATTGAAAACATGGGTCAGACCACAGCCCTCTACTGCCTAAAAACTTTTAATGTTCATCAACCATTTCATGATTAAATCTTAACTCCTTAGCATGCGTACAATGCTCCCTTTAAAATAATTCAGCTTTTCCTAGTCTAGATAGATAGTCACTAGAAGGAGATGGGGGAGAAAGAGTCAAAGCCCATTTCCCCAGGATGCCCTTAGAGCCTTGCCCGTTCCTTGTGCCTATGCTCTATTTTTTCTCTTTGGCCCTGCCCAGCTTGCTTTTATCCCAGCCCTGCTGGAGACTGCTATTGCTTCCCGGTATCCACTCCTCTTTTCCTTCCTAGGCATACAGCTGCATCACATTTTCTAGTGTCCTTGCATTAGGTCAGATCATGGTATTCAAGCTAGTGGAATGTGGGCAGAGTGTTGTAAATTCTTGGCTTGGCCATAAACTGTGTCGTCTTTCTTCTTCCAACTTCATGGCTAGAAAAGAAAGTTGAGGAGATACTGCCTTGGAGAGCTCCTGATTGGGGAATCTGCCTTAGATTTTATGTGAATGATAAGCTTTTGTGTTAAGCCACTGATAACTTGTTTTTGTTTTTACAGTAACTGTTGTTTCTCTGACTTGATATAACAGCCCACGCTAAATCCCTCCACCTCCCTTGCCCTCTTCTTCATTTTCCATCTGGTCAGAATATCTTTCCTACTTAGTATATGCCTTCCATTTGGCCCCTGTGACATTTGGGGGAGAAAGAAGGGGACAGGAAAAGGGGCTGAATTTAGAGAATGGCTGTATATTGCAGAAAAGAATTCAGTGGAAGCTGGAAGAGGCAGCTGGAAGTAACCATGAGACTCCCCAATCTCTCTCACATTTGATAAATTTGAGTTCCATGCTATCACTGCTATAACCATTCATTACCTTTTAACTATGTGTAAAGTTGCATCGTCCTCATTTGGAAGACTTGATTTTAAGCTAATTGAGGACAGGGATTACATATCTTTGCAGCTTTATATTTAATTAAAAGTTTTTAAAAAAGAAGATATAACTTGACAGGCTTAATGAAATTTAGAAAAGCATTAGATCTGCCTCTAAGATACTGATAAAAAATACTTAATTTGAATCATTGAATAAAACCTAATAAATTTTTATCCTCTTATGAGCACATTGTTAAAATAAGCTTATACTTTTCCAAGGTCAAAACCACCCATTTTGTGCAAAGGTCCTAATGTCAGCAGTTCTGTCAAGGCCAGATGCGTTGCCTCAAAGAACTTATCTGCTGTCTCTTGTATTATGCACTGTGGGCTGCTTACGACATATTTTAGGTTCTGTAGTTATTTTTCAGGGCATCCATATAGACAAGATTCATTTTAAATCCTTTAACACATTTTCCTCATACGGATGTTACTGTTACGGTCCCTTGTGAGAACATGTGTTGGTTATGTTAGAATGAGACTTAAAGTAACAAATTGACTTCCTTTCAAATGCTTTAGAAAATTTTAACGCTCAGGAATAAATCCCTAATTAGGTGGTTAAGTCTCAGGGAGTAAGTGAAAATAGATGAGGGGAAATTTTCCAGCAGAGGTCTCCCCCTCTGGAGACCATCCTGTGGGAGTTGTCAGGAAACCACCATTCTCCCCTTACAGGCCTCCCAGTTACCTACCTGCCACTGTCTGGTGCTAGTACTTAGGTAAAGGGATTCTTAGATGAGGAATGAAGGAAAGTGGGCAGTGGGCCAGTAATTCTGGGAAGCAAAGCGTGGAAATCATTGTAGGATTGCCTGTTTGTAAAAGGGAGAGCTTTGGGGGAGATAAACTCAATGGCTAATGCAAGCAAGGGTGAAGAATTAGCTCATTCAAAATTAATGTTCTATTTTAGACCCAAAAGATATCATTAAATCAGATGACATCTCTACTTTCGCTTTGTCCCTCTGTAAACTTCATTGTCTTTGACCTACTCCAGCACATGCTTCTATGTTCATAATATGATTTTATATGTATAATTTTTCATGCATTATCTCATTTTATCTTTACAATAGCCATGTGAAGTAAGTGGGACAGGACTGGTACCAACAGTTTATAAATCAGCAAAGTAAGGCTCAGAAAGTTTACAGGTATATTTTTGAAGGTATAAGACTAGTAAGTCTCAAGTTTGGGTCATTTGTTTCTAAACCTCATGATTGGTTCATAATATGCTCTTCATAGCCTATTAAGTCTCTTCATAATCTGGTTCTTCTTTCCTTCTCAGGTCTTGTATTTTATCACTTTCTCATTTTGTAATATGTAATACAGTCATGCGTAACATCTTTCAGTTCCTCACTTTTGCCACAGTCTCTCTCTCTTCTGATCACTCTGTTCTCTGCTTTTACCTTTAACATCCTGCCCACCATTTTGTCTGATTAACTCTTAGTCAATCTTCACATTTCACCATATGTATCAGCTCTCCTGGGACTCTTTACCGACCAGTCCTCTCCATAGTAGCCCCCACAGTGCCTTGCTTGCCCTCCATCTTCATATGTGTCATGCTTAATGTGTTGTAATTTTATCACCCACTGATCTGTGAACTGTGTGAGAACAGTGGACAACATCTGTTTTATTTTGTGTGTGGCTTATAGTAAGTGCTCAATATTTATTCTTTGACTGACTGAAAGGGTGAGGGAGTGAATGAATTCATGGCTAGTCCTTACTCGAATTTACCCTTTTTTCCAACTAGTTTCCAAGTCTCCTTTATTATTTTCTCAAATGTTCTAACAAACTAAGAATAATAGCTAATTTGAGTTACGAGTGTGTCCCCCATTTGTAAATACAAAGTCTCTTTAGTCACTCTGTGGCCTTCTGAGAGTAGACCTTCTGGGAAGACCAGATGTCACTTTGAGTGAGGAGAAAGAATAAATCAAAGATCCCAATTTGCTACTTTTCTGGTTTTATTTTTTTTTTCCCACCACCAATTTTACAGCCTTGGATTTCAGTCACTTCCATTTTTAGCCCATCCATCAAGATTTGCAAATATTTTCTGTGAACCATTTGTTACCTATATAGAGCTAACTCATAGGTCAAAATAACAATAAAAATGCAAATTTATAGGCGTATGCAGAAAAGGTTATTTGAATTCTTGGTCTGAACATAATATAATTTTAGACTTTGCTAAAATCAATTCCCTTGAGATTTTTCCATCCAAAAGTTCTCAAAATTCTTCGTTAGATTTCTCAGTCCTGACAGGCAACTTTGAAAGCTTGGGCACACTCTGGTAGGGATTTTTTAATCCAAAGGAATAAAAGCTTCTCAAAGGTTATCTGTTTTGAAATATGTCCAAGTTTTCCATGAATGAGCTACATAAAATCTTGCCATATGTTCCTGCTCATATTGGTACATCTGAATAAAGTAAGATATTTATAAGATAATGTAGGTATATTCACAGATTGATGAAAGTCATTAGTTTCTGAATACTCAGATAACTCAATATCTGGCATTGTTTGATTTACCTAGAAAAGTGAAATGTGGTTAAAACAAACCTATTGGGTCTTATATCATGGAGCCTTTTTTTTTTCTTTTTTGGCATGGAAAAGGTCCGGGGACCAGCTGGCTACCAGCTGGAGCCTCATACTGTTTTATTGAAGTGGAATTGGGGCCTTAACAAGCTTAATTATAACAAGACTTCACCTGCATCACAGAACCCGTTAACCACCCTCCTTTTCTTTTTAACACATTGCTGGTTGTTTTGAAGGCTGTTTTCAATATTTCCACGCAGACCATATTTGATCTCAAAGCTTTATAGTGATACTCTTGATTTAGTTACAATGGCACAAAAGGGTAAATTAAATCTAGCTACTTTTGTGCAGGTAAGATCAGGACTTGGAGATAATGGTGTTATCTATAAACTTTATTTAAGTGATAGATCTCATTAGATCTTCTGTTTCAATGAGTTGATGAGAGAACCATGTGTTCATATCATTAGTTCATGTGCCCTGAGGGTTTACCTTTATTTCACTTTATGATTCTCTTAAGCATATTATATAATGTTAGCCTCATATTTGATTATAAGCACTTCTAAATACTTCCTAATGTAGCTGATATGGTTCCCAACATGCAACTGACACTTAGGAAATACCATTGATAGCTTGATTTATTGGAAGTCTATATAGATTTGCAAAAAAAGATTAATCACATATTTAAATATTATGTTATAAATTTTTTTTAGCATGAACTGCTAAATGATGATTAACCACTGCTATTTCCTTTGTGTTGTGTTTTTAGTGCATAAGCAAATGATATTTAACCTCTTTAAGATGATGACCTGGGGGATGGTTTAGAGAGAGATTTAAAATTACCTTTCAAATATTAAGAGAAGAAAGTGATGAAAATCTTTAGTTGGTGACAATAGTAATAATACAATGTGAAAATGTTGGTAAAATGTAATAATCCCCTGTTGCTTTTTGTGCTAAAAGATTTCTAGATCCTAGGCAGCCTGGAAAGGCACAAGGCTACTGGATAAATTAGATGTTAACATGAAATAAGTGGGTTGACCTTTTTGGATTTATGTTCATAGCTTTCTTGTCATCAATAAGGTAATTATATTTCTATTTTTCAGCAACACTTGGGATTAGAGATATTTATGTCTTAGAAAAGGAATTGGGGACAGTTGGCTTAGTCCAAAACCAATATTGCGGTAGCAAGGTTTTCTAAACTGAAAATTGGATGAAAGAATCATCTGTGATATTTACTATATAGCTTATTTTAGGAGGTTTAGCCAACACACGATACTCAATGAGAGACAGGGAAATGCCAAATTGCTTTGGACAGTCTTATGAGGAAGGGATCATGGTCCTGTAATATGTTTCTTTTAATTGTTATATGTATTATTTAGTCTTTTTTTCACATATTTTAATATTTTAAATTCAATTTCTCTCAAGCTCTAAGATTCAAATTCAAACATCTCTTCTTTGTAGCTTTCTCTGACTTTCCTTTTTGCTCACCCCCTCCAGCAGGATTACCATCTCCTTCATCTCTGCTAACATCTCTGCTAAGAGTGCATTCCTTTTCTCTTATAGCACTTCTCAAATTGCACTGTAATTATTTGTTTACATGTCTGTCTCCCTCACCAGACTGTGAGTTCTTCAAGGACTGAGACAACGTTTTACTTAATTCATTTGGTATACCCACAGCCTGTCAGTGTCTCGCACATGATAGGCACATAATAAATGCTGAAAGATAAAAAAAGGGGGGGGATTAATAAACAAATGTAAATTATTGTCATCTCTGATTTATTTGGCAGTCATATCATAGTGTGCAAAAAAGAAACACCCATCTTATTACTCTTTCAATGTCATGTAGTCTTTTCTAGAAAACTGCAGTGTTTAACAGTCTTCTCAACTCATATAGCATAATTTCACAATACTGATAACAGCACTGTAACTAAAATGTAGGCGCTGCCAAATCATTGTAAATCATACTGAGTTGCAATCCTGGAATCTATGAGTGTAGTTTGTTTCAATTCATTTTTTGAAAAAATAGGTGATGTCTGGTTGGGTATATAAAACTTGATAACTAATGATTAGACTTTTTAAATTCATTTGCCTTTACAAATAGTTTGTTAGAATTTATTCTTAGGAAAAAAAATAAAGGGGTTAAGTAGAGTCATTGAGGTGATCAAGTAAGCTTGTTGGTAAATGGTTCACTTACTCAAAGACCAAGATTAACCCTCAAGGTTGGTGAGTTAAGTAGGATGGTAGCTGAAAAGCCTGCTGGGCATTAAGTTTATCTTTTGAACAAATGTTTGGTTTCATTAAAAATGAAAATGCAAAAAAAAAAAAATGAAAATGCATTCCACCCAGATTCTCTTATTTTTATGTAAATTTATGTGTATTTAAGAGAAATTTAATTATTCTATTTTACTCATTTACACTCAAGTCATTAAAAAGATATTTGGTAGTGGATAAGAGGGGCCTCTTTCTTGGCTTTATATTTTATTATTATAAACCCCTAAGACATTTTTTTTCCTGACATCCAACAAACTTAACCAATTAGATGGTCTGACAGTAGCACAGTCACTTCCAATGCTTATTTTGGCTGAAGAAATGAAAAAACATTTCATTCACTGTCCTTAGTAAATGATGTTTGATAGGTTACATTGTTTTTATAAATAAACTTATGTAAAATTAAACACATAAAATTGCAAACATGAACATTTATAGGTCTTTAAGAACAGGGACCATGATTTCTTATTCATGATTACATTATCAAGTCCTAGCAGAATGCCTAGAACAAAACAGAAACTCAGTAAATATTGAATATGGATTAATTGATGAATGCACCAACAAATGTTATGGGATAATATAAAATTTTTTGTTTAGTGATTAAATCGGCAGAGGGGAATGCCGGAAAGGTCATTTTCATATTTGAGGCATGTGAGGAATTTCCATTATGGTGGGAAGCCTGCAAAGAGAAAAACCTTGATTTATATGCAGTGCATATTTTGTACCCTGGAGAAAAAATAGGAGGGTTGGTCTTAAAACAAAGCAAAAATTTAATTAAAATGACAGCTTCTGATTAGTCAATATTGGGATTAGAAAAAGGTTGGGATGGGAAGACTAGAAGTGCTTGTTGTTTTCCCTTTCCACATGTTCTTAAATTGACCAACATAACTGTGGTCACCAGGGAATGGGCAACAGCCAGTTTCTATATTCCCTAAATATGCATTTTTCCCCCCCACTGGACTAGAATTTTTGAATTCTCCAGAACTGTTGGCCAGGAGGATATATGTTCTACTCACTAAACTCTGGTTCCAGAATCGTGGTATCTAAAAAGTTGTGCATGCTCCAAGATAGCTCACTGAATCACTGAGTAGGGTGTGAAAGGAAACGATTAGAACTGTCATTTATTTTTATTTTTATCTAAAAAAATTAAGAAAATGAGTTAGGCTTTACTCATTCTGTGGAGTTTTTTTTTTTTTAATTTGTTAAATATAGCATACATTTAAAAAGTGACCAATAAAAGACATATAGTTAGCTTAATTTTCATAAAATTTTCATACACACCTATGTAACCAACACAGATCAAGAAACAGGCATGATCAGCACCATAGAAGACCCCCCCATTTGACCACTTCTCAGAGAAAAATCACTATCTTGACTTCTAATACCATATACTAGTTTTGCCTTTTTAAAAATTTTACATAAATGGAATTTTTGTGTGTTGTTTTTTATCTGGCCTTTTTCTACTCATCAGTATGTTTATGAGATTTACTTCCATTGTTACATATAGTTGTAGTTCATTTTCAGTGTTGTATATTACTCCATTGTATGTACCGTGATTTATCCATTCTACTGTTGAGCATTCGGGTTGTTTCCTTGTTGCCAGTTTTTGGTTTAGCACTGCTATGAATACTATTATCTACCAACATTTTTGCTGGATGAATACCTAGGAGTGGAATTCCTGAATTTTAGTATACACAAATAGTCTTTAGTAGATGGCACTAAACAGTTTTGCAAAGTGGTTGTACCAATGTATACTCCCAACAGCCATTATATAAGAATTCTAGTACTCGATATCCTCACCAACACATGATGTAGTTAATTTTTTACAGCAATTCTTTTGTGTATATAGTGACATTACACTGTGGTTTTAATTTCTACTTCCCTCATGACTCATGACTTAACATTTTTTCAAATGCTTAATGACCATTTAGATCTTGTTTTCTTGTTCAGGTCTTTTGTCCTTTTTTTTTTTTTTTTTGGTAGGTTGTTGGCCCCTCTCCTTATTGATTTGTAAAAATTCTTTACACCAATCTTTTGCTGATATATATATATTACAACTATCTTCTCCATCTCTGTGGCCTGTCTTTTCACCCTCTTCGTGGTGAAACATTACTAATTTGTTTTGTGGTGTGACATTGGCATCCTCACTCCACATGCATGTAATATGGTCACCACACACATGGGATGTGGAGCAGGCTTGGGAAGGGAAGTTGGATGGTGAACTTAACTGTGGTACCACACTTGAACCCTTTTCCCCCCAAGATATTGTTATGCACTATAGTTTAATATGTACGTATTTTGCATTGAATGACTTATTATCCAGTTTTTACTAGACTAAATGGATAAATGGATAAAAGACCTTAAAATATTCCTGCAAAGCAAACTTAAATTGAAGATAATGTTAATAGAGCAAGCATTTGGTCACTACAAGAAAATGGTTGATCTGATACCTTTTCCCTAAATAAGAGCTATTCTTCTGGTACATAAAGAAAATGGCAACCTGATAATATCAGAAAAGCTAGTCAAAAAATAAATTTATTGGAAAAGCTATTAAAGATATGCCTACTCTAGTTAACAATGAGCCTTGTCCTCATATATTTTTCCTTGATATCCTAAAGTATAAAGCCACCATGATTAACAAAACATTAAATATGTTTATTTCATCTTTATCTAATCCTTTTAAATTTTTTAGTTTTTGTTTAATACATGCACAATTTATAAACAAATTAGTATACACCTATTAGGATCATAATCAAAATAGTCTGGAGCATTGCTCTAGAAAATTTAAAACTATTGAGGTACCACTAACCAGAACTATTACCATGCAACCTCTAGGAAACTTTTGAAATGGAAATTTACTATGTACCTTTTCCATTTTAGTTTAGACCTGGCTATTTGAGAAGCATGGCAGAGAGTTACACCGTGCCTGTGGGGGAGTGGAGGTAGCTGGAACAGAATTCTGATAGATTTGTAATTAATAGAAGCTATTGTTCTCAACTCTCTATTGTTTTATAAAATCTGTCCTGAATATCCTCATAGTCTCAGAAAAGGGCTGATTCCTGAGAATGGATTATGCCTACCAAGGATGGTAGATTTTACTTTGGAATGTAGGATTCAGAGCCTGAGCCTGGATGCCTGGGAATATCTAGCTGTGTCTTAACTATGGCAGCAAATCACCTAGGAGAGGCAGTGGCCACATTGTGGCAGGTGGAGCATTTTGAGGAGAAGCCATCTTCTTGAATGTTACCTTAAAGGCTTAAGTAAGCTTAAATAGTCAGATAAGTATTTCTTCTCTACTAATGAGTCTATATATAAATATGAATAATGTAAAGAGAAAAAGACAAAGGATATAATTTTTTTCTTTTCTGCATATTCAAGAGATTTTATAAGATTTGGTGACACTAACTGAGCAAACCATTTTATTTGTGGGGTATTCATTATAAATGTATCCATCTGATGAATGAAAATGGCCTCAAGAATCACCTAATACATCCTGTGTGTTGTTGGCAGGCCTGAGAGAGGCCACCCTGGGTGGGTGAGTCTTCAGGCTCTTCAGGAGAGGAGTTTCCAGATCCTGTCAACAACCCATTGCAGTTGTTTTTGGCTGCCCACTTGGTGGACACTTTTCTTTCAGCTGAGCCTCACATCATTCACATGGAGTGATCTGCCCTCCCCTCACCTCTATCCCAAATGCTGTGAACACTTTGGAAGAAAATGCCGTGGAAATGTGAAGTATTATTTTAGGAACAAAATCTCTGTAGCTGCAAAGCTTTTGCAAAGCACTGTGTCCCTATAAGCGACATATCTGCCACATCTGTTTTTGTGTGTGGGAGGCACACTACATTTATCATCCAAGATGAGTCACCTTGTAAAGGAGCATAATCTACTTGAGCTTTTGTGTTTAAACTGCTCTTTGGTAGAGTGAGCTGTAGTATTTTAGCTTTAAGTGGTACATATCTAGGCCTCCTGGTAGCACCCTGCCAAGAGCAACAATAGCTACAGAGGAGAAAATCTCCTTCCTTCCATTTCCTCTGTCTTTTTCATGATATTACTGCTGAGACAAATGCAGTGAGGTTCCTCAAGAGGTGCTGTCATGAAAGACCAAGCCATCCCACACCTGTTCTAGCTGAATTTGGCAATGCAAGAAGACACAAAAAACAAAAGATAAGAAATATTATAAAACACCAGTTAAAGATCTTGAACCAATCATTAAGCATCCATAGTAGCTGATATCAGAGATTCTGAAGTGTGGTTCTCAGACAGGGTCTTTAGTATATAAGTAATCCGTGGTATATCTGATCCATTCCCTAAAGATTTTTCTTTAGTTTCCCAAAGTCTAAACAAAAACAGTGACTTTAACCCTCTTTGCAATTCTGTCTTGAGGGATTTCAAAAAAAATCTTTTTCATTATAGATCATTCATTTACAGAGAGAATATTATTTTCTTTGACTCTAAACTGTTTGTAAGGTATTTCAGTGGCTATTGGTAAGTGGTTTCCATGAGGTAAGCACGCCTTCAAAAGAAAATACGTAGCTTGGGAACTTTCTGAGGTGGAAGTTAATGCCTACTAGTTTCCCTTTTATAGAGTATGTCTTTGGTTTGTCTTCTATATTCCAATACGTGGGTTAGAACCCTCACTTGGACCAACATAGCTATATGACCTAGGTCATGTGACTCAAATAGTGCTGGGTCTGTGAGTGGAACACAGCCCATAATATTGTCCCACATATTAGCTCATTGTTTTACCTCTAGCTCCTACCTTCATATCCTGTTCAAAAAGAGAAGGAGATATAAACCAATTGATAATCCTGTCTGCTTCTCTTTGGAGAGAGTTACATAGTCAGTATATAGACATAGGGTTTAGCTGGCATTTTGGTCATTAAAATTGAATGCTAAGGAGGTCTGGGTCATAAGTTCAGTCCCCACTGATACCCAGTTATCTTTAACAATATGGAGCCTAATTGGCTTTCTAATCAGGTAATTGCGTGGCTCTAGTTCATTTGAGAGGCATAGGAGTGTTCTTTCTTTCTGTTCCAACCCAAGAAGTACATAGGCAACATTTTCTTTAATCTTGTTCCTATCAGTCTCACTTTACTCTTTCCTATGAGTTTAAGTAACACAGTTTTGCTTAAAACATAAACATATTTTGGAAGACATCAAATATTAGAGCACCACCAATTCTCAAAATTTTCTACAGGATTTTTCCCAATCATACAGAAATGTGGAAGAATGTGACTCAGCAGGGGCAGTCATAGATTAGGGGTAAGAAGACGAGGAGCAGAGAAATATAGTACTGTCTCCAAAGAGAGAAACAGTGATTGTCATATGAGGCTCAGGGACGCAAGTGGGAACTGGTTTATGATTGCAGGAAGGCACAGATAATGAAAGGGTACAGAGGAGTGCCAAGGAGAAAGATGTCTGTTTCCCTGTTTGCTTGCCCTTCTTTTTGTTTGGCATTCTTGTGAATGGGTGGCCCTGATGATAAAGGGGGGCTGGTGAAGAGATTTGGATGTCTCAAAGAAGAATATCACCACTAGTGGAAAAATGCTGAAAGATGTCTGACTGTGGGTCAAGAAACGATAAAAATGTTCAGAACATCATATACATTTTTGATTATGTAGTACACTCACCATTGTTCTAGAGCATGATAAACATTCAGTCAATGTAAGTTCTACTTCTCCTCCTCTGCCTCCTTCTTGTTTTTATTGCTGTTTTTGTTAATTATTCTTATTACTTCCTCCCACCTTTACTTTCCATCCCAACTATACATGTATTACTCAGCCATTAAGGTCATTTTTCTAGTATTTAAATTCTATTTTTTTTCACTGAGTTTTCTCTAATCCTAACCCACACTGACCTTCCATTTTGGGATTGATACTTAGTTGCAAACTATCTTAAAGTGTTCCTTGTTATTTCAAGCATTTTTTAATCTTGTTAGCTGAACAAGGTAATAAATACTTTGAAGGCTGAAACCATATCCTATTTATTTCTCTGTATTCACCACAATAATTAAAACAATGTTGAACTTATAGAATGTGCTAAATAACTGTTTACCAAATATATTATAGGTATTTAATAAATACTGTTTAATTGACTGTCTCCCTCTGCATGCTTAGAAAAGTATACACATGTTACTGTACTATGAAGAAAAGGGTGAACCAAATTTATTAATGTTCACAATTTACTTAGCATACTCCTATTTCCATCTTGCCAGGTTAAAAAATCTAATCTATTCTTGACTCACTACTCTGTCCAAAACAAACAAAAACAAATGAATAAAGAAGAGCCCCCAAAAGAAAAACACCAAAAAATAACAAAAGAACAAAGCCAAAAAAATGTAACAACAACAAAACAAAACAAAACAAAAAATCCAAACAATCATGAAATGAATAAAAATAATACATTTGTAAGGCAAACATAGATAAATACAGATTATAACTGGGAAAGAATTACTCAGTCAAGATTATGTTTATTATCCTGGCATTGAAACAAATATTTGAAATGAATTAATAATGGATAGAGCGGCCTCTGATTTTTTCCACATAATCCAGTTTAGATCAAGAATACTTTGTAGCAAGAACATGAAACCAACTGACCTTTGCAGAGAATTGTGGCTGGTTAACTTCATAGTTCATTTCATATTGTATTTGCAACATGAAAGAAAAATCTTCCAGTCCCCATCTGCTGGATTATTCCCCTCCCCTCCTTCAAAGCCCATACAGAAAACTACCTCTCCCGCAAAACCTTCAAACGGAAGCTGCATGTGAATAGTCTGCACTGTCATAGGAGAACAGTGAAACAGCCATTTTAACTCTTGATTAATTCAAGCAAACGAGAAACAGTTTGATTAAATATGATTAAATATGCAGCAGGATTTTTCTCTTCTTTAAAAAATTTTTGTTGTTGTTGTGACTGCTGTCAGAGTTGGTCAAATCAGCTTGGAAGTAAATATATGATAAAGAGGGATTGATATTTTTGGTCATGTTTACATTTTCTGGGTTAAAGACATAAATGCTACCCAGTATCTGTTAAGTGTGCCACCTATCCAGCCAGTTTCTTTTTTAGTCAGAGCTTCTCTTTGGCTAAAACTAAGACTTTTTTCTAAGTGCTTGATAGCAGAATGCTTCCAAGCACTGTTATAGCCAAAACTCTCGCGCCAGGTGGGTAGTGTAGACTTCCCCAAAGCTGAAAAAAGTACTGTTAAGGGAGCCATTTCTTTCTCCACTGGCTCCTGTCTTTTGATGCTTCCCAGGCCGGCCGTAGATGGATGAACACCAACACTAGCATATTCCAAATACTAGACCAAATGAGATAGTTTGTAGAAACTCCCCCATGAAGACATTCCATTCTCATAGTGGAGTTCGGGGTTGGCAGTATGCAGTGTGCTTTCATGTCTGTATTCCTATCTACTTCTTTGCATCTGTGAATATGAATTGTTCTTCCTTTAACTCTTCTGTTCTGTCGGACTTAGTGGAGTACTACCTTCTAAGACAATAGTGTCTTTCCCCCCCCCCCCCCCAGCTATTTCTCCTCTAACGGAAACATTGCTCTCTCATTAAGAATCTGGATTCCCATTATCCTCTTTCATGGAGGTCTCACCTCCCACTGGCCCTGATTAAGTGGGGTTATAGTGAGAATCGGCTTTTTTTGGTACATCATTTCTTGATCAGTGTGTGAGCCAAGTATGGAAGAAACCAAAGGGAGGGACGTTATTTTATTTTACTTTAGTTTCAAATGGTAACAGTTGGAGTGAAGGGGCCCTGCCTTCTGAAGCACTTCCCATTTTCATCACCTCAAGGCCATTACTTTCCTCTGTGTGGTCTTCCTTAAAACATCACTGCTATTTTCTACCACACCCTAGAACTTATTTCAGATTATATAAATGATTTGGTGCTAAACTTTCCTTTCTGAGTATTCCCTGCAATCTTCCTTAATAACTTCATTACTTACACTTTTGTCCCTGAAGCTTCCTTGAGCCAATTCCTTTCTATTCCTGACCCTATGGACCTGTAGCTCATTGCTTCTTGAGGCACACAGACTGAAATTTGTCATCATAAATCAATATTTTTCTTTCTGAGACCTTTAATTCAGCACTTCCCTGCCTCAACCACAATTGTTTTACCTGCATTCTTTGCGCATTTAAATCAACATTTATTCTCTGTTACCTTTGGTACCTTTATATGCTCAAATAGCATCTCTTGTCTCTCTTTCCTCACCCAGCCTTGTATATGCACAGCCAACTTCTCAGTTCATCTTTCTGATCCTTCTCCTTGCCCAACCCATCAGAGCTCAACCCTGGATAACTTCCACCAGTTGCTCTCTCAGCCACTATTTGTTTTTCCTTTGAGATGACAGAATGTTTTAGAGAAGGAGGAAACAAAATATGAAGGCTCACCTGATGATTGAAGACACTCTACTTTCACTCTCAATTCTCCCTAATATGGAAAATTCATGTCTTCTTTCAGCTTTAGCATTGACTTTAGTAGCATTGTTTTCTTTCATCACCCAACACCAGCCTGTTACCCCATTTTAGGGAGAAAAGAGCATGAGGTTTGTCCCCTTTTCATATTTTAATTTTTATTCCCCTATGTTCCTTTCTCTCTGACTCTTCCCCAGTTGAGACTTCACCCTTCTCTCAATATTCTGGACTCCAAACATTACCAGTGTTTTCAGGATATTATCATCACAAGTATCTACCTTTTCTCTAACATCTTTACTTTATCCCAATCTGTAGATACATACATTTTAAATAAAAACAAAGCTCACTCCTTCAACAAATATTTATGGGACCTGCTCTGTATAGGCACTTTTGTAGGTGTACAGGATACAAGGAAATAAGACTCCATAAACACAGACTTTTGTATCCTTGCTACCTTTTCTATATACCAACTGAATTCTTTACTTTCTTCAAAAATTTTCCAAATATGGTCCTAAAGTTACTTCCTCTACTTTCCCCCTAACTATTCTCTTCAGAAATCTCTTATAGTCTGGCTTTGTATCCACTGAAGCTGTTCCTTCAAGGATAAAGATAAAATGATGGCTTAGATCTTTTCTCTGTCCTTATTCTCTTTGCTCACTTCACTTTGTCTTATATTCTGTTTTCCATTTTTTTTGGTTCTCTTCTCATGTCTCAGACTTCTTCTTTATCTCCTCTCATACCTTAAGTCTGGTTGTCCTTTAAAATGTTATCATATACCTTATGGCATCTTCTCTTTAGTCACTCTATCAAGAAGCAGTCATATTTTACAGATTCCTCACTATCATCCCATCTCTCAAAATTATATATAAACTCTGGCCTTGTATCTCCTCTGCAGCCCATATTTCTTTTTCTTTTTTTTTTTAATTTTTTTATTGTTATGTTAATCCCCATACATTACATCATTAGTTTTAGATATAGTGTTCCATGATTCATTGTTTGTGTATAACACCCAGTGCTCCATGCAGAACGTGCCCTCCTCAATACCCATCACCAGGCTAACCCATCCTCCCAACCCCCTCCCCTCTAGAACCCTCAGTTTGTTTTTCAGAGTCCATCGTCTCTCATGGTTCTTCTCCCCCTCCGATTTCCCCCCCTTCATTCTTCCCCTCCTGCTACATTCTTCTTCTTCTTTTTTTCTTTCTTAACATATATTGCATTATTTGTTTCAGAGGTACAGATCTGAGATTCAACAGTCTTGCACAATTCACAGCGCTTACCAGAGCACATACCCTCCCCAGTGTCCATCACCCAGTCACCCCATCCCTCCCACCCCACCCCCCACTCCAGCAACCCTCAGTTTGTTTCCTGAGATTAAGAATTCCTCATATCAGTGAGGTCATATGATACATGTCTTTCTCTGTTTGACTTATTTCGCTCAGCATAATACCCTCCCGTTCCATCCACGTCATTGCAAATGGCAAGATCTTATTCCTTTTGATGGCTGCATAATATTCCATTGTATATATATACCACATCTTCTTTATCCATTCATCTGTTGATGGACATCTTGGCTCTTTCCACAGTTTGGCTATTGTGGACATTGTGCAGCCCATATTTCAAGTGGCCTACCCAGTACCTCTATTTGAATACTCTGCCACACATCAAATTCAAATCATCATAGTTATGAGGCAGGTCTGGGACGTGTTCAATTACAGAAGAGCAAGAATCCTAACTGAGAGGAGGGCACCCAGAGAGTTAATTCCTCTGTAGAGTCAGCCCTAACAACATCAGCTGGAAATGTCCCAAGGCATGAGTGCAATGGATATGGTCATTTTATGCGCAGTTCAGGCAATGCCGAACCAGTAGATCTAAAACATTACTAGGGACACAGTGCTAGGGATTTCAGGAAAAGGGTAGAAATGTCAGAAGATGTTTATGTTTTGCAAGTCCTCAACTCATGGTTGGATATATGGAAAATATAAAACAAATTTAGAGAAGTGGATGAGCGAGAGACATGGAAGTCATTTTAGATGAAGTTATTAGATGAAATTCATGAAAGGGCCCCAGAATAGATTACATATAGATTGATGGTCAAGGCAAAAACCTAGTTATATGGATAGTGACAATCAGAGTGTATGGTGCTGGGAAGAAAGAGAAGGGATCTGGGGAAAGGTATCTTTTAGCTAAATGACAATATGGCCTGCCAAGGTATCTATATGGTAAGGGCCAAATTGCTGGTAAATTTTCTGGGCTATTTCAGTTGCTGTCTTACTGGACATCTCTTCAATACTGATGCTATCAACCAGGCATTGAACCTTTAAAATCTTTACTGTGCTAACACCTATGAGGAAACTCTTTTTTTTTACTCTTATTTCCCTGAATATTTCTTCTTAATCTCCCAAATGTGCCACTCCTCTTTTTCTGCTTTTAAATATGGGTGGTTCCCTTGGATTCTGTCTTTGGCTCTCTGCCATTCTCTCTATCTTCATTTTCCTTGGGCAAACTCATTCACTTACTTGATTTTAATTACCACTGTTTCCTGTTGCTTTATAATCCGGGCCTACAGTTCTGGTATCTCCCTTCAGACTCATATATTTAACTACCTGCTAGTTAAATCCATTTAGATGTCTTACTCATCATCTTGAAATACAACATGTTCAAAGAAGACCTGAAATTTCTCCCCCTCCAAACCCACTCTTCCTTCCTATGTTTCCTTTGTTAATTAATTGCAACATTATTCACATAGTTATTCCAGCCAGAAATTGGAAGCCACTTCCTCTTTCTCATTCCCCACATACAATCCAACCAGCCAATTCTATCAATTTTACCTTATGATTATTTCTCAATTTTTTATACTTTCCTGGTTCAGTCCATCATCATTGCAGACCTGAAATTCTTCACTAACCCAGTCCTTGCTCTCCCTGACTGCTGACTGGCTTCTCTACATTAAATTACCCTTCAGATAGTCTGAGCACTGTATCTGAAATACATATCTGGCTTTTGTCACTTCCCTGCTTCTAACCTTGCCATGGTTCTTCATTGTTTATTGAATCAACAGCTGCTTAGTCCAACTTAAAGACCCTTCATGATCTGGCTGCTATCTGGTCTCTAAGCATCATCCCCTTTTATACCTTACCTTAAACTACTTGCTAAAACTGAACTCATGACTTATTTTTATTTGCTTTGCATCCCCTAAATGTATACATCCTATATTTGTTATCATTTTTTCCAGTCTTCTAAACTAGAAGTCAACATATACTCTTTTATATTTCTCACCAGTAACTCAAAACAGTTTCCCACTAAATTTGATTAATTTTATTCCAGAAAGTATGTCTCAAATCTGGACCCTCCATTCTATTCCTCTTTTAATATTTCTTACTTGGACAACAAAAACATCTTGATGCTACAAAGTTTAGCTTTCTTAGCATTTGATGACCCCATTCTGTGTGATAGCTTTGGGTATTCCTGAAAATGCTCCTAAAATCATTGAACATTTCTGGAGGAAAAGGACAAATTACATAAATTTATTACCACTAGGTCCAAACTAAGTACTTAATATATAATTGGGAAAAAAATACATAGATTAAATATCTATTACTCATGGATCTAAGATAACATTTATTTCCCAGATTTTTGGTAGCAGAAGGGACTAGCATAACATAAGACTGAAAGAATTTTTTTTCTACTAACAGAGAGCCATGGACAATTTATTATAAACTTAAGGGACATGGAACAATGTTCATTTTCTAAATAATCTCAGTGTCATCCATACTCACCTTCTCGCCCATACAGTGTTGTGAATATGCACACAGTGTTTTGAAGTTATCTAGGCTTTTATGAAAAATATAAGCAGCTGATTCCACAAATTTGAGAGAACATTTTTGCAAGAGACTTTGTCTTTCTGGAGATTTGGTACTCCCTATCTTTGATTTGACCGAAAATGCTGTTCAAAACCAACTTTCTGGGAAGTAATTTCCATGGAAGTTTTCTTACTTTCCTTTTTCCTCCTGCCAATTCAGTAAAAACAGCTCCAAAGTCAAGTCTTAAATTGAGGCCCGGTGAAAAACTACATGCTTTTAATAATTCAATAGCTTCATAAAAATCCCTCAACGCATGAACCTAACAGCAATATATACTGTTTTTTTGTTTTTTTTGTTTTTTTTTTAGCAATATATACTGTTAATGAGAATGGAAAACTTGGAAAGAGAGTGCAGAAGTGAGCCTGCTTATGAATTGAAGATGGTAGAAAGATGCGTTTCACAGTTTAAGAAGTGGTTATAAAAAAGTGACTGATTAAAATGTTCAGAGAAAATGTTTCTGTTATTTTGTTGGAAGGTACAGATAATTAACACTTTTCACCAGTTCTTTTGGGGGGTCCTGCTTTTCACCACACCTCTTACAGGACATTCGATCATGAAGACTCACATTTCACTTTTCACCAACCATAGCTACTGATTTGGTGGCTTCCCTCCTAGCTGACAGCACCCCCATAATCAGGAGGGAATAGGAGACCAGACGGGCTTGGCCTTGCAGTAATCTCTTGAAGTTGCATTTGCTTTAAACACTGTGTCTAAAAGCAAGTTTGGCCTTTAATGTTGGCAAGTTGATGATGGGGAAGAAAAAAGTGTCTGAGTTGTCCTAGAGGATAACCTTATCTTGAGTGTGAGTTTGTTTGGAATGTCAGCAGCCAGCCTGAAACAAAGAATTCCTTGTATGGTGAAGATGTCTTTTGCATTTATTTTTCCAATGAAGAACTGAGTTGAAGACAATAGTCTCTGGGGGAGAAAACAGAGTAAACTACAATTCAGGTCACTGGCATTTACAATTAATATGATTTTTCTTTTTTCCTGGCGACCCAAACGGCAGGTATCTGCCATTTTGATTCAATTATCTACTTGCAGCTTTTCCCCCTTCCTGCCAATTTAGGCAGTCTAGACATTGTGGTCGCTCTCTGGTAAGTGGGCTTCTTTCTGGGAATTGATTTCTTTTGGATCATTGAGGAAGTCTCAGCAGACCTGGATAACTCTTCCCACACGTTTCTTTTGCCAATATATTTCAATATCTGTGACTCCATAATAAATTAATACATCTGCATCATATTAATACTACATTAGAGCAATGCAACCGTAACATGATACAATAGAAACATTGCTAACCCCCTAAGACTTTCACATGGCTCTGCTGGATGAAAACCATTACTGTCAATTGCAGCTCACAGACCTTATATCTCTGAAAAGGCAAAATAGACAGTGTCCTGGGTGCCTTTGAGTAGTATAAACTGTCTTGTTATCAACACCAACACTGCTGTCCAGAGATAAGGAAAGCAGACACTCGGACTGGCTACTCTGTGAGCTCTGCATTTTTTTATGACCCTTGGCACTTTGCTCTTCAGCATTATTGGTTTGTCATTCTCTGGATAATTGTTCATAAATCATTGCTTAAATTGCTCATGACTCCATAATGGTTCTTGCCAAAAAGTATATTCCACTGAATATTTAATAGATTTTCCAAAATAATTTACTCATAAGATACTTAGGTTTCAAATTTTCAAAATGATAGGAAAAAACATGAAGAGAAAAAAATTAAGACTTTTCCTAAAAGCCAAGTTTGCTGGATATAATTTTTATTTCCAAAGTAAGCAATACACATGCATGAATCTTAGTTAGACCCTTTCTTTCTGACCACATTCCTAAATATCTGTTCTTTCTAGTTGGATCTGGGCACAGTACATTTCTTTTCTATGGAAGTTGACTCTTTCCACAAGTTTTCAGAGAAATAAATACCATAACCTTTTGGGTTAATTAAGTCTATTGTTTTATAAAGACTAACCTAAACCTTTATGCTGCATTTGAAGTCACTGTCCTGTGCTTTTATCATTATAAATAAAAATTAAAAACAGCTGCTTACCTCTGCCTATTCCTCTCCACATCCTTGAAGTATATTGGTAGGTTTGCCTCTTCATATTTCTACACTTAATAGGCCTAGTTCCCGTGACCTTTCCTCAGAGAGACAATTTTCCAACCATTTAATCATTTTCATTGCTCTTCTTTGGACATGTTCCAAATTCTCTATCCTTGGGTGGGCCCCCAGTGGTCATGGTGTTGTGGTATAGACTCCTCTGCAGAGCTGACTAACTGGGAAGTTACTTCATTGGAGGCACGTAGCATGAGCCTGATGTCATTCTATCCATGTGGCTATACCTCATTTTATGTAATTTCAGTATGTGAAAATTCACATATAGCTTAAAAATACACTTTGCAAGATGATTCATCATAGGAGAACGTCTAGAAAAGTAATATGTCTAACATAGAATTTGTTTTTCAAAATCTATGTACTATGTACAACTTTTCAGAGAATATTTATCATGTGAAGTGAAATACAAAATATCCATCTATTCATTCACTCATTCATTCTTTCATTTATTCAGGAACATTTGTCTAATGCCCAGTATATTCTGATAGCCACTGGGAATGTAAAAATGAATACCTCACTTACCTCAGCTCCTTACCTTGAGGAGTATGTAGCCCAGAGAGACAGTATGTAAATAGTTTGGCCTTTGAAATCAATCAGACATGTGTGGAAATTATGCTCCTTCTATTTACTAGCTACACTATAATCAGCACATACTTTCTCCAAACTTTAATTTCCTCATTGTCATTTTATTTTATTTTTAAAGATCTATTGATTTATTTGAGCGAGAGAAGAGAGTGTGTGTGGTGGGGGGGAGGGGCAGAGAGAGAGAGGGAGAGAGAATCTCAAGCAGACTCCCTGCTGAGCTAGGAGCCTGATGTGGGGCTCGATTCCATGACCCCGAGACCATGACCTGAGCCAAAATCAAGAGTCAGACACTCAACTGACTGAGCCACCCAGACGCCCCTAATTCCCTCATTTTAAAAGTGAACTTATGACAATTTCTATTTTTTAGGGGGTTAAATAAGATATACACGTGGATAGGATGACAGAGCAGCTTGTTATATTCCAGAGCCTTCCCTGTAGCAGGCAATTTTATTTATTGGCTGAATTAGTAAATACAAGAATGAATAAATAAGTGAAACATACATGAAAACTGATTTGTACAATACATTATAATAGGCAATATAATTATGAACAAAATCTTATGGAGGAACAGAAGAACAAAATACTAAGCCTCCATGTGGGGATTCTAGGAAACATGAAGAAAGTAATATGTCAATGTGTAATTAAGGACAAGGAGATCTTTACTAGGTGAAAAATGTGGGGGAGGGCAATCCTGACAGAAGGGAGAACATGCGTAAAGGCTCTGAAATACAAGTAGATATGGAAAGTTGAGAAATTGTGAGAGGCTAGGTATATTTTGAATGGAGGGGCTGGGTGGAGGAGAGTTGAGAGTGATAGGGCTGGCGAGTTAGGCTAGGGTCAGAGTTGAAGGGTCACAAGTGCAGCCTGAATTTATCCTTCAGGCAATGGAGAGAAGGTGAGATTTTAAGCAGGAGGATGAAGTTCCGAGAGAATTTGGAAAAAAGAATAATTTGTAGTATAATTGACAAGAGTGAAATGGGGAGGATGAAATAGTAAGAAAAGAGACTGGTGGCAGAGAGACAAGTTATGATATGATATGAAGCATACTGAGGTGATCCAGGGATGAGATGAGGGAGGTCTGAACAAACAGTGATGGTAGGAATAGAGCGGAGAGCTCAGATTTGGGAGAGATTTTTCTGGCATAAAAGTAATCAAATTTAGTGCACAGTTGTTTAGGGCTATAGATGAGGGAGGTAGAGGAATATATGTTGACCTGTTGTAGTTTAGAAGATTGGATAAAATGGAAGCAAATATGGGAGGATGAGAAGTAGATGAAAATAAATTATGAGTTCAGTTTTAGTCTCGTGGTGTAAGTCTTGCTCTATGGAGTTGGAAATGAGAATCTATGACTTGGAAGAGAGTTTTGGAACAGAAATGTGGACTTAGGAATTATTAATATAGAGATAGCCATCGATGGTTGGGAATAGATGAAGTCTCACATTGAGCTGAGATCATTCATGGTGCCTATCTAATTACCATTCCGTATCATACTTACAAAAAGTGTTCTTCTTTCAAATACACATCACCTTAGAATAGTCTCTTTGGTATAATTTAGTCATATTTCTTTGTGCATCTGTCATTAACTTGTTCAAAACGTCATTCTGTTTCTAAGAGACTAGACCTTTTACTAAAAATGCATCTCTGTCTCTAAAACCATTTGACAAAAGGGATTTAGCCCCAAAGTCTAGGACTACATCGAGGGCACTCCCTCTCTTAAAGCCCAGATGACAGGAATATGTAGGAATACTGGGCTTCCTTACATGAACAGGGAGACTTTACTAAAATGGGAAGAAATGATACAGTGATGTCACTGTAAAGAAACACATTGATTAAAGATCCATTTGGAACCATTTAGAGCACACTACCCCTCCATCAGTTCTGCTGTTCCTGAAACCCAGATCTCTTGCACACACACACCTTCTCTGTCTTCCAAGCCATGGTGCAATTCTCCTATCTGACATGCGAGTATTGGATTGCTCTGTCAACATTGCCCCCTCAACACCAAATCCTTTTGTTAGGCAGTCATATGACTGAGCGGCCAAAGAAATCCAGAGCTGTTATTAGCTGTTGGCTTCTGTTAACCAGCTAGAATCATGCATAGGAGTCTTTCAAATGGCATCACTTCTAAGTTATCAGTACAGAATGTTTGAGAGTATTAATTTTAAAAATTTATAAATGCTCTTGCATTTCTCTAATTTAAATAAACCTACTTTCTAAGACCTTCTGGAATTAAAAAAAAATTTCAGTTGTGACTGGAATCTTGGTATAGAATAAGAGACCTTCTGATGCGTGTTTTTTTTTTTTTTCTAGCCCCTGGGTAGAGAACAAGAGAAAAAACTCTGCTGCATTTCTGTTTTTTTCTAGCCCCTGGGTAGAGAACAAGAGAAAAAACTCTGCTGCATTTAAAAGATAAAGTTCTAAGGATGCGTCTAAAAAATATCATTAAAAAAATAAATGCTGAAGAGCTGGTCTAATCAGACAAGACTCTGAAGAAGGAATGTTTTTATATTGTTAAGCTGTTTCTTCATGATGTCGTATTGCCCCCATGCTCTAAACATTCACAGTACTCTCACAGCAAGGGATGGACATTTGTTTGTATCTTCTTCTAATTAAAAACAAACCCCTGATCTCTATCTAAAACGGTAATCCATTTCAGAGATAATAGCATGTGAGTTGTTCATTTCTTGAATGAAACATGTTTGGAAATTGTTTCGCATTAAAAGAAAATTATTTCACTGGCTTTTCATTTTCTAATAGCCCAGTGACTCATTTCCCCTAGCCCTATTCTTAGCAGGTAAGAACTAGCTAAAATTATAAACAAATTCATGTGAATGGGTGTATGGACGCCGGTACACAAGCATCGGGGAGAAAACGGCTCTGTGCAAAAGAGGGATTTCAAAGGTGAGAGTTTTATGCCTCTTGGATAATTTGCAAAAAGCGAATTCATGAAATGATCACTGACTACTTCTTCAGTCAGACCACAGTGGTATACCCTGATAGGTAGAACTGTTTATAGAACAATGCTGGATGCCGGTAACGAAGGAATGCTGGGGCTTCCAACCTTCTCTCTTGATTGCCTCTTAGTTTATGCTTCTCTACCTTTTTTTCCTGTAGTAATTCAATTTGGGCAGTTTTAATGGAAGGATTCTTTTTTGTATGATATTTTCAGCCATAGATATATAATAAAACCAATAAAAATTGGAAACCCCCCAATTTTTTTCTACCACAGGTAAGATTCTGTCATTTCTCTTTTACTGTATTACTCCTCATTACAAAAAAAAAAAACAAAACCTTCTGTGACAATTTAGGTATTCCGAATATAGTTACGGACATTTTAAGGTTTTAAATACACTGATGCGTTCCATCTTCTTTAGTAATCACACATATATTTCTCATTGCAAGTCTTCTTCAAATGCTAACAAAAGTTTTTGCATAATTATTTTTTTAACGTTAAGTGTGTTCTTTGTGGGGAACAGAGATGCCAAGTAGTCATTTAAATTTTATGTTTGCAATTTCTTACTTTTTGTTTAAGAACTTTAGTAACCAAATGATTTAGCTCATGATGCTTCCATGGATTAACCCACATCTGTTTTATAAATCTAGAAAGATTCCTGAGAATTGTCCAGTATTTTTTATGGGAATAATAGACTAAGATCAAGCCTTTTCTTCTATTTATGTGTGTGACTTATATATACTCCTTTCTGGAGGAATCTGCTGTACCTAGCAAAATGGTCATAGTGTGGACCCTAAAAAAGGATTATCTGAGAACAGTTAAATTTTACTAATACCCTGTACACTATTCAGGCTGGAATCAGTGAGATACATGGAAAAAAAATAGAGATTTTAACTTAAAAGATCTGGGTTAAATATTCCAGATGTGATACTACTTTTATTCACTCATCCATTAACAGGTATTTATTGAACATTTATTATGTGTTAGGCACCGTATTAAATCATGATATAGGCTTACTATATGTATGTCTTTGAGCAGGTTACTTAACTGAAAGCTTCAATGTTTGAATCTTCAAAAGAGGGAAAATGATGCCTTCGTAACAGGGTGGGAAGAAGACTGAGTATGACAGTATAATACAAAGCCTGGCATAGAGTCCCTGTACATGTGCTCACTGGTTCCCGGTTCAGGAGCCTGGGTGATCTTCCGAAGCAGGGAGTGTTCTCTGAAAATGTTCTAGGCCAGAACCTAAAGGGAAAGTAGTTGATATTAGACTTTGGAGTCATGGACATCTATATCTTCACAATGAAGAAAAAGAAGGTAGCATGAGGAATGAGAGGAACACAGCAGGATTGTCCCAAGGAACTTTGGACAGATCTGTTTTCAAATCCTAGATCCACCTAATTAATATCTGGGTGACTATGCTAGTTACTGGGCCTCTCTGAGACTGTTACTGCATCTGTTAAATGGGATGATAATATTGTCCCCCACAAGATTATTGAGTTAAATGTGATGATCCTTACAAGAAACCTAGCATGGTAGATGGCAGTGATTGTTCTTGTTCTTAGTGTTGTTGTAATTAATAAAGATCCTTTGCAAACTACTGATTTGTCAGTTATGTTGCTATCTGGCCTTTTTAAGCATGCTCTTCCTGAGTTAACAGTGGAATGACAAATGGAGTCATAAAATTGCATGGCACTTTGGGCAGTCCATCTCTACTAAAAATTATTTTCCAGAAAATAATTTTTCTTTTTTAAAGGAAAAATAACTTTTTTTTTTTTTAAGGGAAAAGTAATTGCGAGAACAGTCTCTGAACAGAACTACTATTCATTTGGATGGATATGCAGGGAAGTTCACACATAGACTTAATGTTGGGCCTCTAGGTAGAAAAATAACCAGCACTTTTCTACTTAAAATTTCATAGGCTTTCTTTGAACAAGTTCATGACATCTCATAAACTAAAAAAAATGTTATTTCCTCTGAGTTAAAGAAAACCTCAATATGTTCTTCAGCATTATCTTCATAATTGTTACTTGTTCATCTATTCATATTTTAAACAGTTTAGAAAAGGACTATTTATTTCCCTATGTCAGCATTCTGTCTCTCATGTGTGCATTGCTTATCCACAGAAAATGAGAGAAAATCCTCTATGTGAAAGGTTTAGTGAAAGTAACAGCACCAACATTCTTTTATCTGTGATGATGGAAAGATAATCCACATGTGAAAGCACTTGGTGCTTCAGCTTATTTTGAGTGATGGAAGCATAATAGAATCCCCTAAGCATTAACATTCTACAATAACACAGCATTGTCATCCTTTGTCAGACCCTGGCTCATACAAATCTCACTTGGTGTTTCAAATTCCTAACAAAAACTAGAGAAATACACCTCAAAGCTATTACGTGAAAATAGTTTAGGTATAGCTCTAAATCTTTAAACAAACCCTTAATGATATAAAAGTCCTATTTATATACTTCTCAAGGGATGTTCAGGATGAAAATTATGAATCTAGATCTCACAGGCAATTTGCATGCCTAAATCCCATATACATTTTGTTTCTGAAAGTATTAGCCTTTTATGTCCTTTCTCTACATTTGGTATTTTGGCTTGCTGTTCTGCAAACAGCTTTAAGAATGCCGAGAGAATGATTCTGTATCTATTTCAACTTTAGAATTAAGGACATCATATGCTCCTTTCATTAGCTCCTGATTTATAATTAAAAAAAAACAAAAGCTATTACCTTTTGTTACCATCAGGTATGGCAAATCCCCGGCAATTTTTGAAATGGGAAGAATTTGTCAGCCATTTCCTCCCACATCTCTTTAGGTGCCCACCTTCTAGGAGCTGAGCTCTGCTCTACTGCTCCCTGGCTGTCCTGAACTCTTGTTATATGCTCTGAATCTAGACCTTCCTTTCCAGACAATGCTCTTGCCTCCAAAGTTATCCTTCTTTCTTTGCACCCATCAGATCTTAGACATCTTTGTTCTTTTGCTCTCGGCTCTCTACTCCTCCTAACCTGTGTTCAGGGAGGCAGCATGATAGGAGTAGAAAGAGCATTGAGCTAGAAATAAGAGACCTGAGTCAAAGCTCTGATCAATAGTTGGAGTATGGTCACCTATGCCAAGCTCTATTTTAAGTGCCTGCCATGTGATAAGTCATTCATTTCTCAAAAACAGTTCTATTAAAGCAGGTACAGTAAGGTTAAATCACCTGCTTAAAGTCACACAGCTAGCAAGAAGGGGAAGGGATTTTTAGTCTAAGTGGTCTAGCTCCAGAGTCTGTGTGTTTAATCGCTATGCCATAGTGCCAATAATTCACCCTGTGGACTTCTCTTGGTCTCAGTTTCTATCGAAAAGGAGAGTTTAGATGATAGCAAAGGTCACTTTCCATCATAAAAGTATAGTTCTAAGTGGGAACTCAACTGAATCAACAAAGTTACATTTAAAGCTAGACCTGTAATTGTTTTTTGACTAGTGGCACCAGATAAAATTTTGTTTGCTTAACATCAAATACTGGCAATATTGGCAATGGTCTTCTCTTATATTACCATAAGTGGGCGTGCAATTGACAGCTGATGCCTGAGTATATAAATAAATACACACCTGTGATTATGCAAGGTAATTTAACGTGTATCAGTTAGGATTTGATTTTTCTACACATAAAGAAACACAAAATATTAATGTCTTTCTCAAAACAGAAGTTTATTTCTCCATGTAAAAGAAGTCAGGAGATAAGGGTTCCAGAACCTGAGGTAACTTAATCATGCAGATTCTTTCTATAGTCCCACTGTATCATCTTAGCTTATGGCTTCCATCCTTGAGATCAGTTCATGGTCCAAAATGGCTGTATTCTATACAGAAGGGGGCGGGGAGAAAAAAGAAAGAGAAGGGACCAAGGACGAAAAGCCTTCTTCCCATATGAGTCAGCCATCTTTAAACAGGTTTTACTGAAGACTCATCAAGGACTTCTACTCAACATTTCCCTTTATAAATCTCTGTCCAGCGTGTAAGGCTAATCTTAACCCCAAAGTAGGCTGGAACATGTTATCTCTTAGCTGGATGCTTTGCAGTCCAGAATAAAATCACCATTCTATTATGAATAAAGAGAAGAATCGATATTGAGTGACAAAAAGGAGTTTTGATAACCATTTATGAGATAGTTATAGAAATCTACAACAGAATAATAGTCGTGACATGAAAAATGTCCCATTTGGGAATATTTAAGGTAGAGTCAATAGGATTTAGTGACGGATTGAATATGGGGGATAAAAAGAAAAGTTGGAAGAGTCAACATCAGTGACTAAATTGAAGTTTCAAAGTCAGTGGAGGTACCATCTTCAGATAAAGAACATGAGGTTAAACTGATTATATGGAGATGACCAATAACATTTACCTTTGTTAAAATTCAGGTATATATAGAGGAATCCAAAAGGAACTTCAGGAGGAAGTTGGACATTCAGGACTAGAGCTCAGTAAATTTATCTGGGCTAGAAATATGTAGACATGTGAGTAGCTGGCATTATAGATAGTAAGTGAAATAATTGGAACTGGCAAGTTCACTTGGAAAGAGTGTAAAAAGTAAGAAGAGAATATAGACCAAGACTCTGCTCCTAAGAAACAATTACCCTTAAAGGTAGGGAGAGAAAGAAGAGTGAATAGAGATACAGGGAGATAGGAGGAAAGCCAGGAGAGCTTGGGATCATTCAAGCCAGAATAAGAGTTTCAAGTGGAAGGGAACAGTTAATGGTATTAGATGCTACAGAAGAGGCAAGTAAAATAACTAAAAAGATATTTAAAAAATTTAATCCCAACAAAGTTCTCAGTGGCCTTGAATGGCAGTTTTTTGGACTCAGGGAAGAAACCAGAAAACAGTGAGATAAGTGCACAAAAGGTGAGGGATGGAGATAATATGTGAAGACCACTTTTTTAAAAAAAAAGTTTGTTGTGAAAAGAGGAAAAGATGATAGCTAGAGGAAGATACAGAATCAAAGGAGAAGAAAATCAATACAGTAACGTTCGCCAAGGCCATTGCAAAGTTAGATTACTTTTAGGCGGGGGGAAAGCTATTTAATTCACTGTAATAGGAAGGAAGGAGAGAAGATATAGAACCAGCTCCCCCTGTTTGTAGATAACAAGAATTTATTTGGTCTGATGCCTTTATTTTCTCTGTGAAGTAGAGGTCAAGCTGCTCTGCTAAGAGAAAGGAAGGAAGGTTAAAAATTGTGGAGCAGGGGCGCCTGGGTGACTCAGTAGGTTAAGCGGCTGCTTCTTGATTTTGGCTCAGGTCACGATCTCAGGGTCATGGAATGAAGCCCCATGTCATGCTCCATGCTGGGCGTGGAGTCTGCTTAAGATTCTCTTCCTCTCCCTCTGCCCCTCCACCCCACCAAAAATTTGTGGAGCAGTTTGAAATGACTCTGGACGACATGACAGAATACTGACCAACACAGTATAAGGGATGCTGGTAATGATCAAGGGCATGATTAAGGTCAAAGACTTCAGAAGACTTGTGATTCCCCGTTCTTCTTCCTTTTGCTTCTTACCATATATACTTTTCCATATTTTTTGTTATTTTTTTCCTCGGTATTTCATATTTTTATTTCTATTAGGATATCTTCCCATAACATTTTCTAACTAGTTATTGCCACATATATCTATTTCAATTTTCTGTATTAATATCTGGCCTCCGTGCTGAAATCTGTTACCTGGAGTAGTTCAGATAAAAAATACCTCTGCAAATAACGACCACTTCATCCCTCCTTTCTAAAATGTATTTCTCATTCTTGTCCCTCTTTTATTCAGTAAGTACAACTTCTGAATAATGATGAATAACAAAAGTTACAGAAATAATCCTTTTCTTGTTCCTAACTTTAATAGGAATATCTCTGGTGTTTCACTATTTATTAGATTCATTTATCTCATAAATGTGTATTGAGCACCTATCATGTGTTGTCATTTTGTTAGGTATTGGTTATACTGTGGTGAAATAACTTCACACCCTTTTTGATATTATATTAAAAGTCTAGTGGAGAGATAAAAATTTTTAAAGGTTATAGAGATATGGTCTCATAATTAACAATTTGTGATAAGGGTTATGAATGGAAAAAAGGGGGATGCTATGAGTGAAAAAAAAGCGAGCCCTAATTTAGATTAGAGGGTCAAGTAATTACTCTTTGAAAAAGTGACATTTAAGTTAAACACAAAAATGGAGTGACAATTATAGAAAAATCAGGTTAAGGTGCCAAGGTAGGGATGAGTAAGAGGAGTTGGGGTTTAATTAATGCAAGAACATTAAATGAGATTACAGATTGAGATTACTTTGTACAGGGGAAGGCATATAAGACCATATACTGAGTGCTTAATAAATGTTAACACTACATATAATTTTAGATGATAATTTGAATCCTTTCTTAGAAAGTAAAATTTTAGACTTTTTACTAGGAAGAGTTTTTAAAAATAGGAACAATTTAGAATATTATTAATAGGTCCTACAGTCGTATCTTGAGAGATGATTGATCATGTGGTTTTTCTTCTTTTACCCGTGAGTATGATAAATTATGTGAACTATCCTTTCATTCCAAGAATAAATCTCACTGGGCCATGATGTGTTTTTAAATATAATTTTTCATTTAATTGGCCTATAACTTATTAGAGATTTTGTAAATATATTAACAAATAGGCTTTTAAGAGAGTTTTCTGGTCATTATTTGTTTGTGCTCATTCGATGTAAGTAACTGTCAAACATATCATTACCAAAGTTTTTCTAACTTCATAAAATCAATTGGAATTTTTTTGTTTTTCTTTTTAATGTTTAAAAACAGCTTCACCAGCACAGGCATTTCTAAATAACATTCCTGCAAAAACATTTGACCTTTTGTGATCTTGAGGAACACATGTTTGACAGTTTTATCAACTATTTCTGGTTACATGTCTACTAATGTTTTATGTCTCTTTTTGAGTCAGTTTTGGTAATTCATATTATCCTCATTTGGATGACCAGTAGTTATCCACTGGACTGTTTACAACTGATTTCTAGCTGGTCTGCCTCACTTCCAGTTCATTCTTTCATTGTATAGTCAGTGTGACCTCTCGAAATTGTTATTCTAATTAATTTCCTTCTCCTCTGAAAACCCTTCAACAACTCTTTATTCCTCTCAAGATAAAATACAAACTCCTTACTCAAGATATGAGTCATGAGTCTCTGCATTATTTCCAAAACGACATCAATGATCTTTCTCTTCTTTCATTTCAATTCCCAGAATCTTCTAGGCTCACCCTTTCCCTGGGCATCTGCCTGTGTTATTCCCACTAGCTGAAATTCCCTTTTCCTTCTGCTTCCTGAATGCTGGATAATCTATGTCCTTCAGGTTTCTGCTCAGATATAACTTTCTCCAGGAAGTCTTCCTTAACTCCCAAGACTATACAATGTGTCCCTCCTGTGGGGGACCTGAACATACAGAAGGACAATAAGAGAGTGTTTGGTCACCTGTGTCTGTCTCACACAAGAGACTATACAAGCAAATTGAGAGGAGAAACATTGTGTTATTCATCTTTGTATTTTCAACGTCTGGAATAAGGGCTGACACTTAGAAAATACTCAATAAATATTCATTGAGTGTTGAATGAATGACAGGTGTGAATGACTTCTTATTACACTGAAATTTTTAACAACTCACATTTCTTAGCTTTTCCAAAATATTCTACTTAGTTATCAGAAAAATAACACATTTTTCCCATTCACATATCATTAGTATATGGGTATATAGTTTATTTAATTTATATTTACATTTAATATATTTAATTTAATTATATAATTATAAAAACAAGAGCAACTGGCATAAAGAAGCTTAGGATTAAAACCTGGACTCTTGCAATGCACATAGTTGAACCCAAGAGAACAGAAATAATTTCCTAGGTGTAAGTACAGAGATGAGCAACATTTGTGGAAGTCTCTTAGAGTTTCTACTAGGTACAGAGAGAGCTCACAATTTAGACAGTTGTTGAAGTGTATTTGTAAGTTTCATGAGTTGGATTCAAAAACATATTTTGTCATGCAAGATAAACATGGTTAAGGCTCACAAGATTGGGCAGAATGTCCCCAGTGACACGGAAGTTGAATAATACTACATTATTATGGCCTAATTTTTAGATCCAAGGAGCTGGAGACTGTACAGTACAGAAGGAAGGAAAAGAAATCATATAAAGAGGACTTTTCTTTTTGTTGGTACTGGAAACGCTCTGGGAAAAATTCCATAGTACATAAAGGAAATTTTTATTTGTGAGCCCAGATGCTTCTGTACATTTCTCCTATCTCCTATTTAATCTTTGCTTTGGGTATTCCAAAATATTCTGTTTTCTAAAAATTTTTGGAAGGTCGTGATATTTAGAATTGATTTCTTTTTTCTCCTTTTTGTTTCTTATTAGCAGAACAACACTTAACCATTCCATTGATATATGTCAAAAATAAACAAATATTTATACCTAAGCTGGGTATAAGTATAAAACTTCTGTTTTGGAAAATATTTGGCCTACACATTTTGGGATGTACCTTTGAATCATTCATTCTATTGCTGCTACTAGGGTCATGTGCATTTTATTTGGAGGACTTAGAACTCAAGTCACCTGCCAAAGGAATAAAGAAACCTGGCTGGAGCTGATTTACATGGTTTTATTAATACCTTTTTGTCCATTTTTCTCTGCAGTATTAATTTATTAGAAATGCCCAGTCAGTGTCTCCATTCTCACACATTGCTGTAAGATAATTTATCTCCCATTAAGTATCTGCTGAAAAACTTAACCCTGGAATGCAGATATCTTCTGGGGAACTCTCCACTGGCCAGTTATAGGATCTGAGGTGGAAACCTCATTCCTGTTGGGGTATTTCTCTCTGCCTGTCTGTCTCCCTGTCTCCCCTAGAAATTGGCAGTTAGCATACTGAGTCAGTTTGTTGTGCATATTGCACTGGACAATTACCTAGAGCCGGACTTTAAGTTGGTGCCAAGGCCAATAAAAGGTACATTTATGGAAGAGGCAGAGTGGCTGCCTGATGACTTTTAGATCTACCCAAATCCAGGTAAACTGCAAGCACCTTATTTCCTTGTGATTCTCTAATATCTTTTCAATAAACTTGCTAATCTTCGTAGTCTGAGTGGGTGTATGTATCTTGCAACCAAATGATTCCTGGCTCATTCTTTGTACCATATTGAGAATTTGAAAACAAGTAAACTTTCAGATGGAAAATGTGACTCATTGAAGAGACAGGGTGAAGCGCAAGGAAAACATCGCCCCCTCCGCCCCCACTCATGCTTTTGATATCTTTTTTCTTATAAATTGTAATGCCCAAGCTCAATCCTGGCAGATATCAAAGTCAGAAGTTTGCCTTTGATGCTCACATTCTTTCCTTTAATCCATTCTCTAGCTTATAGAGGTACTACCTTCTCTTTTTGGTACCCAGGGACCCATGCTTTCATCGTTCTCCATCTTATCACCAATTTCAGAAAAGTATCAGATACATATACTTACACAAAGGGAAAATAATTTTAAAGCTATCTCCCTCTCATTATCCGTGCAAAGGCGTCAGAGAATTTCCCTTTTAATGGTATTCCAAATGTTAAGACACAAAATAAATCTCAAATTGGGAAATTCCAGCTGGAAATAGGACTTGTATTTCAGGGGCAACCTGAACATGTTTGAAATCACAGCTGAGATGGTTGTCTCCTGTGTTTCCTCCGTGGTAAGGCTTGCTCTGATTTGCGTTTGTCTGTGACAGTGTGTGGAATGTGAATATTTGAGAAAAGACCACCCTGCCTGTTTGGATTAGTGTCTGTATCTATTTTAACAAGTACGGTGCCTGGGAGTTCAGTTATTATGAGTTCAACTCGAGTTTGGGGTTCTGCATACATTTCAAGGGTAAAGGGCAAAGTACTTGGAGTCTTTTCTCTGTGCTTCATAAGACCCTTTGAAATATAATATTTTCTCGTAAGTGGACGTGTCTTCAAAATGAGCCAGCTAGTTGACAGATAGCTTGCATATGCTTATGGATAAGTACATTCATAACATACAACTATTCAAAAATGCCAGAATTGTTTTCTCAAAATTCAATTTTGCATAGTTCTGGTAATTAACTCACTGTCAGACTCTGCATAAATTTGAATTGCTTCAGTCTGCAATTTCCAAGCTCTAAGATGCTTGAATGGAAATCAAACAAAAACTCTCAACCTCACTAATGCCAATGACAATATAAAACCAACTCCAAATTTTTTCCATCATGTAATCAATAAAATCATATGAATTTGTAAACAGTCCTGTCAAATCTCTGGAAATATATGTCCTCAGACCTGAGGTAGCCTGCAAGGTCACAGAAAAAGTCTGAGGAAATTGGTTCTCTGTTAAACTCATCCAGACTCAACTTAAACCTGCTGTGCTTAGATTCGTTTACTTTAAGGTATCATATCACAATTTCCTGCTACTGAATAATGATGCTGAAGAAATTTTATTAGAGTCTTTATTTGGGAGAGAGTGCATAGCCGAATCACAGAAACCCAAGTGGGATAATTAGAGATGTGGACTTTATTTCAAGCTAGATTCTTGACTCATGATAGAATCATACATTTTATTCCTAAATCTTTCCATGTGAAAAGCAGGATAATACATTAGCTGTGTCTACAACTCTCCAAGGAATTTCAATGCTGGGTGCTCTGATGAGTGCAGATCTTAACCCAAAGTTAGGGACCTTGTTTTAGTCCTTAATGCTGTTTGGTTTGTTATGGCTGCTGAAACAAAATGCCATAGACCGAGTGGCTTATAAACAACAGAAATTTACTCATAGTTCTGAGGGCAAGGAAGGCCAAGATCAGAGAGCCAGCAGACTCAGCGTCTGGTAAGGACCTGCTTGCTGATTCATAGATGGCCATGTTTTCAGTGGCCACACGTGGCAGAAGGGCTGAGGGATCCCTCTGGGGCCTCTTTTATAGGGCACTTGTCTCATTCACGACAACTCTGTTTTGTTTTCTTTTCTTTTTAAGATTTTATTTATTTATTTGACAGAGAGAGAGACAGTGAGAGAGGGAACACAAGCAGTGGGAGTAGGAGAGGGAGAAGCAGGCTGGAGCCCGATGCGGGGCTCGAACCCAGGAACCTGAGATCATGACCTGAACCAAAGGCAGACGCTTAACGACGGAGCCACCCAGGCACCCCACGACAGCTCTGTTCTTCTGACCTAATCACCTTCCAAAGGCCCCAACCCAAACACCCTCTCATTGATAATTAAGTTTCAACACATGAATTTGGGGGAAACATTCAATGTATGGCAGCTACTATTAAATTTTCTAACATGAGACCATTAACCCATTCATTTATCCCACTAATCTTTTTTGAGTTTCTATTCTATAACAGGCTCTATGCTAGGGGAAGAAATTCAGAGATAAATAAGTTATAGTCTAAAGAGTTTACAGTTGTCAAATAATGTGGAATTACAGAAATAGGAATATGCGAATGTATTATGTGAACCCCAAAGAGTGGCACTTCACCCATTTTAGTGTGAGTGGGGGGTCATGGGATGGGAGGGGAGGAAAAGGGAAGATGAACTGAGGAGGTAGTGATGCTTGGCTTGAATCTTCAAGCATATCTAGGTGGGAACCAGATTGAGAAGTCTGTGTGCGCAAAGGAACCCGTAAAATCAATAGCAGAGAACAAGCTCTGGTGTGCCAGATTTAAGGGTGAGGCAGGCATGCTGAGGCATTGATCAGGCTGGAGAGAGAGGGGCCTGATAATGGAGGACTACACGTGCCACCAAGGCCCACAAAATTCCTAATCCAAATATCTTTCACCAGGTTATGGGAAGATAACACCATTTTCTAATTATCTTTCTAGCACCCAGACACAGCACAGGCCTACCACTGAGTAAATGCGTAACAAGGATTACCTGATAGGATTCTGTACCTCCAGCTCTTTATATTTATTTATTTATTTATTTTTGTTTGTTTTCCAAACAAGAGGCATTTTTACTTTTCAGATGATATTACAGGTTTTAATTAATCAGGTAAAATTGGCTGAAAAATTTGAGTATATAAAATAATATCAAACACAGCCTCATCCATTCGTTCATGTCTTACAGAGTACAAAATAGCTAGGGCAACACAAACTGATAAACAAAAATGAACACCCCCCATTTGAGCAGTGTCTAGGTGCGAGGCCTTGCGCTGCCACTTGCCGTGTGAATTATTTAATACATACAACAACTTCATCAAGTACATTCTACTCTCCTGACTTTACACATGGGAAGGTGGGTGTCGGACATGTGACATGAATTGCCCATATTCAGTTAATACATACAGAGACAGGGTTTGCACCTCAGTCTGCTGGCTTCAGACCCTAGTTTACCACAGCACTTCCAACACTGGGTATACAAATACACAGGACAGAACCTCTATTTAGATTAATGCAAAAAGTCTACACACAAAAAAGGTAGACTTTTTTTTTTTTTTTCTGCTGCCTTTGCCGGTATTTGCGTTTAGATTACTAAATACTTTCAGGAGATGTTTGACCAAAAAGTTTAATGAACACGGTGTTTTATATCACTTTAATAGATTAGGACCTTCTGATTTGGGATTGCTGAAAAAAAAAACTCAATATATCACTCCAAAATCTTTTGAAAATACCTCTTGACTGAAATGGCTTTAAATTGAGTTGAGAGAGGGGAACTTTGTTTTTCCTCCTGTAGTTCTTGGAAGCCTTCTACTCTCTTTGTGGTTAGACATGCCCTTGGCATTTTTTTCCTTCCAGGGAGGCTGTCTGAATAGCGGCATTCAGGTTGTCAGAACTTCCTCCCTGCTTGGGACTGTAGAGTGAGGGCTTAGAATGCACAGTTTGTTACTGGGCTCAAGTGAGACAGCAACACACCCAATGCCCATTCGAAACAGAAATGAATGGAAGAATAAATGCAGGATATCCTATCAAGACAGGAAAATAATGGTAGCCAGACAAGGTTTATATTTGGGGGGGAAAGGTATCTAGGGCAATTGTATTCACACCTTGAGTTGTTTATAGTGTCTGTGTCTTGTTTTTGCTAAGAAAGATAGAAGCATCTCTAACCTCTTTGCGTGGGGCTCAGTATATTTCCACTTCTAAATAATTCTCCCATTACAATGTTTGAATAGAGGGAGTAAAGAAAAACTTTATTTTTTTAACCTGCCAGTTAAAAATTTTCTTTCTCTTTAGTGATTTTCCCCAGTATGTTAGCTAAAGAATGATGTAGTATTCCTATTTGCCTACCCCTAAGCTTTTCTAACTTTTCCAGTCTTTCTTTTCTCTTTGTCTTTTTTCCTACTTGGACTTCTCAACATACTTCTGCTGAGAAATGAACACCAAGTTTCAGAGCCTCAGTGGGAAGCCCCCACTCCATACAAGACTTATTGGAAGATGGAGAATGTGATTGTTTTTTTTTTGTGTCACTTTGACTGGGACACTGGGTAAGGGGGGGGAGGGGTTGGGGAGGAGAGAAGACTAAACATTATTTCTGGGTGTGACTGTGAAGGTGTTTCCAGAGAAATTTGCATTAGAATTGGTGGACTGCATAAAGCCCTTTGCCCTCCCCAATATGAGTGGGCTTCATCTAATCCATTGAGGGCCTGAATTGATCAAAAACGTGGAGGGAGTATTTATTCTCCCTGCCTGACTGTATGAGCTGAGGCTTCAGTCTTCTCCTGTCCTTGGACTGGGACTTAAACCATTGCCATCCCTGACTCTCAGGCCTTTGAACTGGGATTGGAATTTATATCACTGGCTTTCTCGGGTTTTCATTTTACAGATGGCAGATTGTGGGACTTAGCTTCCATGATTGAATGAGCCAATGCCTTGCAGTAAATGTCATTATATGTATAATATATCCTACAGGATATATCCCATTGGTCCCGTTTCCCTGGAGAACCCTGAGTAATACAGAGCGCATGTGCATCTTTATAGATTTCTCAAGAAAATCTTTTCTCTTTTTGGCAATATTTGGGTTTGAGTCTTTCGGACACAGGTCCAAGATGGCACACAATTTGACAAGCCCCTACACTCTTGAAGCCTTTAGTATTTCTTGTCCTATCTGTCTTTTCCTCCTTCAAAAGTTCAGACATGACTAGAAAGTAAACCAATTCTATTGCCACCTCGCCTTCCTTTCTTCCTTCACCTTACCTTTCTTCAAAATGTCCCCACTCTGAACACCTTCTGGGACTCTAAAACTTTCTTTCTCCATTATCATTATCAGATGCAACATGGCTAGCAATCTCATTTTCTCAAGTTCAAGAGAAGTTCATTTGTAAAATAATTTAAAATACATTATTGGTAGCTGATAACAATATATTAAAATTGCTTAATCTTCCTAAGGAGTGA